>NC_137722.1:1971832-2472840 GCF_964034855.1 Anser brachyrhynchus | reverse complement strand
GCTCGAGGCCCCGCCCACTTTGCCCAGAGCCCCGCCCCCTGTGTTCAAGGCCCCGCCCACTTTGCCCAGAGCCCCGCCCCGTGCTCAAGGCCCGCCCACTTTGCCCAGAGCCCCGCCCCCTGTGGCTGTTGCCCCGCCCCCTGTGCTCAAGGCCCCGCCCACCCTGCCCGTGACCACGCCCACACGATTGGCCACGCCCCCCCCGCCCCTCCCTGTGCCCCCCCCCCCAGCCCCAGGTCCCGCATCCCCCCTGCCCCACGTGCCCCCCCCACGCCCCCCCCCCGTCCCCCTCCCCCCCCGCTGACGGAGCCGTGCAGGGCGCGGTGCTGGCCCCCGCCGTGGACCACGCCGTCCCCCTCCAGCCCTCCGTGGTGGCCCCCCTGGCCCAGCAGCTCGGCCACCTCTCGCTGGGCAGCACGGGCACGGTAAGGACCCCCCCCCCGCCCCCCCCCACGTTGTGCCCCCCCCCCAACACCGCCCGACACCCCCATTTCTCCCCCCCCCCCCAGTACGTGCCTGCCACCGCCCTGCCTGGAGCCTTCCTCCCGCCGTACCCCCCGGTGCCGCCCGCCATCCCGCTGGAGGTAAGTGCTGGGCGTGGGGGGGGGGGGGCACGGTGGGGCGGGGGGGGGTCTCGTGGCCGGGGGGGGGTCCCGGCCCGGTCCCCACCGCCCCCTCCCCACAGGACGGCGGCGCTGCCCCGAGCCACGGCCACGGCCCCGTCGAGTCGCCCTCCGAGCCCAGCGCCTTCCCCTACCCCTACCCCAAGTAGCAGTGGGATTGGGGGGGGGGGGGGGGGGGCGGCAGCACTGAGGGACCCCCCCCCCTCCACTGCTGCCCCCCCCCACCCCCCCGGGGATGGAGCCCACCCGCCGCAGCGCTGCCAGCCGCCGGCGACGTCGCCCCTTCCTCTGCAAGGGGGGGGGGCTGAAACGGGGGGGGGCGGGGGGTGGGGGCCCGCGTCTCGCCCCCCCCCCTTGGAGGGCTTTTTTTTCCTCCTGCGTTTTCTAAAAAATGGAAAAAAAAAAAAAAAGGAAAAAAAAAAAAAAAGACAAACAGGAACCCCCCCGGGGGGGGGGGGGCAGGGGCTCCCCAGCTGCAGCAGCCCTGCCCCCCCCCCCCCCCCCCACCTTGTGCTTCCACGGCCCGCAGCCCCCCGCCAGGCCCCCCCCCCCCCCCCCCCCGAGCTGCGGAGCCCCCCCGTGCCTTCTGCTGCCCGGTCATTGCCCCTGGCTTGGAGGGGGGGGGGGCAGTGACAGACCCTCCCCCCCCCCGCCCCCCCGATAGGGTCCGGCTCCCCGGGCCCCAGCCCCCCAGCAGGCCGGGGGTGCTGCCCCCCCCCCCCCACCCCCCCCCCCGCAGCCATTTCTGTCCCGGGGGGGGGGGCCTGGGGCTGTGCATGTCTCCCCCCGCCCCTTGCCCCCAACCCGGGGGGGGGGGCAGGACAAGTGCAATAACCCCCCCCCCCCCCCCCCCACCGCTTCTACTGGCGACGGCGCCCCAAGGGCCGGCCAGGCACTTTAGACTCACCCTGCGCCCCCCCCCGCCCCCCCCTTCCCCCCCACTCTCTGGGGGCCAGCGGCTCCCCCGTCCCCCCCCCGCCGTGCCCCCCGCTTGCGCAGCGACAATCAAGGGGGGGGAGGGGGGGGCCGCGGGGGGGGGGGGGGGGGCATCGCTTTTAACCAAAGATTGGGGGTGCTGAGCTGCCCCTGCCCCCCCCCCCCCCCACTTTGCTTCCACCTCTGGGGCCAGCCGTGCCCCCCCCGCCCCCCCCCCAGTGCCAGCTCTGTCCAGGGCCCCCCCCCGGTTCTTCCAGCCCTGTCCCCCCACCCCCAGCGCAGTGGGGGGGGGATCCCCTGACCCCCCCCCCCCGGGGCAGTGGGCTTCCCGGTCCCCCCATGGGGCTGAGGGGCCCCCCCCTTCCCCCCCCCCCCCCGGCCACACATCTACCTCACCCACAGCTCGGCGCGTGCTCAGCCCAGGTCTTCTGGGGGGGGGGGCGGGGGGGGGCTCATGGCCCTTTGCCCCCCCCCCCCCCCGCCCCCCCCCCCCCCCAGGCTGGCAGCGCCCCCGGTTTCCAGCCATCACCCACCGCTCTTGTTGCTGCTAGCGCCCCCCCATCCCCCCCCCCCCCAATTGGGCCCCCCCCCCCCAAGGAAGGAACCAAAGAGGAGCCCTGCGATCCCCCCCCCCCCCCCCCCCCGGGGGCCCTGCGGATCCCCCCCCCCCACGGGGCCCTGGGCTGAGCCCCCCCCCCCCCAACCCTGCTGCAGGGGGGGGGGCCTGGGGGGGGGGGGGGGGGGGGCGCTGGGGTCCTGCCTGCTGGGGGGGGGGGGGGAGGAAGGGGGCGAGCAGCAGCTGAGATGCTGCGGCCCCCCCCCGGCCCCTCGCGCCCCCCCCCCCCCCCTTTAATTTATACGTAGCGCCTTTTGTACAGGTTTTTAAGTTGCTTTTTTTTAGAATCTCGAGAGGTTTCTAGTTTTGTATTTCTCCCTCCTGCTTCCGCGCTCCGGCCGGCTCGCCCCCCCCCCCAACCCCCCCAAACCCCCCCCGGCCCCCCCCCAACCCCCCCCCGAGCTCCCCCTTTTGGACTTTTTTCGTTTGGTTTTTCTTTTAAATAATAATAATAAAAAAAAAAGGCGAGAAAAGCGACGGCCTCTGTCGTGTGAAAGGGGGGGGTGGTGGTGGGGGGGGGGTCGCCGCCACCCGGGGACCCCGAAAGCCCCCCCCAGCCCCCCCCCAGAGACGGCTCGGACCAGGGGGTGTCTACCAAACGTGAGTTTTTTTATTCTCGTAACGCAACACGCACGGTCCTACAGCTCGTGGGGACGGCAACAGGCAACAACCGGGGGGGGGCGAGGGGCAGCGCGGGGGGGGGCGCTCTTTTTTTGTTTGTTTGTTTTTTTTTTTTTTTTTTCTCCTTTAAACCTTATTAAAAATGAGATTGGTCCTAAAAATATAGAAAGAAATCAATTTAAATTCACAAAAAACCTGTACATTTATCAAAAAAGTCACTAAACCGACACGGCTGGTTATAGAAAAGGGGGGGGGGGGGGGGGGGGGCTGCAGGAAAGCGCCCCTGGCCCTGAGCTGGGCCCTGGGGGGGGGATTTGGGGGGGGGGGTGGCAAAGGGGGTGCGGGGGGGGGGGGCGAACTTGAACTTGAACTGAACGAACACGCGAACGCTGCGGAGACTCCCGAGAACTTTCCCACGACGGGAAAAAAAAAAAAATCCAAAAAAAAAAAAAAACCCAAAAACGCCAACACCGACCCCAAAGCTGACGGCTCCCAGCCATGACCGGGGGGGGGAAAAAAAACCAAAAACAAAAACCCAAACCCCACGACGAGTTTGTTACAGCGCGGTTCTTTAGCTAAAATATAAATATTTACGCGTAATATAAAGTCGGTTCAAAGAGACTTCAACTCCACCTCGTATTTCAAAGCAAAAAAAAATAAAAAATAAAATAAAAAGTTTCTGAGGTCATCCGATAGAAAAAAGGCTACTTTGAGAGACGCGGGGGGGGGGGGGGGGGGCGGGGGCGCGGCCGGGGCCCCCACCCTCTGCCCAGGTAGGTGAGTTGTTTTCAGTGCTCTGTGGGGCCGGGGGGGGGACACGCCGGGGCCCCCCCTCCCCAGCCCCGCCGAACCCCAGAGCGAGTACCCGTAATATCCTGGCCGGCGGGGCTGGGGGGCGGGGGGGGGCCCCCACCGTGGCCGCGGGACCCCGGCCCCCCCCCCTCTGTTTCCCCCCCCCCCCTCCTCATTCTTGGGGGGGGGGGGGGGGGGGGGCAGCAAACGCCCGCCTGAGGCTTCAAGTCCCTGCTTTGGGGGGGGGGCCAGGCCCCCTCCCCGCCCGGAGCTGCGGTAGCGTCCCTGAGGGGGTCCCGATAGGGGTGGGGGGGTCCGGGGGGGGCCTCACGTAGGGGTTAGGGGGTGAGGGCCGGGGTCTTCCTGAGAAGTGGAGGCAGGGAAGGGGCTGCGGGGCCCCCCCCCACCCCCCCCGGTTTGGTCCCTGGAGCCAGGTGGGGGGGGGGGGGGGGCAGCGCCCACCCCGGCGCAGCGGGCAGGGGTCCTACAGCAGAAGGGGCGCACCGGGGCGGGGGGGATGGGGGGGAAGGGGGGGTCCCTCCCGTAAAGTGTCTGCGCGGGGGGGGGGGGGGGGGGTCCTGGCCAGGCCGGCGAGCTGGGGGGGGGCCGCAGGGGGGGGGGGCTAAGTCCACTTTACTGGCCGTTAATGCATGTAGACGCTGCACAGGAGCGCTCGGACACATTCACTACGAACTATTGCTATTATTAAATATTCCCCGCGGGGATTATTCGCTTTCCTCGTTTTTTTGTGGTTTTTTTGTGTTTTTTTGTGTTTTTTTCTTTAGGGTGGGGGAGCGGGGAAGGATACGGGGGGGGGGTTAGGTGGGGCTGCTTCTGTTTTTAAATCAGAAAATAAAATTTAAAAGAAAGAAAGAAAAAAAAAAAAACCACCTCTTTTTTTTTTTCTTTTTGGCTTACACAGTCTGTGAGTTTGTGGTGCTGGGGGGGGGGGGGCAGGGAGGGATTTTGGTGGGGGGGGGGGGGGGGGGGGGGGTCCAGGCTGCGGGAGATGCCCCCCCACCCCCCCTGCCCCAGGGCAGGGCCCTGGGCACCGGCCCCCAGCCCCCCGTGGGGTTCAGCAGGCAGCGAGATCGGCTCCCGGGAGGCAGCTCTGGGGCCGGGGGGGGGGGATCCCCGGCCGGGGGGGGGGTCGCTCACGGCCGGGCCGCGTGCTTTCCCTGATAAAATTCCTCCCACCGGCTCTCGAAGAACTTGCGCATGACGTGCCCGGCCTTGCCCACGTCCGAGTCGTCCTCGTTGAAGGTCTGGCAGTTGTCGAACACCAGCATGGCGTCGGCCGCAAACTCCTCCGAGCTCGAGTACCTGCGGGCGCACGGAGGTCAGGGCCCGGGGGGGTGGGCTGGGGGGGCCCGGAGGGGGCTGAGGGGGACGTGGGCCGGGGGGGCCACCCCGCGCTCACCCGCCCCGCAGCAGCCGCGTGCGCATGGTGGCGAAGTCCATGGGGTTCTTGATGATCTTGCGGTAGCCGGGCACCAGGCGCGGGTTGACCGGCTCCAGGAAGGGCCAGGCGTCCTCGTGCGACTCCATCTCCATCAGGATGATCCTGGCGACGGAAGGAGGCGGTGGGGAGGCGGCCCGGGGGCCCCGTACCCCCCCGCCGCCATCCCCCCCGAGCACTCACTCGCAGAAGGTCAGGTCGCTGGGGCTGGCTCCGCAGCATGGCGCCGCGCCGCTTGGCCGGGGACAGCCCCTCGGCAGCGTGGCGGGGCAGCGGCTGCCCCTCGCGGCGGCGCGAGGCCGCCCGGCGCCGGGGGCTCTCCTCCTCCTCCGCCGAGCACCCCCCCAGGAGGCGTCCCCGCTTCCGCTTCTTGCCTCGCCGGGGCGAGCTGGGGTCCCGGTACGCCTCCGCCTGTGAGGGGACCGGGAGGGGGTCACCGGCGGAGCAGAGCTGGGGGGGTGGGCACTGCGTGAGCCGGGGGGGTCCCCGCCACCCACCTGGGAGACGCAGACGGAGCAGAACCAGTCGCCCTCGGGCACCTCCGTCATCTTGGGCCGGTGGCAGTAGAGGTGGCAGCCGCGGTCGCAGCCGTCACACAGCAGCAGGTGCTCGTCGTCGTCCCCGCGCCGGCACACCAGGCAGGTCTGCGGGGGCCGGCGGGGGCGTCAGGGGTGCCACGGGGCGGGGGGCCCCCCCAGCTCCCCCCCCCCCACCCCAGCAGGGCGCGGGCTCTCACCACTTTGTTGACCGACTTCTCCCAGGCGATGGATTTCTCCAGCTGGTAGATGCAGAGCGAGACCTGGGCCGCGCTGCGGCACCGCTCCAGCGTCTGCCGCCACGTCCGCACCCGGGGCGTGATCTCGTAGGCGCTGCGGGAGGAGGAGGGACGCGGGGCTCAGCCGAGGCGCGGGGGTCCCGCCGCCAGCCCCCACCCCCCACGGACGGGGGGCTCACATCTCGGTGGTGCCCAGGCTCAGCTCCTCGGGGCCGCTCAGCACGGCTTTCTCCACCACCACCTCGTGCAGGGGCCACAGCGGCTCCTTCAGGTAGCGCCGCTCCACGTTCTGCTCCAGCGCCGCCAGCCGCAGGACCGCCAGGTCCAGGGGGTTGGTGCGCTCACGGCACAGCGGCAGCCCGTCCCGCCGGCTCCGGACCGTGATGTCCTCCAGGGGCTCCACCTTGTGCTCGCAGTACCGCAGGTCGTCCCGCGTGGAGTCGGGGCTGGGGCACGTCCAGCCCTGCGGGAGAGAGGGGTCTCAGGGAGGGCGCCCGGCCCGAGGCCACCGCGCGGGCAGCCCCCAGCCCAGCGCCTACCCGGATCTGCAGGTCGGCCATCAGCACGCGCTGCTCCAGCTCCTCCACCCACTGCAGGATGGAGAGGTCGGTCTCGTAGGCCTTCTCCATCACCGACCACTGAGCCAGGGCTTCCTGAGACATGGCGGCGCCGGCCGCCTCGGGGCGCAGGTGGAAGATGGGGTCTGGGGACAGAGGGGGGGGTTGGCGGGGGGGACGCGGAGCCAGGCTCACGCCCTGCCCCAAGCAGGCAGCTCTTACCCGTGGTGGCGCGCAGGCAGACCTCCCGCAGGTACTCCTTGTGCTTGGTGAGGTGCTTGTGGAGCGCCTTCTCCCGGATGCCCCGCGGGTGCAGAGCGCGAGCCACCGCCTCCAGCTCCTCGGGGTCCTGCAGCCACCACCAGCCGCTCTGCATCTCTGCAAGGCAGCACCACGCAGCTCAGCCCTGAGGCGCCGGCATCCCCTGCCCCACGGCCTCGCGTGGCAGAGCCGGCCCCAAAACCCAACGGGTTTCCCCGGGGAGAAGCAAGGCCACAGCTCGGCCTGGCAGCCGGGATCTCTGGCGGGGCTCTCACCAGGGGGAACGGGCTGCTCCGTCAGCTGGGTCAAGTACTTCTGCTCGATCTGCTTGAAGAACTTGGTCGGAGGCCGCCCTCGGCGCTTGGGCTGCCCCGGCACGTCCTGGAGCTTCTCCAGGCTGCTCCGGCTCCTGGGGCAGGCGCCGTGGGCCTTGGCGTCGGCGTGGACCGGGGTGGAAGCAAGCAGGGGAGACGTGGGGTCATCAGCGGGGAGCCCGTTCAGCTGGAGGGGACAGAGCCCGTTGGACTAAGGACAGCCCCGCACCTGCTCCTTGCCCCCCTACCCCAGCACCCCTCGGACCCCTCCCCGTGCCCCGGCCATTGCGGTCGGCCCCGGGCACCCACCTGCCTGGCCGAAGCCTTGGGCTGCTCGCCCCGGGGCTGGCCACGGGGCTGCGAGCTGGTGCGTGGGGAGGGCTCGGCTGAGGAGGTAGCGAGGGGGGGTCGGTCGTCGCAGGGTGTCCGGGGCAGCAGGTTGAACCAGGGCCCCCGCTTTTCCACGGCCCCTGTGGCGCTCTCCTCCTCCGCCATGGGGTCCGCCGGGGTCTCGAGCGGCTGGAGCCCCCCTTCCCCCTTGCCGGGGCTGCTGTCCGGGGTGAGGACCGAGTCCTTGAGTAAGGATGACTGCGTTTGGCTCAGCCAGGAGAGGAAGGCGGACTGGCTGAGGTCGTGCTGGCTCTGCCCCAGGCTCATCGGCTCTTCCAGGACCCCGTTGATGGGGGGGGATTTGGGCCTGCAGGGTGGGGGCGGCTCCTCCTTGCTCTTCCGCGGCTCCTCCTTGCTCTTCCGCGGCCGCCCCCGGGCACGCGAGGCCGCGCAGTTCACCCGGCTGGGCACGGGCACGGGGACGGGCACCTCCACGTCCAAGGGCTCCTCCTTCACCGGCGCCACGTGGGAAGACGGCTTCTCCTCGGGGTGCTCCTCGGGAGCCGGATCGGCTGCTATGAGGACAGCGGGAGGTGAAGGGTGGGGTCTGCAGCAGTGAAGGGGGTCAGCAGCCGAGAGGGGGTCTGCAGCGCGGCCCCGGAGCCCAGTCCCAGCTCACCTTCGGCACCCTCCACAAAGATCCCGCCCAGGTGAGGCAGCACCCAGTACCGGCGCCGGTACCGGTCCTGGCCCAGCGAGGCCGCCCGCAGCGTCTGCGAGGAGTGGAGCAGCTTCTTGCGGAAGAACATCTGCCGCTGCAGGGAGAGCGCGGGCGGTGAGGGACCGCAGGGACTGGCACCGGGGGACCCGCGGCACCGGCCGAGCCGTGGCCCCTCCGCCACCCGCGCACCTTGGCCAGCTTCTCGATCTGCCGCTCGAGCTCGGGGACGCTGGAGGCGGACGTGTCGGCCTGGGGGAGGCAAGGGACCCGTCAGGGAGGCATCGGCAGGACCGGGAAGAGATCCCCGAAGGCTGCCCCAAACCGCTCCCCGTCCCCGGAGGCCACATCCTCACCTCCTCGTCCCGGCGGGATTTGCGTCCTCGGCTCTCCTCCTCCTCCTCCAGCTCCAGGCTGGGCTCCTCCGTCAGGCGGGAGCTGCGCCTGCGCCGCCCGTCGTCCAGGCCCGTGATCTCCGACTCGGGGCGCCCCGTCTTCTTGGCCAGGGCCACCTTCAACCTGCCGAGACGCGGCGCAGCCTCCAGCACCCGCCTGCTCTCTGCCTCGCTCCCCGGCAAGCTGAGGCGTGCAGGCACCCGGCGGCACTGCAAGAACGCCCCAAGCCTGCTCGAGCCCCAGGGGCGCGGAAGGGAAGGTTTTGGAGACCGCGGGCAGGAGGCAGGCACGTCCCGCAGCGCAGCGCCCACCTGCGCAGCCGGCCCTCGATGATCCACTTGCTCTTCCTGTAGTTGGCCATGCTCTCCAGGGTCTTGTCGATCTCGCTGCAAGGAGACGAGGGGCTCAGCTCCACGCAGCTCCGCGAGGAGGGCAGGAGCAGAGCCCACGTTCGCCCCAAGCCCGCGCTCACTTGATGATGAGGGTGCTGCTGTTGAGCTCGTTCACCAGGAAGGCCAGGATGGCGGCCTTCTTGTCGGGGGGCAGCGCCTGGAAGGGCTTCGTGCGCAGCCCCTCGCACAGCTCGTCCTCCGCCCCGTACGCCGTGAGGAAGCAGCGCAGCACCTCGGAGACGGTGTCACGGTTCAGGCTGATCTCTGACACCTTCTCCCCCAGGATCTTCAGGGACTGGGGAGCAAGAAGGGGTGTTAGAGAGCGTGGGGGGGTCAGCAGGAAGGGGAAAAAAACGGGGACACCAGCAGCTGAGCTGGGAAAACCCAAGCCTGAGAGGGGGCGAGCCCAGGGGTGACCCCGGATGAGGCTGGGAACTGGAGGGGCACAGGGAGAGGCAGGGGAGGCTGCGGCAAGGACAGCAGCTCCTGGAGCGCAGCGCGGGAGCCTTGTGGGCACCAACAGCCCTGCTGCCCGCGTGTGACAGCGGACACGGGGACGGGGACGCAACCACTCACCTGGCAGTAGGGGGGCAGCCCGGGGTCGTAGAGCGCGGCCTGCAGCAGCCGCACCAGCAGGTCCTGCACCTCGCCCGCGCTGTCACCCAGCCCCAGCAGCCCCTCCTGCAGCGTGCACAGGCTGGGCACGTCCTTGGCCGGGTCGAAGCCCAGGACCTTGCCGTAGCTCTGGAGGAACTCCACGACCGTCAGGCAGTTGGAGAAGGCGCAGCTGGGCAAGACGAGGCCCGGGATGCGGGAGAAGGCCGGCAGCGGCTGCAGGGCAGGAGAGGAGGCAATCAGGGCACGCGAGGCACCAGCCGGGCTATCTGCCCGTGGGCTCGGCCCGGCCGGCTCCCCCCACGTCTCGCTGCAAGGCCCGGCCCACCTGGTGGTCCCCCAGGCACATGTCCTCCGTCGGCTTCTTCATCTCCTCCAGGATGAGCTGCTGCCGCCGCCGCTCCTCCAGGCGCCGCTGCGCCAACAGGCCCTTGTCCACCTTGCGAGCCCCTTTGCCCTTCTTCTCCTTGGGCCGCACTTTTTCCTTGGCCTTCTCCGGCTTGCCCTTCTTCTCCTTGGCCTGAGAACAAAACCCCGGGATCTGTGGGGATGGGGGCTCCACCTCCGCCCCCTCCAGGGCCCCCACAGCCGCCGCAGACTCACCTTGGACTTCTTCTTGGCTTCCTTCGCTTTGGGAGCTTTCGCTTCCTGCTTCTGCTTGTTCTTGGCCTGGGAGGGACAAGCCCCAGCTCAGAGAGACGGCGGCTGACGGGGGGGCACAGCAGCAGCCCCCTGCCCCAGCCACTGGGCACAGCTGGGGCCCGCGGAGCTGCAGGACGTGGAGGAAGCCCGGAGCTGCCCCCAGCCCTCGCCCTGCCTTCCCCCCGCAGCCACTCGTACCTTCCGCCTCATTTTCTTCTTGATCTTGCTCATTTTCAGCTTGTCCTCATCGCTGAGCACCTCTGCGAGGGCAGAGAGGGAGGCTGGCACCAGGGAGCGGGCGCCAGGGCTGCAGCCCCCCTGCAGGGTGGGCTGCGATGGGCAGCACCTGAGCTGGAGGGGCCGGGGAGGGGTACCTTGGGCTTCCAGCCTCTTCAGCAGCCGAGCGTCTGTCTTGCTCAGCAGGTCGACCATCTTGACCTTGGGGGGCCGGCCCCGGCCGCGCTTCACGGCGGGCGTCTCCTTGGTCTTGGCCTTCTCCGCGTTGCGGGGACGCCCGCGCTTGCCCGTGATGGCCTGGATGCGGGACGGGATCTCCTCGGGGCTCAGCTTCACCCACTGCAGGCCCTGCGGGACAAAAGGCGGTCACCCCAGGAGAGGACGCCCCCACGGCCCCACTGCCAGTGCCGCGTCCCGCGGAGCAGCCTGGAGTCCCACGGCACGGCCCGGGCGCCAGGCCCACCTCCGGCGTGTCCCGCTCCTCGTAGAAGTCTCCAACCGGCATGCGGGGGCTGAAGCTGAAGTGCTCGCGGCGGACGTCCTGCACCACGTTCCTGTTCAGGTACTGGGGGCAGGAGGAAGAAGAGGAGGATGAAGGCCGTGAGGGTGCGTGACGGGGGGGGGGGCTCAGCGCTCCCGGCCCCCTGGCAAACAGCATCTGCCCTCTGCAGCGGGGGACTCCGGCAGAGCCGAGGGCCGATCGGGGGCTGGCCCTGCGGCAATGCTGCCCTCTCCTCGCTCGCCGTACCTTGATCACCTCCGGGAACTGCTTCATCCTCTTCCCGCAGGGCCCGTAGTACCAGGTCTCGCCCTGCCAGCGGTGGTTCCCCTTCTTGATCCGCACCTCCCTCCTCCACCTGGGCACAGGAGCGCCTCAGCCGGGGCCCGGCACGGCCTCGGCCACGCGGGGGCCCTGCGGCCGTGGGACGGAGGGACGGGGACGGGGCCACGTACCCGTGCTGCAGCGGGAAGCGCACCTCCTCCGGGGTGGCGATGCGCCTGCGGGGGGCATCCCCTGCGGGACAGAGGGGACCTGAGCTCGGCGAGCGCTGGCGGCGCGCTGGGCGCCCAGCCAAGGGGGGGCTCCGTCCTCACCTCCCGCCGACACGCTGAGCGGGGCGGCCTCCTCGCTCTCGCCTTCTGGCGCAGCTGAAGCCTCCGTGCAGCTATCAGCAGCCTCCTCCTCCTCTTCCTCCTCCTCCTCCTCCTCCTCCGCGGAGGGGGATGCGGACTCTGGCTCCAGGGGAGCGTCGTCGAGCTCCAGGGACCCCGACCCCTCCGGCCCCGCGTGGCTGCTGCTGTTCAGGTCTAGGCTGCTGTCTGCAGAGCCAAGGTCAGGGACGTCACCGCGAGCTCTGCTCCCTTCCTGCTCCGCCCATGGCAGCGGACAGCCCCCACCCGCCGAGCACGAGGACAGGGCTGTGCGTCCCCCTCCCCGCGGGCAGCCCCGGCAGCGTTGGACCCCGCACCGGCTCCCCCCAGCACGCTCTGAGCTGGGGCTCCTTGGGGCTCAGCGCCGGGAGCTGCGGGGTCCCCACGCACCCACTGCCACCGGCCAGGGCCCGCGGCCCTGCACAAAGAGGCACCGCACGGCGGCTGGGTGGCCGTGCTCCCCCCGCGGCGGCAGCCGGGGGGCCCATGGGGCCGTCCACGTACCGTGCAGGGCAGGCGGCGAGTCGGGGCTGGCGAGCAGCGGGGGGGCTGGCCGGCCGGCCGCCAGCAGGCTGAAGGGGCCGGCGGCATGGAGGGGGGGGCTGGCAGAGCACCGCAGGCTGGGCACGTCGGGGGGCTCCTCCAGGGGGGACTTGTCGCTCACCAGCTGCGAGTCGTCCATCGCGTAGAGGTCCCCGGTGCCTGGGTCTGGGGGGGGGATCAGCACCAGGACCTCGGCGGGGCCGCGCGCAGGGGGCCCCCCCGTCTCCGAGCATGTTGGGGGCACGCAAACCCACATCTCCGCTCCCGGGGGGCGGCCAGACCCGCCGGGTGGAGAGGGCCTCGGGGACGATCAAACCCCCCCCCCCCGGAGCCGAAAAGGCACCGGCAGAAGAGGGGTTAAGGGATTTCGGCAGCCCCCAGCCACGCCCCCTCCTTTGGGAAGCGGAGCCCAAAATGGCCGTGGCGGCGGTGGCGGTGATGTTCACCAGCGCGGAAGTTCAGGCGCTGAGTAACAGCTTCGTCACGGAGCTGGGAAGGGAAGGAAGGGAGCGCGGAGGAGGGCTGGCGCGGGAGGGACGCGGGCGCGGGCCCGCCCCTCGCCTGCCCGGGGCTGGCGCTGCTGCAGGAGGCAGCGCCGAAGGCCTCGGCCTCCACCATCACCATCGGCCTCCGCCGTCGCCGTCGCCCGCGGGAGAGGGTCCCGCGCTGCCCGGAGGAGGGGGGGAGAGGAGCGGAGGCAGCCGCCCCGCACCGCCGGCCGGGAGCTGCCCGGCACGCGCCCGGCCTCTAGACCCCGGTGCCACGGCGGCCTCCCTACCTCTGGCCAGGGACTCGAAGGGCTCCAGGGGGTCTTCGCTCAGGATGTGCGCGTCCTCCAGCGGAGCGGTGATGGGCGACGCGTCCCCCAGGCAGCCGCTGCCCACGGCAGGGGCCAGGACCGAGTCCTCCTGGCTCAGCGGCACCACGGCGGGGGCAGAGCCGTTGTAGCTGCAGAGCTTCAAGTCTAAAGGGAGCAAGAGTCCGAAAGCAAACCCTGGGGCAGGAGGCACTCGGGAACGGAGCCCGGGGCCCAGCCAGCCCTGCCCTGAAGGCGTCGTGCGGTGTGACTCGCTGCTCCTGCCCGACCCGCTGCTCCTGCCCTCATCCCCACGCCACGGCTGTTTGCTGCCCAGCCTCCTCCCGTCCTTCCCCGCTGCCTCCCGGGGCCGCGCTGCCACCAGTCCCCTCCCGGCGCCCGTCCCGGGGTCTCTGTGAGATGCCAGCCCCCAGGGAGTCCCGTGGCGGGCGGGCGGGCGGCTGCAGGACCCCGGCTGCTGCACGCCCCTGCAGGCGGACGGGAACGCTGCTCCGCCGGCGGTGACGCCACAGGCGACGCTCAGCCCAGCCTAACAAGATCCCAAAAGCTACTCCAAGCCGCGAGAGGCCAAACCCCGATGGGGCTCGTGGCGGGGGGTGAGGCCGGCCCTCCCCAGGGAGCAGAACGCCCAACGCGGGTGGATCCCAAGCCAGGGCTCCTACCTGGCTGCGTGTCCTCCAGCTCCATGCTGCCCACCAGCCCGCCCCCGTTCTCTGCAATGGCCGGGGACATCTCCTTGGCGGCCTCGGCATCGTCCTCGCCGGCGCCCGGCTCCTCCGGCGGCAGCGGGAAGGGTGGCTCGCCAGAGCCCAGCATGGGGGACGGCTGCGAGGCCGCGTAGAAGCTGGCCGGCCCGTTTGGCATCAGCTCAAAGTTCTGGTCGTGGAAGGAGTCATAGAGCTCCTGAGAGTCGAAGTTGAGCCCCATGGAGCCAGGGGTGCCGTTGCCCCAGAGCTCCTGCCCGGTGCCCCGCAGGTTGGCGCTGTGCCCTGGGGAGGCCGGCCGGGACCCCCCCGCCACGCCGTTGAGGGGGAACTGCGCGAGGCTGGGGAACGGAGCGGCGCTGGGGCTGCCGTCCTTGAGGCCGCCCGCGCCGGCCGGCTGGTACTGCGCGTAGTCCCAGAGGCAGTCGTAGGAGCGGAGGTGAGGCGTGCCCGAGGAATGCGTGCTGGAGGTGAAGGTCCCTGAAGTACTGGTGTGAGATACAGTAGAGAAGCCATTGACATTCATGCCCCCGTTCAGACCTGCGGAGGGCGAAGAGACAAATGCGTTAACGGCACGGCAGGGACTTCCCAACGTCCAGGCCAGACGAGAGGGCTTGGGGACAGCCGGATGACGCCCCCCGCCCTCCCCCAGCACCACCGTCCCTGCACGGAGCAGGCTGCTCCCTCCCGGCGCGGAGGAACCGACCCCGCGGGGCTGCGAGCAGCAGGAGGCGGGGGATTAGCCGAGCGCCTGGCAGGGCTGCGCAGGGATCAGCCGGCTGGCCAAATCCACGCGCAGACCCCGTTCTGGCCTGGCCGCTCTTTTCTAGGCCAAAGCGACCGGGGGTGTGCAGAGACCCCTCCGGCCCCCAGCCCCTACGTGGCCGGAGAAAACCCCCAAGGCTCACCCCCGTCCCTGCTGCCCTGGGACTCCCCGGCACGGCGGGGACGCTGCGAAGGCTCCGCAGCCGAGGCCCCCTCCTCGCGCCAAGGGCATGAAACCACGAGGGGACGGTCGGGGCGGTGCTGCCCTGCCGAGCACACGCTCCCTGGTGAGCCAGCTCCCCCGTAACGAGGGCGGACGCCGCCACCGCAGCCTGGCGGGGCGGGGGGACGCGGGGTGCCCAGGTGTGCCGTGGCACTTACTTTTCCCTTGCGGGGGGAAGCTGAGTGCAGCCCCGTTGGTGTACAGGCTGTCCCCTGAGGAAGGCGTGGGTTTCAGTCCTGAGGCAGTAGGTACGGAGGAAAGGCCCGGGAAGTTGAAATGGTTGTTTGTGTCCATGTCTGGGAGGGGAGAAGAAGCGCGGGGTTACACGCTGCCCGGCCACCCAGCGGGGCAGGGTGGGGGCCCCCACCCACGTGGGAGGCTCTGCCCCACGCCCTGCGCTCGTGCCTGGGCACAGCCGCTCCCCAGAGCCGGCGGCGCCGTGCCCCGCAGGACGGGGCTGGGGCAGGGGGAGCCCCCGGCCGCCATCTGGCAGCGGCCAAAGCCCCCCCGTTGCCCCCTCACCGAGCCCGCGGTGCCGCCTCCGCGGCGAGCCGGCCCCAGGCCCGGCAGCACCGCGCGCGCCGAGCTGCCACCTGCGTGAGCGCAGCTCGTCACCGCGCTCCCGCGTCCCCAGGGAAGGCCGCCACCGAGAAGGCTCGCCTGCTCCCCGCGGGGGCTTCTTTCCACACTGAGCTCGGCTCCGCGCCGAGCCCCCACCTCCCCTGGGCTCCCGACCCGGGGCAGGAGCACGGCGCGAGGCACCGGCCCCCCCCCAGGAGGGTCTGTGACCTTGTGGGGACGCGGCGCGGCCTGGCCTTCCCCCGGGAACCCGCAGAGAGAGCCCCGTGGGGACGGCCGGGCCCCTCGGACCCTGCGTCCCCCCCTGCCCGCGGCACGGCCCAGCGATGCCGCAGGGGGCACGGCCACGACGCCCGGAGCCCGTCCCCTCCCGAAACGCGGCTCCGGGGACGTCCGCGCACCAGCTGCTCGAGGCAGGATCCGGGCTGGCCTCGTTTCACAGCCGGGAGCTGGGGGGCTCCGTGCCCCGCTGTCCCCAGCTCCTCGCCCTGAGCCAAGGAGCTGTGCCGGCTCTGAGGGCCCAGCTGATGAGGTGGGGACCCCCGGGACCCCCCCCGGGGGCCACAGTCGCCCACCCCACGGAGGCCGAACCCGCGATCAGCCGAGGGCAGAGGCGGCGCCGGCTCCGCCATCCCCTCCGGAAGGGCCGTCGCTGCCACAAGCACGCGGCCCGGCAGCGCGGCCGTGTCGAAACCTGGACGGGGATTTCATCACGGCCCAGCCTGCGCCGCCCGGGGCTCCAGCGGGGACGGAGCCCCCCCCGGCCGCCAGGGACACCGGGCTGATTCATCCGCCCGAGAAACCCGTATGGGCGGTGACGCGGCTGCTGCACGCATGGCGCTCCCGGGTGTCCCGGGTGTCCCCCCCCCCCTGCAGCGAGCCGGGACCAGATCCCGGCCCCACCACCCCCGGCTCGGCTCTGCCCCTGCCCGCGGGACCCTTCCCCCGGGGGAGCCCGGCCGGAGGCCGAGGAGAAGAAAGACAAAAAGCCTCCCCGGCACCTCCCAGCATCTGATGCGCCGGCCGGCCGGGAAAGGCGCTGCGGGGCCGCGAGAGGTCAGAGGAGGCGGCCGGAGGTGCCAGAACCGGACAGGTGGCTGCTGCGGGCTGGGGCGCGCGCCAGCGCCGGGAGGGGGCCGAGTGGAGGCAACGAGGGGGGAGCGGAGCCAGGAGGGCGGAATAAAAGCGGGGAAGACGGGGAACTGATGGCAGCGAGCGCCGGGAGGCCGAAGGGCAGGGAAGGGAGCGGGGCTGAGCGGCGACGCCGTCCCCAGGAGGGGAGCGGGGGTCCGGCAGCGCCTCGCGCTGGGGACCAGCGGCGTGCCCGGCGCTGGCACGGCGACACCGGGGCCTGTCCCGACTGGAGCCGCCCTCGGCACCTCCGGGAGCGGTGCCAGCGCCCGGCCGCCCGCTGCCAGCCCTGGGTGCGGCGGGCAGAGGCCACCCGTCACGGCCCTGCCGCAAACTGGGCCAGGCCGTAACCGGAGCCGTGCGGGCAAGGAGGGCGAAGGCCTGGCCGCGGGGATGCGCCGGCACCGGGGGCAGCGCCAGGCCCGGGCTGGACGGAGGCGGGGGCCGTGCCCGGTCCCCCCGGGGCTGGCGCAGCCGGTGCGGCGTGGCTGCGAGCAAACCGGGCTGGGGGCCGTGAGCCCACCGGGACCCGAAGTCCCCCGGACCGAGGGCTGCGAGCGGGCGGCGGTGCCGGCGGGGGCTCCCCGGGAGGGTCCTCGGTGGCCCCGGGCAGCCCCGGGAGGGGAACCGGGAGCCGAGCGCGGCCGGGCCGGGGAGGACGTTTCAAAAACAAGGCGACGCAACCCCCGGCTGCCATTTCCCGGCCGCTTCCTGCAGCGGGGGGGCGGGCGGGGGGGGAAAGGCCGGCACCGGGCGCTGAGCCGGGACCCCCGGCCCCGAGCTGCCCCCGCCGCGCCCCCCGGGGCGGCCCCGCTCCCACCCGCTGCCGGGGGGGCACCGGGCCGGGCTCCCCGCTGCGCTACGAGGGGAGGGGGGGGGGGAACCCGCACCGGGCACCGGGACCGGCCCCGGGCTCCCCGCTGAGCCCCGCACCGGGCACCGGCACCACAGGGGGGGGGGGGGGGGGACCGGGAAGGGGGGGACCGGGCCGGGAGACGGGGAGGCGGGGGGGGCTCACCGAGCACCGGCGGCCTCGGCAGAGCCGAGGTGGGGGCAGGGGCTCCCCGGGGCTCCCCGCGGGTTCCGGGCCGGGTCCCGTCTCCCTCTCCCCCCCCCCCGCCGTTACCGGCCGTTACCGGCCGCCGCGGAACGCCCCCCCCCCCCCGCAGCCCCCTTCCCCCCCCCCCCCCCCATTCCCGTTCCCCCCCCCCCCCCCATTCCCGTTCCCCCCGGACCTGGCAGGCGGCGGTGCGGGCCCGGCGGGCGCCCCGGGTCGGGCCCGGCTCACGCGGCGCGGGGCGGGGGGGGGGGGGGGAGGCGGCTCCGCATGGCGCGGGCCGGACCGGGCCGGGCCGCCCCGAGCCGAGCCGAGCGGAGCCGAGCGGCGCAGGGCAGGAAGCGCCGCGCGCCGCCGGGCGGTCCCGGCCCCGCCCCCTCCGCGCCCACGTCACCGCCGCCGCGGTGGCGTCACCGGGGAGCGGCGCCGCGCGTCACCGGGGGGGGGGCGGGGCCCGCGCCCACGTGGGGGGGGGGATCCCCGCCCCCGGCGGGGGGAATCCCCCACGTGGGGCCGCCCCCGCTCCTCCTCCCCGCTCCCCCCCCCCGCAGCCGGGCCCCGGCCCCCGGCACGGTCCCGGGGGGGCGCCCCCAGGCTCGGGATCCCCCCCCCCCCCCTCCCCGGGATCCCCGCTGACGTCACCCCGAGGGGGGTCCGGGGGGGCCCAGCACGTACCCGGTGCCGGTCCCACCCCCCCCCGGTGCCGGTGCCCGCGGCCCCTCGTGATGGCGGCGGCCGCCCCCGCCCCCCCCCGGGACGCGCCGCCGTTTAAAGGGGCCGCAGCGCTTTGCTGCGGGGGGGGGGGCGCTGCTGAGAGCACCTCCGTGTGTGTGTCCCCCCCCCACCCCACCGCAGGGAACCCCCCCGGGATCCCCCCCCCCAGCACCCACGGGTCCCGGTGTCTCCTTCCCCCCCCCCCGGCAGGTTGCGACCGCGGCGGAGGGGAGGGCCCCGGCGGCCCCCCCCCCGGGACCCCGCAGACAAAGCCCCATCTGGCAGGGCCGGCCGGGAGCTCTTTGTGCTGCAGGAGCCCGGGGGGGGAGGAGGGGAGGGGGCGGCCCCCCCCCGCTGCACGCAGCTGCCAACCTCCCCCCCCCACCCCAAAGCCCCACACGCGGGGGGGTCACCCCCAGCTGCTGTGGGCCCCCCGGTACAGAAAGGCCCCGTGGGGCTGGGGGCAACGGATCCAGCCCCCACCCCCCCCGACACAGCTTGGCTCGGCCAGGCACCGGGGGGTGGGGGGCACAAAGCCCCCACAGGGTGAGGGGGGGGGTGGGAAGGGCAGCCCGGTCCCGCTGCCCCCCCCCCGGGCAGGGGCTCACAGGGCTCCTGCCCCCCCGCCCCCTGGCACGCAGGGCCCCCGGGGCTGTTTTCACCAACATTTTATTGGAAATTTTAAATACTTTTTTTTTGGGGGGGGTCTGGCCCCGCACGGAGCCAGGGAAGGGGGCGGGGGTGGGGGCGGCCCTGCTCACGCGTGCTCTTCGGCCAGCTTCTCCGCCTTGGCCACCGCCTCCTCGATGGGCCCCACCATGTAGAAGGCCTGCTCGGGGAGGTGGTCGTATTCACCTGGGGGGGGACACAGCCATCAGCGGGGAGGGGTGGGGGGGGAAGGGGCAGAGAGCCCAACTCCCCGCTCCCCCCGGAGCTTCCTGGGGGGGCCGCCTCACCTGCCAGGATCTGCTTGAAGCCCTTGATGGTCTCCTTGAGCGGCACCAGCTTGCCCATGTGGCCGGTGAAGACCTCGGCCACCTGGAAGGGCTGCGACAAGAAGCGCTGGATCTTGCGCGCCCGTGCCACCGTCAGCTTGTCCTCCTCCGACAGCTCGTCCATGCCCAGGATGGCGATGATGTCCTGCAGGGACTTATAGTCCTGGGGGGCGAGGCAAAGCCGGGGCGGGGGCGGTGAGCAGCCGGGGCAGCGCTTCCTGCCTCCCCCCAGCCCCCCCTCCGTGGCGGCCGCCCCGTCCCCCTCACCTGCAGGATCTTCTGCACGCCCCGGGCCACGTCGTAGTGCTCGGGCCCCACGATGTTGGGGTCCATGATGCGGGAGGTGGAGTCCAGCGGGTCCACGGCCGGGTAGATGCCCAGCTCGGCGATGGCGCGGGACAGCACGGTGGTGGCGTCCAGGTGGGCGAAGGTGGTGGCGGGGGCAGGGTCGGTCAAGTCATCGGCGGGCACGTAGATGGCCTAGGGGGGGGAGCAGGGGGGGCGCTGGGACGGAGGCGGGGGGAGGCGACCCCCGCCCGGCGCGCCCGGCTCCAGCGCTACCTGCACCGAGGTGATGGAACCCTTGCGCGTGGTGGTGATCCGCTCCTGCATGGTGCCCATGTCGGTGGCCAGCGTGGGCTGGTAGCCCACGGCGGAGGGGATTCTCCCCAGCAGGGCTGACACCTGGGGGGGAAAAGAGGCGGTGAGAGGCCCGGCGGTGCCCGCCGCGAGGGGTCCGGCCCCCCCCTCGGCTGCCTGGGCTCCGGCACCGACCTCTGAGCCAGCCTGGGTGAAGCGGAAGATGTTGTCGATGAAGAGCAGCACGTCCTGACCCTCCTGGTCCCTGAAGTATTCGGCCACCGTCAATCCGGTCAGCGCCACCCTGGCGCGGGCACCCGGGGGCTCGTTCATCTGCCCGTAGACCAGGGCGACCTGGGGGGTGGCGGAACCCAGCGTCAGCACGGCCGCCGCGCTGTTGGGACCCCCCCCCTCACCCCCCGCAGACCCCGCGCACCTTGGAAGTGGTGTCTTTCAGGTTGATGACCCCGGACTCGATCATCTCGTGGTACAAGTCGTTCCCCTCCCGGGTTCGCTCCCCGACACCGGCGAACACCGAGTAACCGCCGTGCGCTTTGGCCACGTTGTTGATCAGCTCCATGATCAGCACCGTCTTGCCGACGCCGGCACCTCCGAATAAACCTGGGGGGAAAGGGTGTCCTCCTCAACCCAGAGCCCCTCCGGCCACCCCAGGGGTCTCCCTTCACCCCTTTCCTCCTCAGATAATTAAGCGTTGCTTCAGCAAGCTCAGTAGAACGAAAGTCAAAGGGTTACTCATCAGCGAAGGAAGCTGCTGCACGGGGACCGCTCCCGAGCCCTGGGGTGGGCATGGGGCCCCCCCTCTCCGGGCGCCCCCCTTCCCACCGGGTGCCACGTACCGATCTTGCCGCCCTTGGCGTAGGGGGCCAGCAGGTCCACCACCTTGATCCCCGTCACCAGGATCTCCTGCTCAACGCTCATCTCCACGAACTCGGGGGCTTCGGCGTGGATAGCAGCAAACCTGCAGTGAGAGGGGGGAGCAGCTGAGCGGCCAAATCCAGCCCCTCTGCCACGGGGCCAGGAGACCGCGGGAGCGTGGTCCCTGCTCGCAGCCCAGAAACCCAAACGCAGCGGGGACGCGCAGAATCCAGCTGCGCGCAGCCTGGGCGCCTCCGAGCAGCTGAAGAAACTGCACGAGCCCGGCTGCTGCCAGGACCAGAGCCCCCTACCTCCAAACCCTGCGTGGCGCTCATCCCCCGGCCTGCAGCACCACTCACTGTTTCGTTGTGATGGGACCCCTCTCGTCGATGGGCTCCCCGATGACGTTCATGATCCTGCCCAAGGTCTCAGGGCCAACGGGGATCCGGATGGGCGCGCCGGAGTCCAGCACCTTCTGTCCCCTCACCAGGCCTTCCGTCCCGTCCATGGCAATTGTGCGCACGGTGTTCTCCCCTGCCAAGGCCCAAGGACAGCGTTTTACCGCAGTGCCCTCGAGCTGACCCTGCAAGACAGCTGCCGCCACCTCCTCCCGTCCCTGCCAAGGGAACGGTCAGCTGGGGGGGAAGGACTGCAAGGAGCGGGGCCAAGGAACAAAATGAGGAAAAAAAACACAGAAAAAGAGCCCGGGCCAGACCCACCCCACAGCGGCGGCGGGCCGCAGCCCTGCAGCAGCCATTTTCGCCCTCCTCAGACTGCAACGTGTGGCTTCAGCGAGCTCAGAAGAACGAAAGTCACCGAAATTCATCGTCACGGGAGGGCCCCCCCCCCCCAAGCTGCGGCACCCCCCGGGGCAGGCGGGCAGCCACTCACCCAGGTGCTGCGCCACCTCCAGCACCAGCCGCGTCTCCCTGCCCTGCACCTCCAGGGCGTTGAGGATGGGCGGCAGCCCCTCGTCGAACTGCACGTCCACCACGGCGCCGATAACGGCCACGATGCGCCCGGTGCTGGCGCCGGCCTTGGCGGCGGGGGCCGGCTGGGCGGCATAGCGGCGGCCTGCGGGGAGAGGCGCGGGTCGGGGGGGGGGCAGCACCGGGACCAGGAGCCCCGCTCGGCGCAGCCCGGCCCGGTGCGGCCCCCCCGGGGTCCCCCGCACCCGCCCCGGTAACGGCCCCCGCGCCCCGCAGGCCGCAAGGTGACCCCGCGGCTGCTCCCCACTCACGGCTGCCGGTGGCGGCGGCCGGGCCGGCCCCGCGGCTGAGGAGCAGCGGCAGGAGGCCGTTGGCCGGCCCGGCCCCGCGGCTCAGCACCGGCCGGGCGGCGGCGGCGGCGGCGGCGCAGCGACCCGCGAGCCCCAACATGGCGGCGCCGACTGAGCCCCTTCGCCCGCCCGCACGGCGCAGGCCTCCGGAGGGCGGGGCGTCTGCCACGCGTCACCGCCCGCCGCGCGCGCTCATTGGGCAGAGGCACACCCGCTCCCGCCGTGCCCGCGCCCCCATTGGCCGGGCTCGCCGCCGCTCCCGCTCTCCGCTTCCTCGCCATTGGCCCGCGCGCCGACCCCTCTGGAAAGGCGCGGCGCCGATTGGGCGCTGCTAGCCGGCCGGAAGGGGCGGGCGCAGAGCGCACGTGCCCCGCCCGTGTCCTTGGGCGGGCGCGGTGACCGCGGCCTCGCGCCCCCAGCTCCCCCCCCCCCCCGGCGCCATCTTGGAGCGCCCCGTGAGGCAGGGAGGCAGGAGCCCAGGCGTGGAGTCTTCAACAGTTTATTAGAAAGAATGTAGACATTAAAAAAATCCCCGCTGCTCTGAACACAAACTGAGGTTGTTTTTTTTTTTGTTTGTTTTTTTTCTTTTTTCTTCCTTTTTCAGCCTTGTCACGAGCTGGTCAAATAAACTACCGTAAAAGATCCCGCTAGTGTCGAACACCTCCTCACGCATCGCCACACCAACAGTGCAAATACGATTTGGTCTAAATGTACAGATGGACAAGCAACAACGCGCGGCCCCGCGCTCGGGGGGAAGCTGGAGCTGGGGCGCCGCTTTCAGCTGGGATACATCTGAACACGCAACTAGCGATTAAATACCAAACAAAGAGGATTTTGTTTCCTTTTTAATAAAAACATTAGTGGAACACACCTGAAGACACCACAGAGGTATTGCGCATCACCTGTTAAATTTTGTGACCCAATTAGCTAACGTTGGTTCAGCCAGTTTTTGTTCCAGGTACAAGCTTAATTTCGGATCTACCTGCAGGCCACAGAGGGGGGGGGAAATGCCAATTTAGCACTTGACGTAAATTCAGAATTCTCCCGTTGTAATTACATCTGCTACGAGGCAAGGAGGCTCTGTAAACTTTATTGCAACTGTTCTGTATCGATTGCCTACACCTCAATTGGTTTTTTGGAAGTCTGGAAAACGGTTCATGCATAACATTATTGCCTCTCGTGGCTTAAGACTGCCCCGCACAATGGTACACACCTACCATCAGTGAAGCCATTTAAAATGGACTGAAAATGGGTTAAAGGATGCAATATCTCCCTTTAGGGCTATCAACTCAGGAATTCTTATCTCAATTATGAAATGTGATGAAGTTCTTTCCCCAAACCCTGAAGACAACAGTTTTTCTTACTCCAGATCTGGCATTTCTAGAGGGGAAAAAAAAGTAAGAGATTAGTTTGTTTTTTTTCTTTAAAAACAAAACAGAACAAAAAAAAAACCAAGCAGCTCCCAGGAGCCCTATTATATCACAAGGAACACAAGCGAGAAGATACAGCCCTTGAACAAGACAGGCACAGGGCAGTTTCGGGTCTCTGACCTCACCGCTGCGGGCACTCTGAATTGTGGAGCTGGTTCTCTGCACGTACGGTCTCCGTGCAGCCCCTGCTGTGCAAGTGCCCAACTTGCACGAACCAGGCCAGCACTGCGAGCGCTGAAGCTCTGTGTTGGTGACGGCTGCCGTTACAGCCAAAGCCTCATCAGGACTGCAGCAGTCTGGGAAGGTCAAACTAGTATTTCGTGCTGGCGTGCTAAGGCTTTCACTAGATTATATCGTCTCATGCTGCTGGAGCAAGGCACTGGCATTAGCTGGCAGCCCGGATTTAGCAGGACCGACAGGACGGCACATCTGCTGGCCCTGCACAGCTCCCTCAACTAGCAGCCCCCAGACCGTTGCACAGGTGCAGAAAAAACAAAAACACCAACTTACTTTCATCATCACTGTCTGGTGAGTCCTGGAAAGAAAAAACACCATTAAGTGGAACAGACTGTGCTTGGAGGCACGTTCAAAGCTCAGTGTAGCAAGCACGCTGTCAGTAAGCGTATTTCAAGGAACTACAGGGCATGCTTTAGTTAAGCTTTACTAGTAAAAAACAGACCCGTAATAACCAATAATCTCCGCAGAGAAGTATGACGCCAAGCTGCCCAGGACACTGCAAGCTTCGATCCAGCTACTCGAGGGGATTTTGCCAGACTGCGCCACTTATCCGAAGTCTGGCAGTCTGTGCTATTGACAGCGCTCAGGTGGGGAACGCAACTTTAACTTCAGCGAGTAGCAGTGAACGTGCAGCGCCCTTAGCCAGCCCTACACACGCTTACTGCAAAGTACTCACATCTTCTGCCCCATCTACTTCTGGTAGGTCTACGTCGTCATCTCCACCCATGTTGTTCATCATCTGGTCAAGAAAGATAATAGCCACGTTACACAGAGGGAAGCCAACTCCAATCAGTCGGTGAGCAGGGGAACACTAACGATCTATAAATAGCTTGAAGTTGCTACAAACCTCCACCTGCTGCTTTGACAAGTCTTGTTGCACCTAAGCAAAAATTACCAGGTGAAGAGGCAAAGAACTTTGAGCTGATTTAGCGCCGACACGTGCAATGGGACCATCATTTGTTTCGTATTTGGTAACGAGCACAAACTGACCATCGCACTGCAGCGCCAACAGCTCGCACAGCGGGGGTTCGAGCAGCTGGAGTCTGGCTCCAGAGCTGAGGTGTTTTTTCCTGTCCTGGACGCTCATTTGTGAGCACTGCGCTCTCTGCACCTGTACAGTCAACCTTCACGCTGCGCTTATTAGACAGCGCAGCACGGCTGCTACTCACGTACAACCAGCAATGCTCCACGACACCATAAATTACTGTTATAAATTAATTTTGCTCCAAGCAACATTGTCCAGGTGGCACCAAGTGGGAAACCAAGAGCCGTGCCTCGGCTAACTGGCAGAGCTTGCCCCGAGAGCAATGGCCAAGGAAGCAGGAGGAAGAGCAGGCCAAGGAGTGTGACTCCCTGCAGCTGTCAGTCGCTGTTTGCCCACAGGCCACCCAAAAGGAAACCCAATCCTCCAGCTATTCATCTTCCTATACCTCGGAAAAGCGATCAAAATTGGACATGTCTTCATCTGAATCATCTTCCCAGTCTTTCCAGTTGTTGAAATCCACGCTGAGCCAGTTGAGCTGTACAGCAACACAAGAAGTTATTTAAGGACAAGCAAGAAATGAACTGTTACTACTCAGAGAGTCACTCAGAACTGCCATTCTGATCAGGAGCACGGCAAGTGAGCCATTAACTGCTACACAATTTAAACATGACCCAAAATAAAAATAAAATAGGGGAGACGTGAGCTACTGCTCTGCCCATCAGAGAGCCCAAACCCACCTTTGCCCTCTCTTTTGTTAGCCTTGGCCATGCCTGACCAGATTCTCCTTTTCGTAAACAACACAAGATAGATCTGTCTGTTCTTTTATGCTTTGATTCCTGGAAGAAGAGGGAGGGGAAAAAAAGCAAGCATCTGTTAGTATTAACAATCACTAGCATCACCACATACTCGTATTAGATTCGTTTCTCTTAAGCTATCAACTTATTCTTTGACCCAAAAATACTGCCCGCTCTTTAAGCTACGTCCAGCATCACGACCAAGTTGTTCCTCGGACTGTAAGAACACGCTTAAACTCAGACACACGGGAGTGTCTTTGGGTGGCTGTAAGGTGATGCAGTATTTGTCAGAGTAACTCCCGTTATGAACAGACCTAAACAAATTCAAAAACCGACAGTACGCTTTTAGTCAGAACACCGCTGCGCATCCAACTATCAAGAAGTGGAGCCAGGCGGGGTGGCACCAGCTCTGTTTGGGACTGCCTGAACATACCCGGGGCAGTTTTACAGCACCCCTTACTGCCTGCACACGTGGGACAGGGGGTGACAGCGAGTACCATCAGAACTGGAAGCCTTTAAGATGCCACCTGTCATGCAACGACTAACAAATCCCTCCCAAGCAGCACCCAGTTTGCTTCGGAAGGGTGGGAGGTGTGCATCAGAAGGAGCTGAGCGTTCCGGACACAGCAGTAAAAAGAGAATCCAGAGGATACTTACATTTGGATCAATATTATTAAAAAGGTCGATTTCATTTAAGTGTTTAAAGTTATCGCTTCCTCCAAGACAACTGTTAAGAGAAAAACACATCTTTAGCGGGAAGTATCTTGTAGCACAAATACACTTCAATAACAGAACTTGCTACTTTAAGAAAAAAACCTAACCAGCAGCAGTACAGCTTTCGGGCATCCTTGTGCCTCGCAGCTTTGCGGAGGCGCAGGTTACGCTTACCTGAACGTAAGTTTGGATTTTTCAAAATTTACATTAACATCTTTACTGTCTTCAACGCAAAATTCAATAAAGACATAGTCCCTTCGGTCGTACCACTTCGCAGAAGCAGGCTGCCTGCAAACAGAGGGGCAGGAGAAATTCAAATTAGGGTTTGCATCTTTCTGCCAGTATTTAAAAGATTAAAGCCCCAGCCTTTTGCTGCCAGGTAAGCTCAGCTTTACCTAACCTTACGTTTCTCCTGATACACAGCCACAGAGCAGCTTGAGTTTTAGTGCACGTAGAGAACTTTAACTAAAGGAATTCCACCTGTTCTTAAAAGCGCTACGAGCTTACAATTAACAATCTTTTAAAAGTCGTTTAAGGCACAAAGGCTGGAGGGAAGACGGGACGTTCAGGAATTTTACCACGAACAAAACCCAGCCGAGATCAGCAGCGCTGTGAAGAAGGAAGGATCGCCGTTCTCACCCTCGCTACAGCGCCCTACGAACGCGGACTCGAGCGGCGAGCCGGCCGCATCCCTCGAGGGTCCCCCTTCTGGCTTCCCCCAGACATCAGGACGAGCCGCAGCCCGTCCACGGCCGCCGCACATTCGCCGTTCGGCAGCGACAACTCACCCGCCAGACAAGCGGCGACGCTCGAGCGCGGCCATTCCGGCCTCAGCCGCGGGCTCCCGCCGCCTCCCCTCCTTCCCCGGCCGCCGGAGCCCAGCCCCGAGCTCAACGCCCGCATTCCGGGGCCGAGCGAGCGGCGCCCGGCGGGAGCTGCTGTTGCTAAGCCACGGGCGATGATCGCGGACGCTCTCGCGCCCCGGCCGCGTTCCAGAGCTGCGCGACCCAGGCTGGAATTTCGCAGCCGAGGCGCTGCCAAGCCAGGGCCGACGCTCGCGGCTCTGGACCGACGCTCGCTCACCTTGCGCTCACCGGGAGCGCTCCTGTCCCTGCGCGACCGAGCGTCGGCCCCTGCCCGCTGCGAGGCGGGGACGTCTGGGCTGCGAGCGCTGCAGCCCGGGAGCAGAATCACCTTTCCAGAACCTTCCAGGTGACATCGCTAAGCCTCCAGGACGGATTTTGACGCACCTGTTGTCAGCAGATCCGGCCCTCAGATACCGGGCTCACCCACGCTGTGCCAGGTCGGGTTAAGCTCGCGCCTCCCCCGGGACCAGCGGCGGCTCCGCTGCTCGCAGCGCGCCGCCCGCCGCCCTCCCAGCTGAAACCCTGCCTCGTGTGCTCGTCCTGAGCGGGGCACAAAGACGACGGGGGCCCAGCCGCTGCGATTTAGCCACAGAAGGGGCACGGGCAGAAGGACCGCCAGGGGGAAGGGCTTTCAGCGAGAAAAGCAGATGCTGAAGTCCCCTCGGCCACCAAACTCGGGCACCAGAGTCACCCACCCAAGCGGCGCTCCTCACCCCGCTGTTAAGGTGCGGCTGCTTTCATCCTCGCGGCTCCCCGCGCCTCCCAGCAAAACGCTCCTGCCTGCTCCCAGCTCCGCCTGGAGCCACGAGCCGCCACCGCCTGAGCCCAGCCAGGAACCGGGCCCTCAGAGCGGGGCAGCTCTGAGCGCAGCCCCCGCTTTCCAGTGAGCCACCGCCCCGCGGGGCGAGAACCTCTTCCCCCTTTAGCAGCACTTTTAAGCAATACTGCGGGAGGCATCTGGTTTTCCAGATAAAGGTCAGCAGCAGCAGCGGTTTCCTCACCACGGTATTAATGCCTCACTGGAGACAGATTTCCTCTTCTCCTGGGGAACGCGGAGCTCTCCGAGGAAGGGCGAGGCCGTGGCCGCCCCGCTCAGCTCCCCTCTGGCTGCTCTGCGCCCCTCCCCGTGCCCCCAGACCCAAACCACCGCGCCCGGGCACCAGCGGAGGACGACTCCTGCTGCGCGGAACGGGGCACGTCGCTCAAACGCGCTGCCAGCAGAACAGAAACCGCAGTGTCCCTGCTAACGACGATGCCGGGGGCTTTTGTGCAGGGCATCAACACTTCCCGAGCGCTTCTCAGCGTCAGTGGAGACATCCCCGGCCTTCCCGGGAAGCCGCGCACGTTCCTCGGTCGCGTCGCTCCGGTTTGGCCATGACCTTGGTTATCTCGCCAGGCTCAGGCGCGCCGAGGCACCCGCAGCGCTCACGCGGCTTCCAAACTCTGTACGAGCCGCCCCAGCGCCGAGGGAAGCTCGCGGGCATCGGAGCCACGCGAAGAGGGATGGGACCGGAGAGTTTTTCCCAGAACAGGAGCCCTGCTTCCGACAGCAAACTTCGGTCGCCTCCCGGGCGTCCGGCGCCTCCCGCCCTGACGGCGGTGACTGCATCACGGGCAGAACCGGTCAGCCGGGTCCGTTCGGCCGTTTCTCCTACCCTCCCGCAGGGGGGTTACGTGGCAAGGTTTCGGTAGCGGGGGGCCACGGGGGCGGCTCCTGTGAGAAGGATCTGGAAGCTGCCCCACGCTTGGTAAGGGCCCCGCTGCTGACCAGAGCTGAGCCAATAAGCGATGTTGTTTTGCGCCTCTGGGAGAGCAGATTTAAGACAGGGAAAAGAAAAATAAAAAAAAGCTGCGCCACACAGCAGCCGGGAGAGCGAGAGGAGCGAGGAACAGCCCTGCAGGCGCCAAGGTCAGTGAAGAAGGAGGGGGAGAGGTGCTCCAGGCGCCGGAGCAGAAGTCCCCTGCGGCGAGGACCACGGTGAAGCAGGCTGTCCCCATGGGTGTCCCCACGGTGGGGCAGGGATCCACGCTGCAGCCCGCGGAGAGGAGCCCCCGCAGGAGCTGCCGCCCGTGGGGGACCCGCGTGCTCCTGGGGGACGGAGCCCGTGGGACGGAGCCATGTGGGAGCAGCTCTCGAGGAGCTGCTGCCTGCGGGCAGCCCCCGCAGGCTCAGCTCGGGCAGGACGGCGTCCGCGGGAGGGACCCCACGGGGAGCAGGGGCACAGAGGGACCGAGGAGCTGCGGAGACGAAGCGCCAGGGGCCGACCGCAGCCCCCGTTCCCCTGCACTGCTCGGGGGGAGGAGGTGCAAGGGGGCGGATGGGGGGGGGAAGCGTTTTTGGTTTCTTTCCTTTGTTTCTCGCTTCTCCAGCTTGTCAGGAATAGGCACTACATCTTCCGATCTCCCTACTCCGAGTCTGTTTTGCCCGTCCAATAATTGCTGAGCGATCTCCCCGTCCCTACCTCAAACCCTGCGCCCTCTGCGTCGCATTTTCTCCCCCTTTCTCTTCGAGGAGGGGGAGTGAGAGCGCGACTGTGGTGGAACTCGGCTGCCCACCCGAGTAAAAGCCTCACGCCTCTCATCCTCTCCCTCAAACGGAGAACGGGAGCTCCCTCCGGCCGCCTGACGAGGCGCTTTCAATCCCGACTTCGCGCTCAGAACAGCGCAGGCCACGTGAGAGCTGCCACCAGAAGGGCTGGACGGGACGCGTCTCGCCCGGCTGATTTGCCTCGCTGCCTACACCCAGCTTCCCGGGAGGCCGCCGGCGAGGAGCACGCGTGCTCAGAGCCCTTTCGGAGAGGCGCTTCCCCCACGCCCACGCGGAACCCCGCTCTGTTTTCTCACCGGCACGGAGGAGCACCAGCCGGGCTTCCAGACAGAGGCGTTCGCTACGCGGAGAGCCCCCCGCTTCCTCCTTCCCGCTCAGCTGCGCTGAGCGCACGGGACCGGAATCCATCAATTTCCCCTTCCCTCCGCCTGCTGCCAACAGCGGCGGCTCGAGCGCGCAGCGCGGGGTCGGAGAGCGAGCCCCCGCGCCCCGCCAAGACCTGTCCGAACTACGCCTGCTGCCACCCGCAGGTTTTTGGATACTTCCTGAAGAGCCGCAGCCACCGCGCACCTGTATTTAAGGTCTCCGCCGGCTGTCGCTTCCAGACGACGCCACGACGACACCGTGCACCGTCGCTCTCTTCCCCGGGGCCCGGGCAGCTGCCCAGAGCCCCGGACGCCCCGTTCCCTTCCCAAGCCCGCTTCTGCGCCCACCGTCGGAGGTCCTCGCGTCCTGTACCCACGGGCCGAACCACAAGTCCCGCTGCTCGATGCCATTTGAGAAGGTTCCAGACCTGCCCGCGTGCTTTCCCTCGTCTGTTCCGCAGGCTGTGACCCGCTGGAGCTCAGCCTCCTTCCCCGGAAAGCACACTGACAGCTCCTACAGCTGAGCGCATCGCCGAAGTTGCATGCCCAACAAGATTTTCACCCCCCAAACAGGATTACCAGAGAAGCCGTTTAGGTCTACAGGCGGCGGCAAGAATTTTGGTCTATGTAACTGGTTTTGCTTTCATTTTCATACCCCAGCACGGCTGTTGCTTTTTTTTCTTTTTTTTAAAAAAAAAAAAAAGCAACGGTTTCAGGATGACGCATTCTGCAAACGCTACGCGAAGAACCCCGGCTTCGTTACGTTCTCCTCGCTTTCAGTCACGTTACGGAGAAGCGGCCCCCGACTCGGAGTTTCGGAAGGGCTGCGGAGACGGGGATGCCTCCCCAGCGGCGAGGCGGCAAAAAGCTCACGTGGGCTGCTCCTGGGGCGGCCGACGCTCCCCGCGGTGCTCCGGGCAGAGGGAAAACGGCTCGGACGGGCGCCGCCGGCCCCATCGCGGATCCCCCCGCAGAGTCCTCGGGAAACGCAGGCGCAGTTTCAGGGAAATCCGGCCCGCCGCCGGGAGCCGGGCGGGCGGCGCGCCTCTTCCCCGCCGCTTTCGTTTCGCTCTCCGAGCCCCGGCCACGCCGCGCTGCTCGGCTCCTCCACCGGCTCCTGGCGCTGCTCGGGGCTCCCCCCGCGAACGGCGGGCACCGGTTCCGGGGCACGGAGGCGGCCTCGCGGCGTTACGAGGCCACCGGACCGGGACCGGGACCGGCCGAGGCGCTCCGGAGCGTCGGATCCCGCCCGGGGCCGGTGCTCCGCTACCCCCGGGGGCCTCTCCCGCGGTGCTCGCTTTAACGGCGGAAGGGGAAACCGCGCGGGCGGCTCCCCTCCGCCGCCTCTCCGCCGCTCACCGGGCTGAGCGCCGCCGCGCCCCGGGGAACCCCGCGCGTTCCGCCACCCGCCGGCCCCGCTCGGCCCCCCCGGCGCCGGCCCCGGCTCCACCCCGGCCCGCGGCCCCCCCCGGCCGGCTCCGCCCCGGCCCCATTCATCGCCCGCCGCCGGTGCCCGGGCCCCGAGGAGCGCGGCGGGCAGCTCCCGGCCGCCCCACGGCGCCTCCGGCGGGCGGCAGCGCGGCGGGCCCGGCCCGGGGCCACGCGGCGGGGCCGGGCCAAGGTCACGGCGCGGAGCCGCCGCCGCCCCCCCCTCCCCCCTCCCGCCGCTACCGGCGGGGCCGCGGCCTCCTCCCGTCGCCCTCCCGCGGGCCTCACATGGCGAATGGCGGCGGCGGCGGCTCCGGCTGACGCTCCTCGGAGGCGGGGGGGAGGACCCGGCGGCGGGCTACCGGGGCGGCTCCGGGCCTGGAGGCGGCGACAGCGACGGGGCGGGAACGGGAACGGGACCGGGGTCGGGGCCGGTCGGGGCTCGGCGGCTCCGCTGCGGGCTCGGGGCTCGGCGCGGCCTCGCTCCCACAATGCCCCGCGCGCTCCGGCGGCGGCGGCGCCCAGCGCTGGTGACGCAGCAAAAACCCCGCCGCGCCGCCTCCCGCCGCTGCGCATGCGCGCCGCCCGCCCGCCGCCGGCCTCCCCCCTTCCCCGCGCAGGCGCCGCCCGCGCCCCGCCCCTCGCCGCGCGCGCGGGCTCCCGCTCCCTCCTCCCTTCTAGCAGCTTCTCGAGGCGCAGGCGCGCTGCGCACCGCCCGCCCCAGAAAGGGGGCGGGGCCGGCGGTTGCCCGGGGTGACGGAGGGGCGGGGGGGCGGTTGCTGTGGAGACGGAGAAGTCGGCGGTTGCCATGGCGACGGGGGAGGCCTGGGCCCGGGCCTGGGCCTTAGGCCTAGGCCCGGCGGGGCCCCGCGGCCTCCCCCCGGTGCCGGGCTCGCCGCGCAGCCGCCGGTTCTGCCCCCGCCGTTAACTCGCTGCTCCCCTGCCCGGCCCCGGGCCTCCCGCCGAGGCGCAGGGGGCAGGAGGGCCGTGGAAGGCCCCCAACCAGCTCCCTGCCGAGCCAGCGCCCCGCGCCTCCTGCCCCGCTCCCCTCGCGAGGTTCCCCCCCCCGAGCGCTGCCCACCGGGAGGCCACTACGGGACCCCCGGGGTCTCCCCCGGCCCCGCTCCCCTCACGGCCTCCCCCTGAGGCTCCGGGCCGGGTGTGAGGAAGGAAGCGGGGAGCGGGCAGGCGCTGTTCCACCCCGGCAGGACGCGCCGGGGTATCGGGGCCGGGATCTCCCCGAGAGGAAGGCTCCACCCTGGGGCCTCCGCTACCGGGGAAGGGACGGCAGCAAGGCCGAACCAGAGGGGGAAAAGCGTTTCACCAACAATAAGCCACAACTTTTATTAATGGATAGAAATAGTACAAATTTTAAATTTAGTTTCATTTTACTTTTCTCTGAAACACCAAAAAAGGCTCCTCCCTCCTGATGGCTACATCGTCAACTCCTGCGGAGAGAGACGAGTCAGGAGCCAGCTTCCAGCGGCCCCACGGCCCGCAGCCCCGCGTGCCCCGGCCACGCGCAGGGACCCGGTCCCGGCCAGCCCCACGCCCCCTGCCCCGCCCCGCACAACCCCAAGCCCTCGCTCTGCTCGCACCCGCAGGCAATGCCGCGCCGCACGCGCCTCTCCCGCCCAGGGAGTCCCGCTTCCAACCCCGCTCCCTCCCCGGCCCCCCAGATTTCCGGGCCGCCGCCGCCACTCACCATTATAGCATTTACAATATCGTTACTGTTGTTCTTCAGGGCACGGACTGCCTTCGCCCGGGACACGTTCGCCTGAGACATGACCAGCTCAATGTCTTTCACCTCGACACCGGTTTCGTCGACCTGAGGAGACAGAGCCCAGGGCTGACTGCAGCCGAACGCAGAGGTTGCTCCGCGCCCGGCGGAGGAAAATGGGATCGCGTGGATCGGGGTCGCTCCCGCTCAGGCCCCAGGAAGCTTTGGGGCAGGCCCCAGCCCTGCGGACGCTCCTCTGGCAGGGACTGGGACCAGGACCTCCGGGGTAAGCCCCCGCACCTCCTTTTGCCGCCGAGGCGAGGGAAAGGAAAGAAAACCTCGTGTCTGAACACCGCCTCCGGAGGCGGCCGGGCAGGAGGCTCAGGCGGGAGCGGCAGGTAAGGAGCCTGCAAACCCAGCCCCTGCCTCCGGAGCTCCCCGGGGCACCTCCGGGCCAGCGCGCGCTGCTTGGCCCCCGCAGCGAGACGGCCGCGGGCAGGGGACGGCCGGGGAAGCGCCCGGCCCCGCCACAGGGCTACGGCGGGGAAGGCTCACCTCCTCTTCCTCGCTCTCCTCCTGCACAGTGGGGGTCTGCGTGTTCTCCTGGATGTTCGAGACAGCTTCTCCCTGCACTTTGAACTTCTCGGCGGCTGCCAGCTGGGCCTGCTGGGACAGGTCTTCGATCTGCAGGAGGGAAGGAGCGTGAGCGAGGCCTGCCCGCCGCACCCCGGGGCGCGCCCCAGCACCGTGCAGCTCGGCAGCCGGCCACGCGGCCAGCCCACCTTCGCTTCGCCGAAGACTATGTAGGTGTCCGATGCCGGGCTCTTGTACACGTCTGGCTTTGTGATGACGAAGAGGATGTTCTTGGATTTCCGGATGGTGACCCTGGTGACCCCTGTGACCTGGCGAAGGCCCAGCTTCGACATCGCCTGAAAAGCGAGCGAGGAAGGGAATGAGGCCAGGAGTTCCGGAGGCAGCCCAGCCGCAAGGACTGGGCCTGTGCTCGGGGACAGCCCCCGGCCTCGGGGTCTAACGAGGGCGGAAAATCACGCAAAGCTCTCCTGCCGCAGGGGCGGGGCAGGGGGAGAGGGGCCGCTGTCCCCAACGGGCTCGCGAGGCGAGCACCCGAACACCCGGGGACGCCGCGCCCGACCCTGAGCCGAGCCCGGGCCGTTCGCTGCGGCCAGCTCTGGCCCACCCGCCTCACCTTCCGTGCTTTCTTTTCGCTCCGGCTCTGTTTTGCTTTGCTAACGGGTTCTTCGTCTATTTCAGCTGCTGCCGCGAGCTGCGGGGAGAGCAAACGAGAGGGAGCGGTGACAACCCCGCGGCGGCGCTGGGGGCTCTGCCCCGGCCGGGTACGCGTCCCTCCTCCTCCCTACCTGCGCCTGCTGTGTCGTGGCCTGCGTGGAGTCTTGCTCTTCGAGCTCTGGGACGGATTCATCGCTGTCAGACTCTGTTCCGGACCCTACCGAAAGAGACGCGTCGGCTCCTCGGCTCAGACCCCCGCCCGGAGCAGCAGGCGGGCCCGGGGACACGAGGACCCGCGCTGCCTCGGCGTGAACTCCGCTGCCGGCGCTGCCAGGCGCTGGCGCAGCCACGAGTTCCACCCCTGTCGCATTTCAGGCAGCGGGGCTGAGCAATCCCTGGCGGGAGGCGCCCTCCCTGCAACCTCAGCGGGACAGCACCGGGCACGAGCTGCCTCCTCCCGGCACTCACCGCACAAAAACTCCCCAGGAGCGGCCAAAAAACCCACGCCAGGGCCGTGCCCGGGCAGGCTGCGCTCCGCGGGGCTCCCGGAGCAGCGCGGGCGCCCGGAGGCTCAGCGCGACACCGAGGCCCCAGGCTCGAGGGCGAGCGCCCGGCAGCAGCACCCCTCGCGCCTCCTCGGGCCTGCCGGGAGCCGCCAACTCAGCGAGCGAACGAGACCCGGCTCGCCACGTGCTCGCGGCTGCTGCGCCTTTCTGAGCCCTTCCTGACGGGGGGGACTTGGGGTGACCTCGGGGTTTCCCCACCACGGAAGCGTTTTGGGGTCTCTGCCCGTCCCAAAGGCCGCCAGGTGCCCGGGCAGCCCCGGGGGCCGTCAGCTCGCGATCCCCTCGTGAAACCGTGGCGCGGATTTTTTTTTGCCAGCAACGTGGCGGTGCCCAGAGCAGAACCGCGCGCCTCCAGCCCGCGGGGCAGGCTGAGCACCACACTCTCATGCAGCCGTTACCTGAGTTCCGTCCCGTTTCCTTCTCGGGGAAGGGTCTCCGCATCCCCGGCCACGCTGAGCCCGCGGCAAAGCCCTGCGCAGGCTCCCGGGGGGCACCCAGGGACCGCCAGGCCCTGCCCTGCCCCGGCCCCGCTCGGCGGGTGGGAAACCACAGCACACGGCAGACGCAAGCGCGCGGCTCTCCCCGCGGGTTCGAGCGTGAAGCCAGCTCAGGCAGCAGCCGCGACGCCCGCGCGCGGGCCACCCCGTGCTCCGTGCCCCACACCACGCCGTTAGTGCCGCGGGACGGGGGCGGCAGCGCCCCGTGGGCAGGCCGGGCTCGCTCCCGCCTCCGCCGCCCGCGCCGCGGGGGTGCCGGGGAGGTCGGGAATGGGGGTTAGTATCCGGTGGGCAGCCCGTGACACTCCATGCACACGGCAAACGGGGGCGGCCGGTACCCTTGTCGTTCCTCAGCGCGGGCGCCTTGGCTGCGGGGGCCGGGGGGGGCCGCAGCGGGGGCCCCGGTGGCGGCTCGGGGGGAGAGGTCCACCAGGATGGGCTGCAGCGGCGGCTCGGCAGCGGGCGCCTCGGGGGGGAGCAGGGGGGGCAGGTCGTCGTCGTCCTCCACGGCAGCGCTGGCGGGCGCGGGGGCTTTCGGGGGGGCTTTGGCCGGGGCGGGGGGGCGCGGGGCAGGCTTGCCGGCCTTAGCCGGGGGGGGCTGCTTCTTGGCAGGGGCGGCGGTCGGCACAGGGGAGGCGGGGGGGGCGAGGCCGCCCCCCGGCGCGGCGGCGGGGGGGGGGGTTGGCTTCTGGGTTCGGGGGCGCAGGGGCGGCGCGGTCGGCCGCAGGCTTTGGGGGGGCACCAGAAGCAGGAGGCGAAGCGCCAGGAGCCGGGCCGGCAGGAGCTGCTTTGGCTGCCGGGGGCACGGGGGGGGCTGCGGGGGGGGCTGCGGGGCTCTTGGGAAGCGCTTTGGCTGCAGGAGCTGGCGCAGCGGGGGCAGAGGGAGCAGCGGGGGCAGCGGCCGGGCCCTTGGGGGGCTTCTTGGCCGCAGGGGGGGCGGCCGGAGCCGGGGCAGCCGCAGGAGCCGGGGCACCGGGGGCAGCTGGGGCAGCGGCCGGGCCCTTGGGGGGCTTTTTGGCTGCAGGGGGGGCGGCCGGAGCGGGGGCAGCAGGGGCAGAGGGGGCGGGAGCAGCGCTCTTGGGGGGACTTTTAGCTGCCGGGGGAGCAGGGGCAGCGAGCGGGCTCTCGGGAGCCGCTTCGGCCGCTGGGGGGGCAGCCGGAGCTGGGGGAGCTGCGGGAGCTGGGGCAGCGGCGGGGCCCTTTGGGGGATTTTTGGCCGCGGGGGGGGCGGCTGGAGCAGCCCCTGGTGGTGCGACAGGAGAGGGGGTGGCAGAGGGGGCATGGGCTGGGCCCTCGGGAGCCGCGGGGGCTGCAGCGGGGGCGGCCGGAGCTGGCGGGGCCGCAGGAGGCGGCGCGGCAGCAGGGGGGGGGCTCGAGGGAGGAGGTTTGGGGGCAGCAGGGGCTGGGGGGGCAGCAGGGGCTGGGGGGGCAGCAGGGGCTGGGGGGGCAGCAGGGGCCGGGGGGGCAGCAGGGGCCGGGGGGGCATTCGGAGGGCTCAGAGGAGCTGGGGGGGCCGCAGGGGGGGCCGCAGGGGGGGCCGCAGGCGCTGCCAGCACGGGCACGGCCGGTGGGAAGCCGGCAGGAGCAGCGGGCGCAGCGGCCCCCGGAGCTGCCGGCGGTGCTGGGGGGGGCGCGGCGGCGGCTGGGGGGGGTTGGGGCAGGGCGGCAGCACCGGGAGCAGCCCCGGGGTCGGGGCTCCCGGGAGGTGCCGGGGCTGCGGGGGCTGCCGGGGCAGGGCCCCCAGGCCGGGTCCCGGCCCCAGCGGGAGCGGCCGGGGGCAGCGGAGGGACGGGGGCCGCGGGCAGCGAGCCCTGGGGGGCCGCAGGGGGGCTGCCGGGGGCCGCCCCGGGGGGGGGCAGCGGGGCCAGCGCCAGGGGGGCTGCCAGGAAGACGGGGGGGGCGTGGGGGGGCAGCGGCCAGGGGAGGCTGGGGGGCGGCGGGAGGCAGCGGCACCGCCGGGGCCAGGAAGGGGCAGACGAGGGGGGCGCCCGGGCTCTGGGTACAAACCGGGGGGGGCCCCACGGGACGGGGAGGGGTCGGGGCGAGAGCAGCCGGGGCCGCCCCAGGGCTGTGGGGAGGGGCGGGGGCAGGAGGGGGGCGAGGGGCCGAGGCCACGGAGGTTCCTGCGGGGCTGGGGGGGGCAGCAGGGGGGCCGAGAGCCGCGGGGGGACGGCCGGGGCTCAGCGGGGAAGGCCCCGCAGCGGGGCCGGCGGCGGGGGCCGGCGGCGGGGGGAGGCCCGGGGACACGGGGCCGGGCGGGACGGCGGCGGCGGGCCCTGGGGAGCCCGGGGCCGGAGGGGGGGAATTGAGGGGAAGGGGCAGGGCCGGGGCAGGGAGCTGGGGGGGCACGGAGGAGACGGGAAATGCCGCGGCGGGGACCACGGCGGGGGAGAGGGGGGCCGGGGCCGGCTCCCCGGGGGCAGCCGGGGCGGCGGGGCCGGGGGCCGGAGGCAGAGGTGGGGAAGGAGCAGCGTGGAGAAGAGCTGGGGGAGAGAAACAAAGCGCACCCGTGAGAAGGGGGCGGCCGCGGGGCCGGGCCCGGCGGGACCCCGCGGGGACGGGGACGGGGAGCGGGACCCGCCGGCAGCCCCCGCTCGGCCCCAGCCCCGGCCCTCGGTGCGGCAACGTCCGAGCGAGCGCGCTGCGTGCCCGGCCGCTCCGGGGGCGCTCCCCCCGCCGCCCCGCACGTGGGGGCTCCTTCGGGGCCGGGGCACGGCAGCGGCGGGGGAACGCCCCGGCACCGGTCAGCGCGCCGCTCGCACGGGGTGGCACCGGGCACCGGGCGCTGCGGCGGGAGGAGCAGCAACGGGGCTGCGGGAGCTGAGCGGGGAGAAGGTTGGGGGGCTGAGGCAGGGCCCCCCCCAGCTCAGACAGGCCCTGACAGCGCCCCAGGCCCCCGCCCCGCGCCCCGCAGGCAGGGCGGAGCTGGGCGGCGCTGCTGGGGCCGGTGAGACCAGGTGAGACCGGCGGCACCGGTCGGGGCAGCGGAACCGGCCCCGCAGGCGGCCGGGCCCCCGCCAGGCTGAGGATTTGGCAGCTCCGCGTCCCGGCCCGGCTCACGCAGCCCCAAATTCCACCCCCCCCCCCCCCCCCCCCAAGGCGCTGCCTCTCACCACGACCGGGCGAAAGGAGCCGCACAACCCAGCGGTTCCCCAGTTACCACCAGGGCCGCTCAGGGGCCCCAGTCCTCACACCCCCCCCCCGGCAGCGGCAGCCCCCCCCCGTGCGCGGGGACCCCTCTGCTCCCCGCGAACCACAGCCCAGACGCTTCTGCCCCCCGCTGCCCCCAGGCACGGGGCCGGGCGCTTCTCCTCCGGGGAGGCACACGCCGGGGGGGGCAGCGAGCAGGGCAGCACCCCGCCAGGAGGCTCAGTGCCACCCCCAGCTCTGCTCCTTCTCTGTCCCCCCCCCCCAGCAAGGGGCCCCGCAGAGCGGCCGGGCCCCCCCCGCGGGTCTCCCGGTGAGCCCAAGGCCTCCCACGGCGGGACGGAGGCCGCCGCCCCCCTCCCGTGTCGCTGCCCGGGGACGTGCTCGTGGCCGCCGTCCCCCAGCCTCGCTGCGCCCCGCGAGGCCGGGACCCGCCAGGAGGAGACGGGGCCGGAGAAGCCCCGAGGGACGCGAGCCCCCGGGGAGCTCGGTGCCCCCCCCCCCCCGGCACGGCGGCCGCCCCTCGAGCCCGCTCCCGGCGGCGGGAGGCGGCGACGGAGGCTTCCTGCCAGCACCCCCGGGCCCCGCAGCACGCCGCGGCTTCTCCCCCGGCCCCCAGATCCCGCACGCCCGCGGGCAGGGCCCCCTCTGCCCCTCGGTCCCCCGGGGCTGGGGCACGCCGGTACGCAGCGCGGCCCCGGGACGGCCCCGCGGCGTCCTGCCGTGACGGGGCCCCCACCGCCGTCAGCGGCCCCCTCGCCCCGCCGCCCCCGCGAGCGTTTCCCCTCTCGTCGTGCAAATCCCCCCCAAAAGCCTCGAGCGTGGCTGACCCAACGCCTCCCCGGGCCGCCGCCGAAAGCCTCCCGTCCGTACGGGACCGAGGCCGCCCGGTGCCGTGGCGCACACCGGGTTCCCTCGGGGTCCCGACCCCAACACCCCTCCGGGAAGCCCCGGCTGGGGGCAGGCAGCACCCGCAGCCACCGGGACAGCCCCCCCGCTCCTGTCCCGGGGCTGACACCCGACGGCTCCCCGCTTCCTCCCGGTGTGTCCCTGTCCTCCCGGCCCCCGGCCCCGGCCGCCCCCGCCGCGCTCACCTGTCTCAGCCTGCGGCTGCGGCAGCTCCTGCTCCGTGGCCGGGACGGTTTCTGTAGCTTCACCAGGCATTGCTGCACCCACCGAGGAAAGCAAAACGGCACCGGGCTCGCGGCGGCACCGGGCTCGCGGCCGCACCGGGAGCCGCCCGGGGGGGCCGCCGGGAGCTCGCCCTGCCCGCACCACCGGCGCTTGGCCCCCCACCGGGAGCCCCCGGGCCCCTCCCGGTACCGACGGCTCCGCTCCGCCGCCTCCCCCAAGGTCCCTCCCTGCCCCCTCCGGTCCCCTCCGCTTCCCCCCGGTCCGGCCCGAACCCCTCCGGTCCCCCCCCGGTCCCGCCTCCCCCGTCCCCGCCGCCTCCCGGGTGCTCCCGGCGGCCTCGACCCCGCCGCCACCGCCCTCCCGCACCCTCCCCCCCGGCCCCGGTGCCCCGCTGCGGCGGATGGCGGCGGATGGCGGCGGCGGCGCTCACCGTGCGGGGAGCGGGGCCCAAGATGGCGGCGGAAAGACACCGAGCGGCTGGCGGCGCGACTTCCGGAAGGGCCGAGCGCTTCCGGGGCACGGGGCAGCGCCCCCCTCCCCGCTCGCCCCCAGGGCTGCGCACAAAGGTTCCGGGGCACGGACGGTCCGGGGGGAGGGGACGGGGCCCCGGGGGGGTCCTGGGGGGGTCCTGGGGGGTCCTGGGGGGTCCTGGGGGGCCCCACCCCGGCCCCAGGCTCCGTCCCGCCCCAGCCCCGCGGTGGTAGGACGGCCCAGGGAGGTAGGCACGCGGGTGACCAGAAATTTTTAATGGAAAACAGGGTAGAAAAGGTTCAAAAAATACAAAAGGCAAAAATAGGGTAAAAAAAAAGGTACAAAAAATACAAAAGGCACAAACAGCGGCGGTCGGAAGGGAGCTGGGGAGATCGGCCGGGGGGCGTCAGGGCCCTGCCCCACGGCACCGGGCCCCCACGGGCGGCAGGCAGGTCCCTCGGTGGCCCCACGGCAAGGACGGGGGCTGCCGCCGCGCTCCCCAGCAGCGTTAGAAATCTCCTTGCAGGTCTGGGAAGGGGAGAAACGAGGAGTTTTACAGGAAAAGAGCAGCGCCCCAGAGCCACGGGGCCCCTCCGGGTCCCCAGGCTGGCTGCTTCTCCTCCCGCCGCTTACCGCTTCGCCGGAGCTGCTCCCCCCTCCGGGCGCGCTCCATCTCCTCCAGGAACTGCTCGAAGACCCGCACGTACGGCGCCAGGCTCGTCCTCTTGTAGTCTGCAGGAGCAGAGGGGGCTGAGCGGGAGAAGCCCACCGGTGGGGTGGAGACCCCCCGCGCCCCGGCCGCGGCCCCGCTCACCCCGCACGCGCCGCTTCGGCTCCGTCTCTCCGCCGTCCTCCTGCTCCCCGTCATCGCCGGCCGCGTCCAGCTCGTGGCACAGGGAGCTGCGGGTGACAGCGGGACGTGGCAGGGGCTGCCGGCAGAGCCAGGACCCCCCTGGGGACCCCCTCTGCTGGCCCACCTGATGGTGGGGACGGCAAATGGGTCGAACTGGTCCAGCCTCTGCAGATCCAGCGGCACCGAGATGCGGCCTGCGAGAAAGGGGAGTCGCTGCCGGAGGTGGCCAGCCCCACGTCCCGGCCCCGCAGGCGGCCAGACTGACCTGTTTTGGGGTGGACGCTGAAGGGGCTCTTCAGCAGGTGCCCGACGCCTTTGCTGACGTTGATATCGAGGCGCGGGAAGCAGTACTGCAGCATGATCTCCCAGTCCGCGTAGCACGGTGCGCTCTTCCCGGTGTTCGGTGTCCGCTGCGGGGACGGGGGATCAGGGGGCAGCCTCGGGGGCTGCAGCACCCACCCCTCACCCCTCGGCAGCCCCACGGGAGCTCACCCGCGTCCGCTCCATCTTGCCCTTCAGCAGCTCCCAGCGCTGCACCGAGTCCCGCTTCTTGGGGAAGTCGCTCTGCAGCGGCTCGCGGTGCTGTGCCCGGCGGTTAAGGCTGATCACGGTCACCGCCAGCCCCGCTCCCCTGCGCGGACCCTCCCCTGGACCCGAGCCGCTGCAGGAAGGATATCCTCCGGGACGAGGGCCAGCACCTTGTCCCAGCGCTCCGGGCTGCCCAGGATGTCCTGGCCCACCAGCGCGTACTCCTCGAAGTACTTCTCCACCACGTTCACCGACCGCCTGCAGAGGAGGAGCGGGGAGAGGCTCAGCGCCCCGTGGCTGGTGGCCACGGGGGCCAGGCAGGCGCGTCCACACCGACCTGATGAACGGGTGGATGGGCTCCGAGAGGTTCACTTTCTTCACGGTCTCTGCTCCACCCTGGGGGGACAGCGGTGCTCAGCCCCGGCAAGGCGGGCAGGGCTGCCCGGTCCCCACGCACCCACCTTCACCAGCGTCAGGTACTCCACGGCGGCTGCGCGCAGCGCCGGGGACCATTTCCGCACCGCGTCGTCGCACACCCAGCAGTGGACGCCCCTCCGGCCCGAGTACACCCACAGGCGGTGCTTCATGCCCAGGTCCTCTGCGGGGGGAACAGCCGGGCTGCGGGAGCCTGCTGGCACGGGCAGCGCTGCAGACCCGCCGGGAGAACCCTCTGGGCGTCAGCACGTCCTCTGCTCAAGCCCCAGCCCCGCAGCAGCTCCCCCAGGCCCCTCTTCAGGGCAGCGCTGCGAGGGGCAGCAGGGTCTGGATGCATCCCCGGTGCACGACAGGGGCCGCGCGGGTCCCGGGATCCCTCACCCACGAGCGCGCGGTCAATGACGCGAACAGCGATGGTCATCAGGGTCCAGCACTTGGAGCAGATCTCGGCCGAGCTGGGGGCAGAGCGCAGCGGGTCAGGCGGGCGCTGTGGCTGTGCCGTGCCCCTCCCCAACTATTGCACCTTGTTGGGGCCAGGGCCATGCTGCGAACGCCCCCGGTAACCTGCAGCACGTCCGGACGTCGTCGTAGTCCGTCATGTCGATGTCGAAGACCAGCTCCTTCTCCATGGGCTGGAAGGCCCCCAGGTGCACCGTGTTGTGCTGGCTGGGCTGCGGGGCACGACCTGCTCAGCCCCGGCGGGGGGCACGGGGGGGCCGGCGTCCTCCCGCAGCCCCCGGCCGGTCGGGGAGCCCGGTGGGAGCGGGATTTGGGGGTGTTTAGGGAGAGCTTGGACGTGGTGCTTGGGGACGTGGTGCTTGGGGACGTGGTTTAGCGGGTGACGGTGGTGGCAGGGGACGGTTGGACCGGATGATCCTGGGGGGGGCTTTTCCAACCCTAACGATTCTGCTTTGGGGTTTTTAGGGTTCTGCGACTCACCCGGTGGGAGTAGACGGCCCCGATGTCGATCTTGTAGGGGTTTATCTTCTGCAGCTCCCGCTCCAGCTCCTGGGGGCTGCCGAAGGACTGGAAGCGCACGTAGATGTCGTCCCGCAGCGTGAAGGAGAACTCCCGCAGCTGGAAGTAGTTCTTCGCCGCTGGGGGGGGGGGGGGGGCACGGATAGGGCTGGGAGGGGGCCCGGTACGGACCGGCACGGCCCCCCCCCACCACCACCCCCCCCGCCCCGTTCCCGCCGCCCCCCCCGGCCCCCCCCCGCCGCTCACCGCCGCCGTAACCGAGCCAGCGGCCGTAGGCGCCGTGCGGGAAGAGCCGCCGGTAGAAGACCGGGAGCAGCTCGGGCAGCGCCGCCGGCTCGAACCGCGCCATGGCGGCAGGCGGCGGGAAGCGGCGGCGCCGCCTGAGCCCGGGGGCCGCCGGGAGCTGGGGGGCGGCACCGCCCGGCACGGCTCGGAACGGCCCGGCACGGCTCGGGATGGCCCGGCACGGCCCGGCCCGGCACGGCTCGGAACGGCCCGGCCCGGCACCCGGCACAGCCTGGGCACCGCAGCCAGATACGGCTCGGCTCGGCTCGGCTCGGCTCGGGAACGGGCGCTTGAGCACCGTTCCGGGCTCGGCACGGCACGGCCGGGCGCTGCAAAGTCCGTGCCAGTCCCGCCCGGCACGGCTCGGCTCGGCTCGGTTCGGGAGTGGGCACTGCAGTGCCCGACATGGCCCAGAACGGCACGGCTGGGCGCTGCAAAGCCCACCCCAGTCCGGCACGGCACGGCTCGGAATGGCCCGGCACGGCACCCGGCACAGCCTGGGCACCGCAGCCAGATGCGGCTCGGCTCGGCTCGGGAACGGGCACTTGAGCACCTGACATAGCCCGGAACGGCTCGGCATGGAATGGCCCAGTTCACCTCCAGTCCCCCCCGGCAAGGCTTGGCTCAGCTCGGCTCGGGAACGGGCACTTGAGCACCTGACATAGCCCGGAACGGCTCGGCACGGCACGGCCGGGCACTGCAAAGCCCACCCCAGTCCCGCACGGCACGGCACGGCTCGGTTCGGGAGTGGGCACTGCAGTGCCCGACGTGGCCCAGAACGGCACGGCACGGCCGGGCACTGCAAAGCCCACCCCAGTCCCGCACGGCACGGCACGGCACGGCTCGGCACCTACCAGAGGGGCACGGGCAGCGCACGGGGCTGCAGCGAGCCCCGGCGGCCGGGGAGGGGCAGGGGGGGCTCGGGGCGCCCCAGGGAGCTCAGCCCCTGGCCCCGCCCGCGGTCATTGCCCGGTCCCGGGGGTCCAAGGTCGGTGCGGGCCTGAGCCGGTGCTTGCGGCTTCACCGGCGCCTTCCCCGCTCGCCCCCCGAGTGTCCCCGCTCCGCTCGCTGAGCCCCGACCTCCTGCCCGGGATGGGGCCGTGGCCGTGGCTGTGGCTGGCGGCGGTGCTGGCGGGGCTGCTGTGGCTGCGGCGCTGGCACCGGGAGCGGCAGACGGTGCCCGGCCTCTCGGAGAAGTTCGTGCTGATCACGGGCTGCGACTCGGGCTTCGGCAACCTGCTGGCACGGCAGCTGGACGCGCGGGGGCTGCGGGTGCTGGCGGGCTGCCTGACGGAGCCGGGGGCCGCCGGGCTGCGGGCGGCCACCTCGCAGCGCCTGCAGACCGTCCTCCTGGACGTCACCTCCAGCCACAGCATTGCTGCCGCCACCGCCTGGGTCCGGGAGCGTGTGGGTGACCGAGGTAGGACGGGGGGGGCACGGCTGGGGCTGGGGGCACGGCAGGGGACAGTGGCCCTGTGTCACCCCATCCCCTCCCCAGGACTCTGGGGGCTGGTGAACAATGCTGGGATCTTCAACCCGGTCGGCCCCAACGAGTGGCTGAGCAAGGACGACTTCGTCAAGGTGCTGGACGTCAACCTGGTCGGCCTCATCGAGGTGACGCTGAGCCTCCTGCCCCTGGTGCGCAGAGCCCGGGGCCGGGTGGTCAACGTGGCGAGCATGGTGGGGCGCATCGCCCTGGTGGGAGGGGGGTACTGCCCCTCCAAGTACGGCGTGGAGGCCTTCTCCGACAGCCTCAGGTACCCCCTGTCCCGTCCCCCCGTCCCTCTCCCAGCCCCGATCCCCGCTGCACCACGCTCACCGCTGCCTTCCAGGCGCGAGCTCCGGGATTTCGGGGTGAAGGTGTCCATCATCGAGCCCGGCTGCTTCCAGACCAGCATCCTGGACTCCGACGAGGCGAGGCAGAGCATCGTGCGGGCGTGGGACCGCGCGCCCGACGAGGTCAAGCAGGAGTACGGGCAGCAGTACTTCCAGGCCTGTGAGTGCGGGTGCCAGGGGTGCCGGGGGGCTGTGGCTGGGATCCTGTGGCAGGGAAAGGAAAACAAAACGTGCTGCCCTCGCTGGGTTAAACCTCAGCGTGGCGCGGGGCGCCCGGCCAGCTCTCACTTCTCCTCTGCAGACAACAGCAATTTTCAGCGTTTAATCGTCACAGCCAACCCCAAGCTCTCCCTCGTCACCGACGCCATGGAGCACGCGCTGACAGCCGAGTACCCGCGCACTCGCTACGGATGCGGTCTGGACGCCAGACTCTTCTACATCCCCCTGTCCTACCTGCCCAGCGCCTGGGCCGACCGCCTGCTCGCCACCAGCACCACCTAGGAGCGCGCTCGGGGCGCAGCCGGTGCCCAGCACGGTGCTGCCCATACCCCCCGGCATCGGGCTTGCGGCCCGGGCCCCGCTCGCTCCAGTCGGTTGTTGGCGTTCGCGGCCATTTCACAGAAAGCAACGCTGCCCTGAGTGCCTGCGTGTGTTGCGTGGCCACCGCCGCTGCCTCGCGTCCGCCCACTGCTCTTTGCTTTCGGGGGTTTCGTGCTGCACAAGCAGCAAGGAACGGGGGGGTCCTGCTTTGCCAGGAGGGAAGGGGAGGGCAGGGGCATCCCCGGGGATGGGTGAGGCATCAAACGCTGCCGGGCAGAGGAGAACGACCACAGGGACTGGGAGGGCTGTGAGGGACCAAAGCTCCTTCCTGGCCACAGAAGACCCCGGTGCGGTGCTTGCCCCGCTCTTGGGGCAACGCAGCTCAGCCCTCGCTGGCCCCAGGCTCCGCAGGGGCTGCCCCGTGCTCCCCTCTGGTGCCCTGTGCGTGCAGGGGGAGCAGCCGGGGGGGCTGCATCAGGCAGCTGGGAGGGTGGGGCCGTGGGGTGCCCGTGTGGGCGCAGACCCAGCCAAAACCCCAAGGACCAAGCACAAAGGCTGCAGCCCCATGCCGACAACGGGCTGCCCCTCGGCTGGTTTGCAAGGGGGCAGGGGAGAGGCTCAGCGCCGCCGCCGGGAGCGCAGGAGTGTTTTGTGGGCACTGCCTGTGCAGGCGTGTGCCTACAAGCTCAGCGCAGCTTCTTGCTGCTCTCCAGCTCTGGTTCCCAGAGCCACCAGATGCCCGTGATAAAAGCAGAAGCGAGCGGCGTTAGGAAACACAGCGCCTGCTCCTTCAGGCTCCTTCCGTAACGCTGCCGTAAGACACGGCCCAGGGCAGTGCCGGCAGCCAGACGCCTCCAGCGCGCCCCAGCTGTCGACAGAGCTGGCGACACCGGGATGGGGCAGGCAACCATCACGCTCCTGCCCAGGACCTGGCCTGGAAGGGGCCGGGGATGCACCGTGGGGCTGAGCCCCCTGCCCGTGCCTCCCCAGGCTCGGCTGCAGCCTCAGCCGCTGGCACAGCGCCGCTGGCCCCAGATCCGGCCCCACCACCGGCACTGATTTACCCAGCCCTGCGGGGTTGGGCAGGTCCAAGGTCGGTGCGGGCCTGATCCAGCGCTTGCGGCTGCAGCAGCGCCTGCTCCCGCTCGCCCCCCGAGTGTCCCCGCTCCGCTCGCTGAGCCCCGACCTCCTGCCCGGGATGGGGCCGTGGCCGTGGCTGTGGCTGGCGGCGGTGCTGGCGGGGCTGCTGTGGCTGCGGCGCTGGCACCGGGAGCGGCAGACGGTGCCCGGCCTCTCGGAGAAGTTCGTGCTGATCACGGGCTGCGACTCGGGCTTCGGCAACCTGCTGGCACGGCAGCTGGACGCGCGGGGGCTGCGGGTGCTGGCGGGCTGCCTGACGGAGCCGGGGGCCGCCGGGCTGCGGGCGGCCACCTCGCAGCGCCTGCAGACCGTCCTCCTGGACGTCACCTCCAGCCACAGCATTGCTGCCGCCACCGCCTGGGTCCGGGAGCGCGTGGGTGACCGAGGTAGGACGGGGGGGGCACGGCTGGGGCTGGGGGCACGTCAGGGGACAGTGGCCCTGTGTCACCCCATCCCCTCCCCAGGGCTGTGGGGGCTGGTGAACAACGCCGGGATCGCCGTCCCCTCTGCTCCCAACGAGTGGCTGAGCAAGGACGACTTCGTCAAGGTGCTGGACGTCAACCTGGTCGGCCTCATCGAGGTGACGCTGAGCCTCCTGCCCCTGGTGCGCAGAGCCCGGGGCCGGGTGGTCAACGTGGCCAGCGTGATGGGCCGGATCGCCTTCTTCGGCGGGGGGTACTGCCCCTCCAAGTACGGCGTGGAGGCCTTCTCCGACAGCCTCCGGTAAGTCCACGTGCGGAGCCCGCTGCTGGTCCTTCAGGCCGCTTCACTTCTCTGGCAGAGCCTTCGCCTGCGCAGACCCCTTCCTCTGCCACCCCCAGCGAGCACACGTGGGCTTGTTTTAGCTGCCGCCACCAGACGCACGAAGAGGGCCTTTGGGGACGCAGCGCCCACCCACGCGAGCGCCGCCTCGTGCCGTACCCACGGCCACCACTGGCAGCCTCCGCTCTGGCTTCGGTCCAGCTCACGCAGAGGCAGCCCAAGGGAGGGGACAGTGAAGGATGTGGCAGGGCTCTGATTTCATTCCCCCGCGTGCTGGATCTGCCTGGCTGCAGGGGAGGCTGCTGGCCCCAGGCTGACACCACCTGCCCGGGCAGGAAACCTCCTGCTTGGACCTTGCCCTCGCTCCAGATCCCGGGGGAACGTCCCCGAGGTCTGTTCTGACCCCATCCCATCCAGACTCAGCAAACATTTGTTCATGAACCACCTCGGATGCGTGCTGGGGCTGGCACCGGGTGTGCTGGCGTGTTCAGGATCCCCCCCCCAGTCCCCTGTCACAAGGCTGCCGTGCATCCTGCACGACCCCGTGCTGGCTGCTGCAATCTGCTCCCACGGGGCTCGGATCCTTCCAGGCTTGAGATGCGCCACTTCGGGGTGAAGGTCAGCATCATCGAGCCAGGCTACTTCAAGACAGCGATCACCGGTGCCGAGAACCTGGAGAAGTGCTTTCTTAGCACCTGGGAGAAGGTCTCGGATGAAACGAAAGCAGGCTACGGGGAGAATTACTTGAAGGACTGTAAGTACACCACCTAGCAGCTAAAGCAACGGTCCTCCCTCCCCGAAGCCAAAGCCCACCCCGGGGCCACAGGGTGTCCAGCCGCCCTGGGAGCCAGAGAGTTCAGTTGCCTTTGGCAGGAGGCTCAGCACCCACCGGGCCCCTTCTGCCTCCACAGTTGTGGCAGGAGCCAGGAAGATGCAGAAGAGGTGCAACTCCAACCTCTCGCTGGTCACGGACTGCATGGAGCACGCGCTGACCAGCCGCTACCCGCGCGCCCGCTACTCGGCCGGCTGGGACGCCAAGCTGCTCTTCATCCCCCTCAGCTACCTGCCCTCCACCCTCGCCGACGTGATCCTGACCTGGCTCTACCCCAAACCTGCCCAGAAAGCCTGAGGCCGCTGCGGGCAGCAGCAGCCAGGGGCTGAGATCTGGCATCGCCCTGCAGCTGAAGCCGCGCGGAGAAGTTCCTAAACCCCTAGATCGGCGTACATCCTGTGACTCGCCGTCACCTGCTAGCAAACAGGTTTGCTGCTGAATAAAGACAACGTCCTCTTCCCTGCACGGCAGGGCTTTTCTTTTTAGCTGTGCCCCCTCCCTCAGACAGCGCACCGAGGCCATGCCCCTGCCTGCACCGGGAGAGACGGGACAGAAGCGTCGGCACGGCTGTGCCGAGCCTCTCCGCCTGCACCAGCCCCTGCCCGCTTCGCTGTGCCCTGGTGCTGGGGACACCCAGGTGCTCCGAGCTGCAGCAGCCGGCTCCGTGCCCCACGGGCAGAGCGGCTGGGAAGGGGAGTGAGCGCTGCTTCAGGTGGCCAGGGGAGCCCCCAGCCCCGCTTCGCTGCTCTGAGCTTGCCCCAGCCCCTCTGCTGCCTGCCCTGGGTAAAGGGGACAAAGCAGCCGCCCCAGGGCTCCTGAGCCAGGCAAACTCAGCCCAGCGCTGCGTCCAGAAGGGTCCGAGCCAGCTCTGCCAGCACAGGCAGCTACCAGAGGCCAGAGCAGAGCTCCCAGCACGTGGATCTGTGCAAGATGAGGCGGTGAATCGCAATTAAGAAATGGAGTTTTATACCGGGAGCTGGTGCAATCCGGCCTCTCCTGCAGGATGACCCAGAGCAATTCGGGTTTCTGGCTCTTCCCCCAGCTGCTGCTCAATACCTGGGCTGGCGCTGTTGCATGCCAGCCTCTATTTATATGGCCCCCACACCGGGATGGGCTGCGACAGACCTTCGCTGAGCGGGACCAGAGCAGCACAGGACCTGCCCAGGTAACCCCAGGGTTGGGGCCGCAGCGTTCACAAGGGTGCAGCTCCTCTGGCTGGGTCAGGCACATCTGGAGGGAGGTATAGAAAGGCTCGGACACAGCTGGCTCAAGGACATCCAAACACTGCTGAGGCAGGAGCTTGCTCTGAGGAGGAGGTGGGCGCCGCTCTGAAGGTCCCCAGCCCATCGCGCTGCTGCAGGGAAAGAGGCGGAGCGGTGTCACGCTCGGGGGGAGCACAGCAAGGCTCCACCAAAAACGCGTCCTTGGTGCTTCTTAGTCACGCTGAGGACAAAAGCTCATGTGTAAGAGGGCCAGAAGGAAACAGCCACCGAGTGCTGAGCAGGATGGGCGGTTGGGGGCTGAGGGAGACGCAGGGGCCAGGTAGGACGGAGAGCTTTGAACCAGCACCTGCCACGAGCGCGCCCACCCGAGGAGCACCGGCTGCAACGGGCTCCCATGGGCAGCAGCCAGCAGGGAAGTGCAGGGCCTCGCACCTGAGATCCGAAGACCTCCCAACACCAGGGAAAACCCCCAGCGCTATGTGCTCAGGAGAGCTGTCCGACGGCTGAGACTAACAGCTCCTGGGGCGCAGCGGCAGCTGCTCCGACCCAGACGCCACCAGTCCCTGCGCGCTCCCCAGGACCCAGCCTTCATCCCAGGGCAGCACACGGGACACTCTGCCTCTTCCTTCCCCCAGAGCCGAGCTCCAGCGAGGATGTGGCCGTGGCTGTGGCTGGCGGCGGTGCTGGCGGGGCTGCTGTGGCTGCGGCGCTGGCACCGGGAGCGGCAGACGGTGCCCGGCCTCTCGGAGAAGTTCGTGCTGATCACGGGCTGCGACTCGGGCTTCGGCAACCTGCTGGCACGGCAGCTGGACGCGCGGGGGCTGCGGGTGCTGGCGGGCTGCCTGACGGAGCCGGGGGCCGCCAGGCTGCGGGCGGCCACCTCGCAGCGCCTGCAGACCGTCCTCCTGGACGTCACCTCCAGCCACAGCATTGCTGCCGCCACCGCCTGGGTCCAGGAGCGTGTGGGTGACCGAGGTAGGACGGGGGGGGCACGGCTGGGGCTGGGGGCATGGCAAGGGGGCAGAGACCGTCTCAACTCATCCCCTTTCCAGGGCTGTGGGGGCTGGTGAACAACGCCGGGATCGCCGTCCCCTCTGCTCCCAACGAGTGGCTGAGCAAGGACGACTTCGTCAAGGTGCTGGACATCAACCTGGTCGGCGTCATCGAGGTGACGCTGAGCCTCCTGCCCCTGGTGCGCAGAGCCCGGGGCCGGGTGGTCAACGTGGCCAGCGTGATGGGGCGCATCGCCCTGGTGGGAGGGGGGTACTGCCCCTCCAAGTACGGCGTGGAGGCCTTCTCCGACAGCCTCAGGTATGGGGGAGGCCAGCCTCATCCCTCTCGGGGCTCCCGTCTGCTGGGCGGTTGTACCCTGCTTTCCCCACGCAGGGCTTTGAGCTGTGCCCAGCTGCCTCCCATCCCCACAGCTGAGCTGAGCATTGAGCCACGGGGAGGGCTTGTGAAAGACGTCCCCGTGGGTTGGGAAACTTGTGCAAGGCCGGAGCCAGCGGTTGTGCAAGTAGAGAAGGGTTTTGAGGAGCCTCAGGGAGAGGCGAGGGCTCCCCGGCTGCCACCCGGGGGACAGAGGGGTGTCACGGGGGGTCCCCATTGCCTCGTGATGCCTGGTCCCTGGGGTGCTGATGGCCCCCTCCCCGGCCAGGCGTGAGATGCGCCCCTTCGGGGTGCAGATCTCCATCATTGAACCCGGCGGCTTCCAGACGGGGATGACTGACCCCAGGGTGCTGGTGAAGGCCTTGGAGCGCCTCTGGGAGAGGCTCCCAGCGGAGACCCAGGCAGCCTACGGCCCCCGCTACTTGGAGAGCTGTGAGTACCCCCCCCCTCCCCAGCCCTCACACCCCCGGGGCTGTGCTGCTGACCCCCGTTTGTCCCCCACCAGATGCCCGGCGCACGGCCCTGGTACACCGCCTGAGCAGCTCCCGCCTGTCCATCGTCACCGGCTGCATGGAGCACGCGCTGCTCGCCCGCTGCCCCCGCAGCCGCTACACGGCCGGCTGGGACGCCCGGCTCGCCTTCCTGCCGCTCAGCTACTGCCCGGCCTGGCTCTCTGACACCATTATCACTTTTTTCCTGCCCAGCCCGGCCGGGGGGATACCTGCACGCCCCTGAGATGTGTGTCTCTGTCCCCGTTACGCTGCTCAATAAAGCTGGCGTGAAGGGGGCTTCCCGTGGCGAGCTCCATCCTCAGAGGGACCTGGAAGCTGCTGGGACGCGGTCCTGGGCCACCCGCTCCGCTCAAGGCGCACCCAAGCCCTTGCCCGGAGCAGCTGCAAGCATCGGAGCCGCGGCCGTGGAGACGGCTGTGCCCCGACAGCCCTGCGGGGGTCCCGCAGCATCCCCCCGGGCAGCAGCAGCCTTCCTCGGCGCTTCCCACCTCCCCGGACCTCAATGACACCTCGCACAGCTTGGCGTGCGGGGTGCGGACACGGGTCCCTTGGCCACCAGCCGCGGCCTGCAGGGAGGACAACCCCAGTGCAGCCTCCCTCCAGGCTTTTATTTGGTTTTTGGGGGGTATTTAGGGCCAAACACTTACCCGCACGCCAGATCCACAGGCTCCGGAGCTGCCACATGCTTCTGTAGTGCTCTGGGTGCCTTTATCCGTAGCTCACTACCTCCCTCAGCTGCTGAAAGCTGGTTGGGAGCACCCGGGCAGCTTTTTGCCCTTAGCACAGGGGGAGAAATCCCCAGCCGCCAGCTCCCAGCTTCATCTGAGCAGTCAGGGACCGGCCCCGTGCAAAGCCCCCAGTGGCGCGGCCCCGCTGTCTGCAGGCTCCCCTGGCACCAGGTGGATGTTGCTGGGTTTCGGCACATCAGCTGCGTGGGCGGCAACTCACATCCTTCATAACCCTAATTAAGGGCTGATTAGCGATGATCAGCTGGGAGACAAGCCCCTTAGGTTGTGCACTTGCCTGCGGGGTAAGAGCAGCGTTAACAGCAGCCTGGCTCCCACCCACCCAAGTCCCACAGTGCTTCTCCCTCGTGTGCAAGAGCGGGACAGCGCCGGGGCGAGAAGCCCGGGCAGGGAGCACTCGGGGCCCCCGTGCACGCTGTGCCACAGCCCCATGGCAGCAGCCAGCAAAACTTTCAGTTGTTTTTTTTTTTGCTGGGCATGGCAGGCGGGTACGGCATCCCCAGCAGCCTGCACGGCACCACGTCCCTGCGCGTCCCCGGGGGGGGGGGTGTAGAGCGCAGCGGCGACGCTGGGCAGCACTGGGAGAACGGCTGGTCCCAGAGCAGCCCTGCCTGCTGCCGGCAACCATGAAGTACAAATCCCACGGGAATTTTGGGCCCAGATTCAGCTCCGTGGGGTAAAAGCTCCAGCGGGGCTTCAAGTCCCTCCGGTGTCCCAGGGACACCCGCCCCCCCCGAGCTGAGCTCCCCCAGCTGCCCCTCCCGCCCTGCCCCGAGCCCTGGAGCGGTGCCTTTCCGGAGAGGAAGCAGCCTCTTATCCCACTTATCTCCAAACAAATGGAAGAAGCGGGCCCCTGGAGAGGGTGGGGGCCCCTTGGGCTCGCTGGAGACGGTCAGGTTTGGGTGCCGGTGGCCTTGGAGCATCCCAGCAGAGATTGGGAGAAGGAGCCGAGCTGCCTGCCCCAGCTCCTGCCCCGCTCCCAGCGGCACGGCTGGCTTGGAAATGCCACCAGCTCCTGCAGCTGGAAGTCCTGGCTGGGATCGGGCAGCCCCAAAACGCCCCCAGGAAAGCCTCAGGTCCCGCGGGTTGCTCTTGATCCAACCGCTGCAGGGTCACCTTCGTCGCTCGGTCCTTCCTGCTGCATCTACCAACGCTTTTGCTCTCCACAGACAGGTCTGGTCCTTCCTCAAGCCCTTGGGAAATAAAATGCCAAGACAAGGAGCTTGCCAGCCCACAGTGGATAGTGTTTGTGCCATCAAAGCTGGATTGCATGCCCCAGTCTTAGAAGGTGAGGAAGACGAAAACAAATAAATGACCCCGAGGCCCTCACGCCGGTGCCTGGCCCTGCAGGGCAGAGCACCACGGCTGCAGCTGGGCAGGACAGAGTCCAGGGGCTGTTGGGGCTGGGACCAGCTTCTTTCCCCTCCTCACCCCCTCTTAGCATCGGCCCCTGCTGGCCGTGGCCGCGGTGCGTGGCCTGGATCCGATTCCTGCCTTTCCCATGGGCTTGCAGCGGGCAATAACTCCCCTCAGCTCATCTCCTCCCGCCTCAGTTTCACGATCTGTTACACGGAAACAAAAACCGCATCCCTGCCCTGCTGGGAAGGTGCAGCCACAGCAAAGGCCGAGCCTCCCGGCCCACGGCACAGCGTGGCACCCCTGTGCCAGCCGCGGGGCAAAGCGCACCCTGCGGTGCCGGGGGTGGGACCAAAACCCCGAGTTCCCCTTTGCAAACAGAGGCTGGGACCCTGCGGGGCCGGGGTACCTGCTCGCTGGGGTCGCTGGCGACTGGCCTGTTGTTGTGCAAGGGCCGACTTATCAGTGCCGTATGCTTCCCTGTTCCAGCCGTGCCTTCCTTCCGAGCCGATTGTTGATCACAATGTCTTGTCTGCACTTGAAAAGGAGATTTCCTGCAATTGTTTTGCAGGACTTGCAGCTCGATGCAAAACGTTCTGCCTATCAGCCCCCTCCCCAGCGTGGGGGCAAGGCTAAAGCCCCCTCCCTTCCCCTGCAAAACTGCCAGGCAATCACGTTGGGTTGATTAATTGCTGCCTGGCCAGAGGTGTTGCTGTGGAGATAGCCATCTGCAGCGAATTCCGACGGCTCAGGAGGCATCGCAGCTCCAGCTGCCCCCGTGCCTTAAAATCCTGGCTCAGAGGCAGTGCCCTGGGGGATGTGGTTGCTTTCCCCCCCCCTCAGCAATGTGCTGTGTCCCCAGTGTGCCGATTTTGGGCTCTTTCCCCAACGGAAAGCCTGAGGGCCCCCGAGCAATGCCTCGGGGACAGGCACGGCACATTCCCCCTAACCCCCTTTATCCCTCGGGGCTCCCAGCAGATTCATTTTCCCCCTGCCCACGGCACCAGCGAGCCCTGGGCAGGATTAGGCCCATGGCTTGGTGGCTGCCATATCCTGCGTGGATTAGGCAGCAGGTGGGATGTCTCCAAATCACCCACGGAGCCCCTCTGGTGCTGATGCTGGCACCTTCCCGAGGCCTCCCCTTCCCCAGCGCGCCGTGACCTCAGGTGCACGCCAAACCGGGGGGCTGGAAGCCGCGTCTGGCGTCCCCTCGCGCTGGGCTGTCTCAGGATATCGGGCTGCCATGGTCATTTCCTGCTGGGGAGGATCCCAGAGCCCACCCCACGCCCTGCGGCGGCCGCATCCCCGCACGCCCAGACGAGCGCCAGCCGCCGTGCCGCGAGGATCGCCCCGCGCAGCTGCTCCGCACGCCTGCCGGTGAGCCAGCACGCCTCGCGCCCCTCTCCCACCGCTGCCTCGGGAGTCGAAAGCCCCGGGCACAGCTAGGCTCTGGCCCTGCGGGCTTCTCGCCAAAGCTTTCAGGAGGGTGACAGCGCCTGGGCAGGGCTGGTGCTCTGGGGGCGCTGGTTGCGGTGCGCGGAGCCCCGCGCGGTGCCGTGGGGTGCCCCGGTGCAGCGATGCACTTGGTATTCCTGGGGACGGGTCCCCTCGGGAGTTCTGCAGCGGGGTCCGCGGCACCTTTGCCGTGCGGCTGCAGCCGTGCTGGGATCCACAGGCTTTCACGCTTGTGGCAATAAAAGGATGCTGTTACATTTCCCTTAAGTTCGTAGTTTTGGTGCCTACTCAGAGCCCCGAGGGGATCCGGTGCAGTGCGCGGCAGGGAGGAGCGAGGGGGCATTCCCATCTGGGCCGCACGGCACCTGCACGCCGCAGCGGGGGCAAGGCTGCTGCTGCGGTCTCCTGCGTGCTTTGTGGTCCTGACCGCGGCGCCGGGGTGCACCTCTGCGTGTAGGGGCAGGGCGGCAGCAGCGGGGATCCCACCAGCTCTGCGCCGGGGGGACCTGAGCACAGGAGGCGTGGAGGCAGCTGCAGGGAGCAGCAAGGGAGGCTCCCAGGCTTGCAGCCCCATGCCCACGCTGACGTTGCTGAGCCTCGGGGCTTGCAGGTGCCCTGACTGGGTCCTTGTACTCTGCCACCTGCCAGTCCCCAGCGCCGCGTGTCCCCAGGGTACGGCCACGGCTGGCTGTGCTCCAACAGGGATGGAAGCGGGAACACAGCTGGGGGACTGGGAGGCTGCTGCTTGCGGCTGGCATTTGTCTGCGAGGTGAGGTTAACGTTCAATGCTGATGCAGCGTCTTTGGAGGGATGATGTAGGAATTTACCCATCGAAATAAAATCCCATAGGATTAAAAAAAAAATACACACATACTTCCAGAACCTCCCCCTGCGACTGAACTTCACCAGGAGAGACCAGCTGTTTTTCCTCTATTTTCCAGCTGCCCCACTCAGTGCAGCCACTTAGATTTTCTATCTGAGTTTCTCTTTTGATCTTTTCTTATGTCTAAATGAAAGCTCCTGCCCCTTATAAATAACTTTTTTTTTTTTGGGGGGGGGGGAGGGATCTCTAGCATCCCTCAGTGCAAGGAGGCAGAGGGATATAAAGCAAGACCTGGTGAGCAAGTCTCACAGCTTAATTCAAGCAAGTCTCATAGTGTGACACCCACAGCTGGGTCTTTGTGAGACCCCTGTGTCCCATACCCCCGGTGCTGCAATTCAGTCGTCATTTGGGACGGCCAAGAGCAGAAATTGAAGTTACCAAGAAGCTGAGTGTGCGGATGCTTCCCGGCTCTAGCACCTGGCAGGGGGAGGACTCCCAGCGTGGCTGCAGCTCTCTGCCCCGCCGAAGGGCTCCGCAGTTCATTGCTCTCCCTTTCTTTGCAGCTACCAGAATGGCTGAGATGACCGCTGCCCCCAGCGAGGCGCCCACTCTCCCAAATGAGTACGGGGACTACCACAACTGGTCTGAGCTGCTCCACCTCTTCAACTACACCTACACGTTCTGCGAGTTCAGCCTGGATGAGAACGTCAAGCGGGTCGTCCTCTTCATCCTTTACCTGGTCATCTTCGTGGTGGGCTTGGTGGAGAACCTCCTCGTCATCTGGGTCAACTGGCAGACACGGGGCAACAAGAGCTTGGTGAACCTCTACATCATCAACATGGCCATTGCCGACCTCGGAGTGCTGCTCTCGCTGCCCATCTGGATGCTGGAGGTGATGCTGGATTACACCTGGCTCTGGGGCAGCTTCCTCTGCCGCTTCACGCACTACTTCTACTTCGCCAACATGTATGCCAGCATCTTATTTCTCACCTGCCTGAGTGTGGATCGCTACGTGTCCCTGACGAGCTCCTCCCTCTTCTGGCGTAAGCACCAGCACCGGGCACGCCGCATCATCTGCGCCTGCAGCTGGGTCCTGGCAGCAGCCATCCCCTTCCTGGAGGTCGCTCACATGCAGCTGGTCAACACCGGAGAGCCCATCTGCATCTTCATGGCCCCCTTCGAGACCTATGACGAGTGGGCGCTGGCAGTCAGCTTGGCCACCACCACCATTGGGTTCCTCATCCCCTTCCCCATCATCGCCGTTTTCAACATCCTGACGGCCAGGTTCCTGAAGCGCACCAAGCCGGAGAGCAGGAAGCACTGTCTGCTCATCTACGCCTACATCATCGTGTTCCTCGTCAGCTGGCTGCCCTTCCACGTCACGCTCACGCTGCTCACCCTCGACGGCAACCACATCATCCTCCACTGCACGTTCGCTCACTTCCTCTACTTCTTCTACGACATCATAGACTGCTTCACCCTGCTCCACTGCGTGATCAACCCAATCCTCTACAACTTCCTAAGCAAAAACTTCCGCAGCAAGCTCATCTCTGCCGTGGTGAAATACATCCCCAAAGACCTAGCCGGCCAGAAAGGTGCAGACAATTCCTCCTCCACCACGCAGCACTCCATAGTCATCACGAAGGACAACAACCCCCCCAATTAAGCGGGGCGTTGGACTGCCCGCTCGTGGCTGGCCCCAGGGGGGTGGCCAGCTCCCTGGGCTCACTGCGGTCAGTAAGATTATTTTCCCTGGTGCTAAGCAGACACTTTGCTTTTAAACAACACTTCTTGGCTGGCCACCTACTGTGCTCTGAAGGCAAGGGCAGAGTGCCAGACGTGAAATTAGATGGTGCAGGGAGTCACAGACACGTCGCCTCTGATGTGCTGCCCTATCGGATCTGTTTTGCTAACAAAAGAATAAGAGAAAGAGATATTTCCTGTTTTCCAAAGAAACACTTGTCCTCTGTCTGCTCCGAAGCCTTCCCACCAACCCACCACTGGGACCCGACGCCAGCAGCCCCCGACCTTCCCCACAGCCACACAGGGTGGGGAACACGCTGCCCTCTTCCTTTAGCCCAGGGTTTTCTGCAGCCCCTACTTTCACTTACCCGAGTGCTCTGGCCATAACCCACTGCAAAAGTATGGGATGAACATTGCCCTTCTGCTCTGATGCTTTCCCGAGCAGGAACGAGATAGAATTCATGCCTTTGAAAGACAAACCTTCCCTCGCAGCACCTGGCAGGGAGCTGAAAGCCTGATTTTACAGAAATGAAGGCAACAAAACCCGGAGGTGCTGAGCATGACACAGAGCTGAGCTTTAACGAGGGGAGGAACCACTCAACATCAGCAACTCGTTGAGAGCGATTGTTCAAACCCAGCAGTAAATTAGGGACAATTAGAGCTGGGTTTCACTGCACAAGTCTGCCTTCAAACAGGGCTGGGGAGAATCGAGTTAGGGTTCCTGGTTTGCATACTGCAGCAGGACACCCAGCTCATTAACTCCGGTCTCCTTTAAAGCATCTCGTGTCGGGTTCCTCAGCCGCTGGGCACCTTTCTAAGTACCGGCAGGCTCTGGCAGTCCTTGACACGCAGTCCCTCTCAATCAAAGTCGCATGGAAGGCGTGCGCTGCGGCACTTCCACGTGCACGCACCCTCGGAGCACGGGCTGCAAGAAACTGGAGCATCCGGAGAAAGTTCCTCCTCATCTGGCTTCGGCTCAGTCACATGCTGTGGGTCAAGCCCTGGCTAGGGGAAGGTGAAGGAGCGGCAGCCGCTGGAAGGGAATTCATAAATCTGGAGGCCTTGAGCTGCTTAAGAAACACATTTTTAAAAAAGCAAGGCATAAGCAAATTGGACCGGATCCGAGGACAGGATGCTCGCCTCCAGCAGCGGAGGGCAGGATGTGCCGGGCTGACACGGACCCACGGTCACCGTGGGGCTGGCCGGGGGCCGCTCTGCGCCCCCGCTGCACGCCCCAGGACTGCTGCGCAGAGATGTCCCTGCTCGCCTCCAGAAGGGGACCGGCCCGGGCAGGAAAAGACAAATCCTTCTCTGTCACAGAAATATTTGCTGAGCAGCCAGGGCAGAAGTCAGCCCCCCGACACGAGGGCAGCCCCTTCAATAGGCGATGCGGAGGCAGCCGCTGGCTGAGCACGGCTCCGGGCCCGACCCCTCTCAAGGCTTCCTTTGCTCACGCCCTCTCATTCTCACTGAAGAAACTGAAGATAAGCACACAATAGCAAGACATCTGATACATGACATAACCCGGACAGCGCTATATTCAAGTTACTTAAGCATGTACAACTTGGTATTTGACCTATTAAACTTTTGTTTTCTTTTGTTTTAAAGAAAACTCTCCTAATGCATCTGCAACTTTTGTGCGCTGCAGCTCACAGTGCTGGAGGCCAGAGCGGCCTCAGAATTATTTCACCCACAGCTTCACCCAGAGACCTGGCTCCAAAACCCTGCAGGTCCTGCAGCTCCCCTTGACTCCCCCCCGGCCTTCCCTTGTCCCCTCTCATGGGAAGCCGTCCCAGCAGCGCGTTCCTTTAGCACTTCCCAAATACCCGCTGCTCCTGGGCCTCGTCCCCAGCTTGAATTTGTCCAGCACCTGCTCCTGGCACTGGCTAACTATAAAAAGAATTATTATTTACTTTTTACTACAGAAACAAGGCACAAGAGGTCAACATTTTTCATTTTATTATTCTAAATAAAAACCACACTTTGTGCTGAACAATGGAGTATAAAAGAACCCAATGTACAACGATTTTAGACATCTACTATTTGGGGGGAAAGTTTACAAAATATACAAAACTTTACAGCAAATAGATAGTAAACACTTAAATATCAGGAGGTCAGTACCTACTATTAACTTAACAAAAAGGTTAGACAGCAATTCAACTTTTTTTTTTTTTTTTCCTTTCTTCCGCTTAATTATTTTGTTAAGAGACCCGGATCCTTCGAGAAAGGGGAGGACAAACCGGAACGGCGCGATGCATTGCGGGGGTCGGAGCAAGGCAGCTCCGAGCACCCTTCGCAGCGCCGCGGGGGCCGCTAGGGCCCCATCCCAGGCCTGGTGGGGCTGGCAGAGGGGCCGTGTGGGGCCGGGCCCGGTGTGGGGCCGGGGCCGGGCCCGGTGTGGGGCCAGGCCCGGTGTGGGGCCGGGCCCGCTGTGGGGCCAGGCCCGCTGTGGGGCCGGGCCCGGTGTGGGGCCAGGCCCGCTGTGGGGCCAGGCCCGCTGTGGGGCATGCCACGCAGCCCCCCGACCACAGGGGAGGAGAGCTCCCTCAGCCCCTCTCAGCCATGGCCCCGTCCCCACACTGCCTCCGCGAACGAGAGCTCGCCGCCAATCGCAGGCAGCTTCACGTGGGAATAATTCATGACCACACAGGGAAGAAACCAAGACAGAAACGTCAGGGACCTGAGCGCTCTCTCCCCACCCGCACACCAAAAGCAGCCGGCAGAAGACGGGGTGGGCTTTTGCTTTCCTGTCCCTGTGCTCAGAAGGGTGGGCTTGCTTTGCCCGCTACTGTTTCAGTGTAAAAGCTTCTCTTTTTGGTTTATGTGCACAAAAGGCTTTTGCTTCACAGCTTAGCTGGACACGGGGCTGCAGGCTGTTACCACGCACCAGTGCCCCGAGGCGTCCCGAAGCTCATTGAAGCTCCTGGGGCATTTCGGGAGGGTCTCGAGGCTTTGAAGACTCAGCGGTCTCAAGCCTCCCTCACATCCTTCATAACAACCTCCAAAGCAGACCACATGCCAGGGCCCCGTCCACCAGCACACCTCACCACCATCAGGACAACGGAGGCGACCCTGTGCCTCAACGAGCCCCCCGGTGACATGCTGCCGGCCCCCAGCGCGCCTCCTGAGCTCTTCCCTTTGAGCCAGCAGGGTGGGCACGGCTCCTCGCTGCCGGGGGTCCCGCACCAAGGCCGCTGGCTGACCAGCAGCACCCCACAACCAGCACTCGGGAAGCGCAACTCTGGCTGACAGACACCCTCCCCACCTCCCGCACGAGCCACCTACCATCTCAGTACCTCTTTTCCTCTGTAAACATACTGCACGCACCAAAGTGCCAAGCGGACGAGTCCCGTTAGGCGTCTCCAGCAGGCAGTCAGCTGGCCCAAACCTGGCCAACACGACACGGACGGGGGAAAGGACGCGAACCCCTCCGCAGCCTCCACTTCCCTTTTTCCTCCCAAGTGAGGTCGGCTCCTCTGCCCCTGCCCCGTGCAGACACCGAAGTGGGAGAAGGAGGGCGCGCCAGTGCTCCAGGTGGGGGAGCGGAGTTCCCCTGCAGCCCCTGGAGGGGACCAGGGGGGAGCAGGGGGATGTGGCCCGAAGGAGGCTGCAGCCCGCAGAGAGCCCACGTGGGATCGGTTCGGGAAGGACAGCATCCCGTGGGGGGGACCCTGCACGGAGCAGGGGAAGAGCGTGATGATGAAGGAGCGGTGGAGAGGAAGCATTGCAGGCTGACCGCAGCCCCTGTTCCCCTGCACTGCTTGGGAGAGGAGGTAGAAGAGGGTGGATGGGAGGAAGGTGTTTTTAGTCTGCTTTTAGTTCTCACTGCTCTACGGTTCTTAACTGGCAATAAATCAATCTTCCCCAAGCCAAGGCTGTTTTGCCCATAACGGCAAGTGGAGGGAGATCTCCCTGTCCTTATCTCAACCCACAAGTTTCGGTCTCCCCTCACCTTGTATTGCTACGTAGCTCGTTCCACAGGACTTGGATGGGACTAAAGGAAGAGTTGCTTTCGATGGGGAAGGCTGTACCAGGAGTAAAATGACCCAGCTGGGTGGCCTTTGTACCTCAAGAAACCGGTACGGGACAGGAGAGGATGGAGGCTGTCATCTCCTCGGATGCTACACGTTAATACTCACGAGGTGCTTTGCATCTTCCACGCGCTTTGCAGATGTGAGCCAGTAATCTTCAGCACACTCCAGGGAGGTAGGTCGGTACCACAAGTGTTACCACCCTCATTTTACAGATGAGGAAACTGAGGCAAAGAGGTGAAGTGACTTGCCCAAGGCCACAGTGGAGCGGGGGGAGCAATCCCCAGGAATTCCTAGCTCACGAACAACGCGTCCGGACCACGCTGGGCTGCGGGTTGCCCCTTCGAGCGGAGGGGGAAGCGGGGTGATCTCACAGGGTTTGCAAATCACTAGTTTTGTTTTGTAACAGCATATCTTTGCAGAAGCACAGGAGCCCAATTTACGACGACTGTGGCTTGAAAGCGCTTCCTGTTTGTGAGGTAGTATGAGTTACCTAAGGGCAGTTATAACTCACGCCGTGGTATTTGGAAAATATGTTCCTCTCCACCTCTGCCCCACAGCAGGATAGCATGGGAACGAGCTGGTCCCACCCTTCCTGGTGTAAACACTGCCGGCAGGGCCGGCCCGGCCCCGGGAGCCCACACTGCAGCACACGCGGCTCCCAGCGGCTGCCCCGGCACACGCCGCGGTCACGGCGTCGCCACAGAAGGCGAACGAACTCACATCGGCACCAACACCGTCCTGCAGCGCTCGTCGGCGAGGAGACGCGTCCGGGATGCGGCAACCCACGGCGGCAGTGGTGGCAGCAGCAGGGGCCATGCCTCCGGCAGAGCTCCGTCCTTCCCGACGACACCGACGGAGAGATAAGGCCACGGTTTTGTCTTGTGCTCATGCGCCGGGATCACGCAGCCTCAGCAACGCTGCTCTCCTGCGGCTTCCAACACGACGCCCTGGGACGCGGCGAGCGCCACGTGCACAAGAGCGGAGGAGATGCCAGCACGCCCTCAGCAGCCGGCAAAAGCCGGGCCCGATGACGCCGCTGCAAAGCGCCTCCTAGGAAGCAGCCGATCCCTCAGCACGGAGCTGCTGCCCTGCCTCGCTCGGCCATTCCTCCGCGGGACCTCCCTGCTCGCAGCACCCATCCCCTCCGAGCAGCCCCCTGCTCGGGCTGCTCCCCGCCACGAGGTGGCCGGCTCCTTCCTTTCCCTTTGTCCAAGAACGGGCTCTTTGAAGACGGCAGCAGCATCACGGGCACGGCAGCAACATGCCCAGGGCCCCCAGCCGCCCTCCGTTGCCTGCCCCTGGCATCCCGCCTCACTGCCTGCTCATCTCCCCCGCAGCGGAGCCACGGTGGCAAGGCCGATCCTGTGACACAGACTCTCCTCACAATAGCAGCAGAACCCCAGTGATGCCTAGAACGAGTCTTTGTTTTCCTGTCTTTTTTTCCTTTTTCTTCAAGTCCAGCACCATCCTGCTCTAGCTCTGTCCCTCTCTACTGAGGTCAGGTGTCAAAATATCTTAGCAGCATCAGTTTGTGGGTAAGCTCAAACTGAGGGTTAGCCTAGTCAAGTGGGCTAAAAGGTTTAAAAATAAAATCTAGATTCAAAACCTAGTGAGAAATGCTAAAAACACAAAACTCATTGGCCTCTAACAGGATCAGAGGTAAGTAAACATGACGGACTTCTCAGAATCAGTGATGTAGCTTACGTGCTGTTGATTTGTACGATGCCAATCTAAAAAGACCTAGCAAGGCCAAAAATTAAAAAAATAATAATAAAAATAGAAAAAGAGGATTCCATCCATGACGCCTGACCATTAAATAAAATAAATGACGTTTCTCCACAGCTTCTGTCGCGAGCGTTTGCTCCTTTGCTGGCCCTGCCCTGCCTCACCCCATCAGCTGTCCGCATTTTTCTCCGCATCTTTGGAATGGATAATGTACATGAAAGTCTGCTCGATGGTGAAGTCCGGGGGGAGGCTGCCTTTGTGCACGCCTATGTGCTTGCTCATGAGGTTGAGCGTGGAGCTGTAGTGGCCGCACACGGTGCAGCGGTACATGAGGGCCCCTGAGTGCGTCCGCAGGTGGCACTTGATGGTGGAGCGGCCGCGGAAGAACTTGTGGCACACCTTGCACTGGTAGGGCTTCTCTCCGGTGTGAATCCTCCGGTGGTAGTTGAACTCGCTGGTGTGGGCGAACCTCTTCCCGCAGACCTTGCAGCTGTACTTACTGTTGCCCGGCTGGCTCTGCAGCGCCAGGTCTTCGCTCAGGAACTCCTCAGGCAGCTTCCTCTTCTGCAGGCCCTGCGGCTGGAGCCGGTCACCGAAGCTGGGTCGGATATCCAGGCCGCTGCCGCACTTGTGCTGGCTGATGTGGTAGCGGTACGCCGCCTCCAGCTTGAAGCTCTGCCCGCAGAAGTGGCAGCGGAAAAGGGCCTCCTCCACGTTCTGGTGGACGGCCAGGTGCTTCTCCAGGAGGTGCCGGTCCACAAAGCTGTTGGCGCAAACGGAGCAGGAGAAGACCGAGATCCCCAAGTGAGACAGGGCGTGCCACATCAGGCTGCAGAGGCTCAGGTGCCTCTGATCGCATACGCCGCACGTCTGGCTTTTCAGGTTCACGTGGTCCAGGATGTGGTTGCGGACGGTGTGGAAGTCTTTGGCCAAAGGCTTCCCGCAGGCGGCGCACGCCAGCTCCGAGCCGGATCCTCCGCCAAACGCGCCGACCTTCCCCGGCAGCGGGTCGCTGGGGTGGACGATGACGTTGTTGTCGAACACCCCCTCTCTGCGGTGCAGGGTGAGCTGCCACTGGGTGAAGAACTTGGTCTCACACATGTCACAGGAGAAGAGGAAGATGCCGATGTGGGACAAAACGTGAGTGACCCTGGAGTTGCGGTCCTGGAAGTGGGTTTCGCAGACCTTGCAGTTCCCGGTCAGCAGGTCAACGTGATCTCTGGCGTGCTGGCGGATCAGCTGGATGTTGGGCTCCAGCACCTTCTTGCACACCTGGCAGGGCATGGCCTTGCTATCCCGGCTGTCGTTCTCAAAGGCCAGCTCTTCCTCGCTGTCGTCGCTCAGCTCAATGACTTCTTCCGACGGGCCCAGCTCCTCGCTGGCATCTTCGAAGTGCAGTTCGTCCTCGCCCAAATCTTCCAGCTGAAGCTCATCCATCTGCACAAAGCCCTGCTCTTTGGAGTGGTCGCTGTTGCTGGGACAGGAGTTGCTTCCCGTGGAGATGTCCAGGGAAGCGTCGGTGGTGAAGAAGCCACCTTTGCTGTAGTCACCGTTGCTCTGGACTTTATACTGCTGGCAGGAGCTCGTGGTGGTTTGAACGACGATGTTCACGCTGCCCAGGCTGGGCTGGGCTGCCATGCTCGCGGCAGGAGCGAACTGCCCCGCATCTGGTTCCTGCTCCGTCTTGGGAGGCTGCTGCTGCTGCTGCATCAGGGCAAGGGCCTGGCTGCCTTCGCTCGCGTTATTCCTGTCGTCCTCCTTGTAGCTGCCCACTGCCTCCCCGTGCAGGATGTAACCGCGCTCGGGGCCGAAATGCTCCCCGCCGCTCCGGATTTCCCCCAGGGAATGGTTCTGCTCGGAGGAGGCGCTGCTCAGAGGACCCGACCGGCCCTCGCCCACGGCCAGGGAGGGCTGCTTGGAGATGGCCGAGCTCTCCAAGTCGGGGAAGGTCGAGTGGCAGGCCTGCAGCAGGTCCTCCATGCCCAGCCGCTCCGCCACCTCGTAAATGACGCCTACGTTGATCAGGTCTGTGAAGAGCTCCGAGGTGTACACGAAGCTGAGGATCTTCTCGAAGTTGGCCGGGGTGATGAAGTCCACGACATAGGTCCGAGCGGCGTCCAGCCCCGTGTTCAGAAAGAGGTTCTGGAAGTAGCCTGCGGCGCAGGCCAGGACGGCCTTGTGCGCGGCAAAGGAGCGGGTGCCCACCAAAATGGTGACGTCGCACATGGTCTCGGAGAGCCTGCACTTGTTGAGTTCCTTCAGCAGGTTGTTGGGGTGGTTGGTGCTGTGCAGCTTGATCCTCATGCCCATCTTAGCAGCTGCTTGGGGGTCCCTGTCCTGGTCAGCTGCTTCTTCACGCCCTCATCAGCCGCAGGAGGTGCTTGGCATCCAGAAAGTGGCAGGGCAAGGGGCTCTGCGGGGAGTAAAACGTGAAAAACTTTAACAGCTTCACAGCCAGAGAGGTGTCGTGGCAGTCTTACCTCAAACACCCCCCCTCCTGACAAGCGACTGGGAACGAGCGCAGCTCCTTAGGTGGAGACGAACCGGAACCCCTCTCGTACCGTGAAATAAAAGAGAAAAGCCGCTGGCTCTGCCAGCGACGCCCCGAAGCTCCTGCTGCGTCCTGGGCGCCGCGCTCGGCTCTGCCGCCCACCGAGTGACGGGGGGGGGGCCTCACCTCCAGGCCTCTCCAGCACCGCTGCCTCGCAGACCCCTACCCCCAGACCCCCCGCCCGCCGCCCACCCTCGCTTCGGGTCTCCCCCGTGCCCACGTGGGCGCTTTGGTGGGGTCTCGCCTCCCCCCCCCCCACCGCAGCGCTGGGCCCCCTGTGGAGCACCTCCCGGCCCACCCTGCAGCCCCCCGGCCGGCCGCCCCCTCCTGCTCACGATCCCCCAGCCCACCCTCGGCCCCCAGGGCACCGAAAGCCCCCGATGCGTGGGGACACGAAGGGGAACCAGCCGAAGCGCGTCTCAAAAGCCCAATTCGCTGGGGGGGTCCCACGCCAGCGTCCCTGGCGCCAGCTTCCTTAGCACGGAAGAGGGGGGCGCAGGCCGGGGGGTGCTTGGCCAGGGTGCGCCCGCAGGCCTGCCCCTCGCCCCCTGCCCACCCCGGGGTGCTGGGGGGGGGGGTCTGTGGGTGCAGGGGGAGCTGAGGAAGGGTCCCCCACCCCGGGGTGCTGGGGGGGGGGTCTGTGGGTGCAGGGGGAGCTGAGGAAGGGTCCCCCCCACCCCGGGGTGCTGGGGGGGGGGGTCTGTGGGTGCAGGGGGAGCTGAGGAAGGGTCCCCCCCACTCCGGGGTGCTGGGGGGGGGTCTGTGGGTGCAGGGGGAACCGAGGAAGGGTCCCCCCACCCCGGGGTGCTGGGGGGGGGTCTGTGGGTGCAGGGGGAACCGAGGAAGGGTCCCCCCCCAAGTCCGGGGTGCTGGGGGGGGGCTAAGAGACCGGGCAATGGGGGGGAGTGGAGGGGAGGTGAGGGGAAGGGGGCACGGATCTACCACCGAGGGAATGAGCACCGGGGGTGGGGGGGGGGCACCGGGGGTGGGACACCGGAGGGGGGGGCACCAACCAGCCCCGACAGGGACGTGGGAAGTGGCCACGCTGCCGCGATTTCTGCAGGGAAGGGCTCGGCGGGGGGGGGGGTGTCAGGGGGGAACCCGTGGGGGGGGCACCGAGGGGAGCCACGGGGGGCGAGGGGGGGGTCAGAAAGGTGGGGAGGGGGGGTCAGATAAGTGAGGGGGGGGTAGAAAGGGAGGGGAGGTAACGGGAAGGGGGGGGGCGAGAGGAGCCGGGGACGGAGGGGGGCGGCGCGGCCCCGGGGGCTGGGGGTGTGTTGGGGGGGGCGGCCCCGGGGGGGTTGTGGGGGGGTTGGGGGGCTCCTTACCCGCCCGGCGCCCCGCACCATCGCCGCTCGCTCACACAAAGGCGCCGCCCCGCCCTCCGCCGGCCGCCGCCGCGACGAGCGCCCGCGCCGGCCGCCACCGGAGCCGCCTTCCGCCGCCCGGCCCCCGCCGTCGGGGCCACAGCGCCGCCGCGGCCCGGAGGGGAACTGCGGGGGGGAGGAGAACGGGGGGGGGGGAGCACGGGGCGGGCGGGGGAGCCGGGGGCGGCGGGGGGAACTGGGGGGGGCGACGACGAGGGGAGACGGGGCAGGCCGAGATGTGCGGCGGGGGGGTGTGGGGGGGGGGAGGTGTGTGGGGGGGGGTCGCTGTAGCCCATGAGCAGCCCCCCCCTCCCCGCCCCGTGCCTCCTCCCCGCCCCCCGTCCTCTCCGTCTCCTCGCCGTGTCCCCCCCGGGGCCGCCCCGAGCCCGTCGGGTCCCGTGGAGGCGCAGCGGAGGCACAGAGAGAGCCAGGGCGAGGGGCCGCTTGTTTGGGTGCAGGTGCCCGTACAGCGCGGACGGCAGCGCGGCCCCGTTCCCGTCCCCATCCCCGGTCCCGGTCCCGGTCCCGTCCCCGCTCCCGGTCCCGGTCCGGGCCCCGGCCCCGACGGGCTCCCACGACGGCTCCGCAGTCGCTGCTCGCCTCCGGGCCCTGGTGGCCCCGCAGCCGCCGCCCGCTCCGAGGCGCCAGGACGCGGCCCCCGGAGCCCCCCCGCGATGCCCGGTGGGGGGGTCCCGGCGCCGCCGCCCCCCCGGTCCCTCCTCACGCCGCCCAGCGCTGGGACCCGGCGGCCCTAGGGGCGTCCGGGGGGGTCCCTGGGGAGCAGGGGGGCTGCGGTCAGCCCCTCCGCTGCGGCTCCGCCGCCCCCCGGTCTTCCCCCGCCGCCCTACCGGGCTCCGCCGTCCGCTTCCCCATGAGCCCCACGAAGAAGTCGTGCATGTCCCCTGCGGAGAGAGCCCGGTGTCAGCGCCCACCGGGCCCGGCCCCGCTCCGGGCCCGCCCCGGGACCCCCCCCTCGGCCGCCGCTGCAGGGCTGGCACCGTCCGGGAGCGGAGCGGAGCGGACTTACGCTTCTGGGGAGACGCCGGCGCCGGGGGACCTGCAAGAGACAAGCGGGAGGCTGAGCGCTGCCGTCGGGGCGGGGACCGGGACCGGGACCGGGTCCGGGACCGCCCCCCCGGCTCTCACCGGCGTCCTCCTCCCGCAGCAGTTGCAGCAGGGCGCTGAAGGCGGCTCCGGGGCCGCCGCGGGCTCTCCAGGGCAGCACCGGGAGCAGCGGCTCGGGGCCGGGGCCGCTCTGCGGGGAAGCGGGGGGGTGAGCGCGGGGGGGGGGGCCGCCCGGTGCCTCCCCGACGGCCGCCCCGACGGCTCGGCCCTACCTGGGAGCGGAGCGCGGGGCCCGGCGGCGGGGCGGCGGCGAAGCGGGCGAGGGCGAGCGACAGGGCCAGGGCGAGCAGGGCGAGCACCGCGCGGCTCCGCATCCTCGCCGGGGCGGGCGACCTGCGGGAGGGGGTCAGCAGCGGCCGGGGTCGCCCCTCGCCCCCCGGACGGCGCGGACCGGGGCAAGGTTTTGGGAGGGGAAAGCAGCGGAACGAGAGATGGGGGCCCGGGGGCAGCCGGCGTTACTGGAGCGGTCGAGCAAACGCTCCCCAGCCCTTTCCAGCTGGGGGGGCTGCGGCACGGTGGGGGCATGGGGAAAAACTGGGGGGGGGGGACGGGACGCGGTGGGGGGCTGCAGTGCAGGAGATGTACTGCAGAGGTGCTGGGGGGGGGGGGGGAGAGCATGGCTGCAGTGCAGAGCTGGGGGTCCCATGCCAAGACCCATGCCCATTGTGCCGGGTTTGTGCCGCCACGCGCCAGCTGGGGCAGTGGAAACGCGTGCAGGACGGAGCACGGACACGCAGAGGTGACAAGCACCCCCTCAGCCTTGCACACTCGCACGCGTTCACAGACACCCACACCAACACACACCCACCCTCCAACAGCCACAGCCCCCCAGGAAGGTCCCAGCCCCAGGCTTCCAGCGACCCCCCCCCAAGCCCTCCCCACCTTCCTTCACCCCTCTCTCCTCCCGGCCCAGCGCTTCCTGCAGCTTCCAGCTCCCTTTCGCCTTCCCCCAGCCCACGCTGGGCGAGGAGCAGAGGCAGCTGCCTCCCCGGGAGACCCCACGGTACCTGGCAGGGGGTGCGGGGACCTGCTCAGCCCTCAGCTGCAGCGCGGGCAGCGCGTCCCTCGCCTCTGGTGGCTGCGGAGCGGCGAGAAGCAGCGGGCAGCGGCCACAGGCTGTGCCGACGGCTCTCGGGCGCGCTCAGCCTGGAGGTGAAGCACCCCAGCGCTAGCAGCCGTGCAGAGCTAAATAAGGGGCTCTGCCCGTGGCACGGCGTGGGTGGGTGAGAGGAGAGCCGCCAATGGGGGCCGCGGGGGGTGGCACCCCCACCCTGCAGCTCAACGCCCACGCAGGCACCGTGACACCCGTTACGCGCGCAGTCACACCGCGGCCCAAGCGCGCCCACGTGGGCTCGCCAGCTCCCCGCCACGTCGTGCCGCCTCGGGGTACGGGGCCAGCACGCAGCCGGCGCCGTGCCCACGCAGCCCCCGGCCCTGCACACGTCATGCATGCGGTGGGACACGCAGCCGAAGATGCCACAGCCTGTTGGCACGTGTGCGTGCACACCGTGCGAGCCGGCCCCTGTCTCCGGCACGCTGCCGTGCTGCCAGAGCCGCCAGTGAGCACTTTGGCTGCGCAGGCAGGCTCTGGGAGGGCTCACGGCGCAGTGGGTCGTGGCTGAGCTGCTGGGATGCGCACGCAGGTGCGTGCACGCACACCTGTGCACAAGCACGCGGGCTGCACGGCATGCACAGACGTGCACACGCACTCTCTCCCCGTGCAGCCCACCCGTGCCTCCTGTCCTGTCCTGGGGCTCTCCCCACCTGCCCGGTCCTGGTCCTGCACTGTCCGTGAGTGGCATGCCCAGCTCCGGGGGTCCCAGCAGCCCTAGATCCAGCCTCATGTCTGGCCACATTCCCCCAAGCCCCTCTGTGACCAGGATGATGGGGGCTTGGCCCCTTGCAGCCCCTCCAAGCACGGCCCAGCTCAGCCTCCAGGCTCGATCCTGCTCCCCCCAGCACTGGAGGGAGCAGCCCCCCTCAACCAAACCCCCCCCAAAATAAACCCACAGCTGAGCCAAGATGGAGAGGGCGATGGGGGGAAGCCGAGGGGCTGGGAAAGACCAGAGGGAGCCCAGCTCTGGCACGAGCCGCAGACTCCAGCCTGCAACAGGCGGCTGCGGCAGCCCCACGGGAAGGGAGGCGGCAGCGGGAGCGCGGTGGCTCACGTGGCACCACAGCCCGGGGCAGGGCAGCATCTGCAGTGCCGGGGACGTTAATTAAATCGGAGCCTGGCCAGAGACGGCCTAATTAATTAATAACACCTACTTGTGTGGTGCCAAGCAGCCGCGAAAAGCAGCGGTGCCCCGGGCTTGTTTACGGCTCTGGCCCCTCTCCATGCACGGGGGGGTCCCTGCGCTGGGAGGTGGCACAGCCCCTCCGGGGCATGGGGAGCACGGCAAGCCCTCAGAGGCACCCCCCGTGCACACACGTGCCCCCCACATGTGCCCGCACTGCCCAAGTGCCCCGGCACGCGTGCCCGCACATGCAGCCCGTGCACAGCAGAGCGCACCGCTCGCTCCAGGCCCACCTGGGAGCTGCTGCTGCCGCGGCCGTGACAGGGAGTTGTCAGCTCTCGAAGTTAACGCGGGTGACGTGTGGGGACAGGAAAAAAAAATCCCTCTCCCGGAGCTTTGACGCGTGCAGGAGAGAAAAGGCAGTGAGGGGAAGGGGGGGCACGGAGCCGCACAGGGACCCTGCAGGCGCGGGGCTGCAGCAGGGACGTGCAGCGGCTCCTTGGCGTCCCCCTGCACTGCCCTGGCCGTGGTCTCGGTCCCCGAAGGTGGCTCCAGTGTGGGAGCAAGGGGGGGCTCTGCACTGACGGGGGGGGGGTGCAACAGGGGGGTCCTGCAGCGGGGCGGGCTGACCGCAGGGGGGGTGGGAGATGGGGGTGGTCAGCGCAGGCGGCAGGGACCTCACGCGCCAGCTGCCTGCAGCCGGCCTGAAATTGCGCCTGCAGCCGAGCGAGCCGCTTTCCCACTTAATGGGAAAAGTGGCCGCAATTTGGGGCCTTTCCAATCACCGCCGAGCCGAGCGCTCGCCGCAATCAGGCGGCAGGAAAGGCGCTGGGCTGGGGGGGCTCCGTCCCTGGGCTGGGCTGTGCCCCCCCCCCCCCAGCACCGCGCTGCCGCATCCTGGGGCTCCCATGCCTGGGTCCCCCCCAGCGCTCCCGTGCCGCAAACACGGCCACGTCCCCACGACACTGCCCGCGTGCAGACACCGGAAAAAAACCATTTAATGGGGTTGCGGTAGTTCTGCTGCTGGGCCCAGTGGGGCAGGGGCGAGGGGTGTGTGTGGGGGGTGCCTGGTGGGCGGGGGGGGGGCTCTCAGTGGACCAGGACCTCCATCTTGTGGCTGCCCCGCTTCTTGCAGACGGGGACGTCTTTGCTGCCCTTGGCCGACTCCACCACGGTGACAGCCACGTCGCCCTTCTGGAAGCGGGTGGAGAACCTGGGGGGGGGCGGGACGGGACACGAGGGGGCGGGGCTCAGGGGGTGCACACCCTGCCCCGCCCCTCCCCTCTTGCCCAATCAGCTGCCTCCGATCCTGCCCCACCCTGCCCCACCCGCCCAAGCCCCACCCACCCCATGTGCCCCACCCACCCAAGCCCCACCCCATGCGCCCCACCCACCTGCCCCACCCACCTGCCCCACCCACCCAAGCCCCACCCACCCCCATGCGCCCCACCCGCCCAAGCCCCACCCACCCCATGCGCCCCACCCACCCAAGCCCCGCCCCTGCCGGCCCCGCCCCGGCCCCGCCCGTACTGGTCTGTGATGTGCAGGGCCAGGGCCTGGGAGGTGGCGGCCATCAGGGTCTGGTGCAGGCGCGTGACGAGCTCGATGAGGTGGCTGCTGACCAGCAGGAGGTCGCCCTTGGTCCCCGCCGCTGCGGTCTGCGGGGCGAGGGGGGGTGTCAGTGCCGCCGGGACCCCCCCCCGCCACCCCCCGGCCCCCCCCCCGGCAGCGCGGTACCTCCTTGAGGTGCAGGGCCAGCAAGCCGTCGGAGAAGCGGGTGACGGAGACGCCGCGGATGTCGCTCAGGCTGAGCACGGTCTTGGGCTGGGCGGCCTTGGGGTCGGCCAGCACCAGGTGCTCGGCGGTCAGCAGCAGCAGGCGCGGCACCGTCTGCGGGGGGCGGTGGTGAGTGCGGCACCGCAGCCCCCCCCCCCCACCCCGACGGGGATGGGGCTCACCTTGCCGTTGGCTCTGTTCACCTTCATCACGGTTTCAGCCATCACCAGCTTGTCCTTGGCCACGGCGTGGAGCTTCTGGTACTTGGGGTTCTGCGTCAGCCCCAAGTACTCGCCCTGGAAGGGCTGCTGCAGGCTGGGGACAGGGGCCATCAGCCGGTGCCACCCCCGCGCCCCCCTCCCCAGCCCCGAGCCCCCCCCCCGGCAAGGCGGCACCTCTTGCTGTAGAGCGTCTTCTTGTCCTTGAAGAGCTCGCTGGCGCAGAGCTTGGCCTGCAGCAGGGCTTTCCGCTGCGGTGTCAGCTGGTCCCGGTACTTCTTGCACTGCCAAGGGATGGGGACAATGCGGCGCCGCTGGCACGGGGGGACACGAGGACCACACGACCCCCCCCCCCCCCATCCCCAGTGCCCCCACCTTCCAGTGGTAGAAGATGTTCTTCAGCTCCTGGTTCGCGCCCGCCAGGAACTTGTAGGGCGCCGGGGGCCAGGTGCGGTCCTGCACCGACATCGGCGGGAGGTTCTTCCGCAGCCCCACGAGGAACTTCTGCACCTGGGGAGGGGGAACGGCAGTGGGTCGGGAGGTCCCCAGGCCCAGCCCCACCGCTGGGGGGGGGGGGGCAGGAAGGCGCCGAGCCCCCTCTCCCCCTGCCCCGCTCACCAGCCGCCGGTAGATGAAGTTGGCCAGGCGCGTGCTGGCGCCAGAGCGGAAATATCGCCGGTACGTCCTGCGGACCTGTGGGGAGACGGCCGTCAGCACGGGCACTGGGACCTCACCACCGCATCCCCCCCATCCCACGGGTCCCTTTGGGACGAGCCTGCATGCCCCCCTACCCTCCCCCCCCCCCCATTTTGGCCCTGCACGGACAGGACAGCCGCCCCAGCCCGACAGGGTGGGCCAGGGCAGACAGACAGACAGCCCTGGGTGCAGCGGATGGACAGCAGGACAGAGCAGCTCACGGGCACGCGGCCCCACGGCGGGGCTGGCCCCGTTACCTTGTACCCTTTCCAGTAAGCAGAAATGGTGCTGGCGGCCAGGTGGCGGTGGCGCTGGACCTTCAGCTCCCGGAGGAGCCTGCGAGACTGCAGCGGGAGAGTCAGAGCCCAAAGGAGCCCAGAGGTGGAGCGAGAAACACCAACACACATAGGGAGCGAGAGGGAGAGAAAGGCAGGAGAGGAGGAAGGAGAGATGGAGAGAGATGGGGTGAGCCCGGTTCCCCAGAGCATGGCAGAGCCGCGGAGCTCCCCACACCCCCCCACCGCATGCCTCCTGCCCATGCTGGGAGAGCCACCGGCCCTGGAGCACAGCCCCAAGCGCCCGCAGGGTGCCCGGCCCTCACCTTCCAGCCCCGCGCGTATGCCTGGAGGAGCAGCGCCGACCGCTTCATCTGCTTGTACTTGTTCTTTTGCTGCAGGGGGGAGCGTGGGGGCAGCGGGGTGAGCAGGGGGGCTCTCACCCGGGAACCCTCCCCCAGTGCCCAGGCTGGGCTTCGCTTTCCAGGCTGGCTCCCGGGGGTGCAGAGCGCTCCCCCCCTGCCACATCACCCCTTCTTGGGACGAAGATGGGGAGGGTGCAGTGCAGCCAGGACCTCTGCCTATCCCCTCCTCACCGCATGGCCCCGGAACCAGGCGGAGATGATGATCTGGCTCTTGCGCATCAGCTGGTACTGGGTCCGGCACCGCCAGCCCCGAAACATCTTCTGGATGAGGGTGGCGAGCTCGCCTATGCGCTCCTGGCGCCGCTTCTCCAGGTCAAAGAGCTGCAGAGAGTGAGGGCGAGCTGCGGGGAGCCCCTGGGGGCTGCAACATCGCCCAGGAGCCCCCTCGATGCGCTCGGGGCTCACAGCAGGGCTCGAGGTCTGTGGGGCAGGCCCCCACCCTGCATCAGACCCTGCCCTGCGCTGGGTCCCCCCCTGCCTGGACTCACGGTGCGTGGCGAGCGGATGAAGATCTTGGTGTAGCCGTAAGCCAGCTCCTCGGGGGGGAACTTCAGCTCCGACAGCAGCACCTCGGTCCCCTCCCTGCACAACAGGGGCATGAGGCTGCTCAGACCCCTCCACTCCACGGCCGTGGGGCTGCGGGATGCTCCCCTGGTCCGATGCCCCCGTACCTGTCGCCGCCCGCCCAGCGGGGCCAGGTCTTGGTGCCCAGCATCTTGTAGCGCTGCAGGAAGGGGCTGTAGAGCTGGCGGAAGGCGTAGCCCGCCCGCCGCACCCGCACGTTCTCCATCAGCCCCAGGTAGCGGATCTGTGCCAGCACCAGCTCCGGCGTGAAGAGCATCGCCGTTTTGGTGTCGTTGGGCTTGATGCACCTGGAGGAGGGTGGTGGTGGGCACAGGGGGGCTCCCGCCACGTGCCTGCTGTGCGGGGTCCCCCCAGGGCCGGTACCTGATGTAGTTGGGGTTCTTGGAGTAGAGGTTCTTCATCAGCGTCGCCACCGAGGTCTTGAACTGGGAGCCGGCAGTGGGGGGCAGCTTGAGGGAGACTTTCTGGGGGTTGCCCTCGGGGAAGAGGGAGCGCAGCAGCGTGTGCCGGGCGGCCCACATGGCCTGCGACAGGTCACGGAAGAGCAGGTCGTTGTTCTTCTCGATGAAGCCCGTCACGTTGTAGGTCACCTGGGTGCGGGAGCAGGGTCAGCACCCGGGGTCCCACCACCCCTGTGGGCGGGGGAGCGCTCAGGCGGGAGAGAGTGGGCAACAGAGGCAGGCGCCGCAGCCCCTGCCCCAGCCCAGCCCTGCAGGCGTCTCCTGTGCAAAGCTGGGAAGAGGACCCGGGCGCCCCCGCTGCACCCAGGGACAGGGCCACGGGTGCCCGTGGGTGCTGCGGACCTTGCCGGCGTAGTGGTGGATGCGGAAGCAGCGCTGCGGCAGGCTGAGGTCCGTGACGTGCTTGGCATTCTGCGTCTCCTTGCTCTCGTAGTGCTTGTGGGTGGCGAAGAGCTGGTTCAGCTTGGTGACGAAGGTGTCCTCGTTCACCACGCCGGGCCGCAGGCACTCCTCGTCCAGCATGGCCAGGATCCCGCACTTGCTCTGCGCCGCGGTGGACAGCGTCAGCCCCAGCCCACGCTGCACACAGCGCCCCAAAACACTGCCAGCACAGACCAGGGGCTCCATCGAACCACCCCAGCCCGGGTCCACTCCAGGCTCAGCCCCGGCTTGCACAGGGTACAAGGGAGGGGAGCTGGGACCCCGACCCGGACCCCCCGCACGTTGGTGGGAGGCAACTCACATTCTCGATCAGTTCACAGATAATGCCGTTGTCAAAAAACTCCACCGGCGTCCACTGGATGCCCTGGGAGCAGATGGGGGTCAGACACGCAGACCCTTGGACACGCACCGCGTGGATCCTGCCCCACAGACACCCCCAGCTGCTGTGGGGCAGGAACCGGATGCCCAGTTGTGGGGACAGGGATCCCGAATCCCTCCCTGCCTTCCTGCTATTGAATCGTCTCCCGGCAGGGAGCGGGGCGAGGAAGGGACGTGCTGCAGAGCCGTCTACGGCACTTCCCCATCCCCGTCCCACCGAGGCTCCTCAGGGCCACAGCCCGCCCGAGCGGCACGAGCCAGGGGTACCTCTCGGATGTATTCCTCCTGCTCCTCCTTCAGGGTCATCAGGATGAAGATCTGCTGCAGCTTCTCGTTGCAGTAGTTGATGATGAACTGCTCAAAGCCGTTGTCCTGCGAGAGAAGGGCCCCGAGTCGCAGGTCCGTGCTGGAGCCCCCAGCCCTGCCCTACGCCCCCCCAGCGGCAGGAGGGGCCCAGGTGGGTCCTGCCGCTCACCTGGAAGATCTCGAAGCCGTAGATGTCCAGGACACCCATCACCTTCCTCTGCTTGCCCGGCTTCACCTGGGAGACGGCGGGGTGCTGAGCCCTGGCTGGGCAGGGGAGGGGGCCCGAGGGGGGCCGGTGCCCAGCGCTCACCTGGATGCTGGTGTTGATGCGGTTCACCAGCCAGTCGAAGAGGCGGCTGTAGATGTTCTTGGCCAGCGCGTCCCGGCAGTAGTAGCCCTGGGGCGAGGGGAGCAGGGCTCGCAGCAGATCCCGGGGGGGCTGCCGGGGCACGAGCCCACAGCGGGGGGCGTGATGGGGCAGGGGGAGAGGTGCCGCTCACCTGGGAGACACTGAGGGCGGTGAGCACGGTCTCATCCCGTGCCTTCACGGTGCGGGAGCACAGCGCCTGCTCCAGCGTGCCGGGGTCCAGCTTGATCAGCTCGCAGATCTCGTGCAGCTCTGTGCGGGGCTGGGGCTGAGTGGGGGGGGCCTGTCCCGTCCCGTCCCGTCCCGTCCCGTCCCATCCCATCCCATCCCATCCCATCCCGTCCCACCCCACCCACCCCGGGCCCTACCCCGTGGCTCGGCGATGCTGCAGGCCTCCATCCCGCTGGCCTGGTAGCAGCTGCTCAGCTCCACGTTGCCCAGCTTGAGCACCACGGCCGTCACTTCCAGCAGCGCCGTCACCTCGGCGGGCGAGAAGCCGATGACCGCCATGGCGTCCTGGGCACGGGCACGGGCAGCTCAGGGGATGGGGAGGGCCCCAGGGCATTTGGGGAGTGGGGGGGGGGGGGGGGCAAGGTTTCCCGGCCCCCACGCTCCCCCGATGGTACCTGCATGTCGCGGAAGTTGGCTGCGTCGTCCATGCCAGGCAGGCTGGAGCTCTCCCGGTTCAGGTAGCCGTAGTGCTGGGAGCCCTGGCGGAGCTTCAGCTGCTCTGGGGGGGCAGAGGGGGCTCAGCCACAGCCCCCCCAAGCCCCTGCCACCCCCCCCAAGCCCCCCGTGCTGGGGGCCCAGACTTACGGAGCAGCTGCGCCGAGCCGCCGGCCAGGAGCTGGTAGAAGATGTGGAAGTTCCTCTCGCCCTTGGTGTGCCGGACGATGCGGGATTTCTCCAGCAGGTCTGCAGGGAGGGGTGAGCGTCACCGTGGCACGGGGCCGGGACCCCGGGGGGGGGGGGGGGGGCAGTCAGTCCGTACTCACAGTTGCTGATGACCCCTCCCAGGGGCTCGCCCTTGAAGTCGAACTCCACGTCCATGTACTTGCCCTGAGGGACGGGGCTGGGATCAAGGCCAGGGACCCGGCAGGGAGCGGCAGCCCCGCTCCCGTGCCCCCAGCCCCGCTCCCCGCCACCCCCCTGCCAGGTCACTCACGAAGCGGGAGGAGTTGTCGTTGCGGATGGTTTTGGCGTTTCCGAAGGCTGCGGGGGGAGGACGGGGTAATGCAGCAGTGGTCGGGGGGGGCCGGGGAGGCTGAGCCGAGCCCCGGGATGGGCGCGGGGCGCGAGGCGCTTACCCTCCAGCACGGGGTTGGACTGCAGGAGCTGCTCCTTCACCTTGTCCACCTCCTCCCCTTTGCTGCACACGGCCGCCACGTAGGACATCACCAGCTTGCTGGCCTCTGCAGGCGAGGGGCCGTCGATACCAGGGCCGTGCTCGCCCGTCCCGCCGCCCCCCCGCAGCCCCGCAAGGCCCCGCGGGGGGCCCAGCCTCTACCTGTCTTGCCGGCGCCGCTTTCACCGGTGATGAGGATACACTGGTCCCGGTCCCGGTCCCGCAGGGAGCGGTAGGCATCGTCCGCGATGGCATAGCTGGGGGCAAGCAGGGGTCAGAAGGGGGCTGGAGGGGACCCAGGGGCCTTCAGGGGGTGCCGAGAGCCCTGGCTCTGGCTGTAGGGACGCCCCGAGTCGACTCCCCCAGCCCCCGAAGCCTTGGGACCCCCGCGTGGGCGAAGCCCTTAGCGGGGCTGAGGAGGGTGCCCGGTGCTCACATGTGGGGCTTCACGGCGAAGAAGTTGCAGTTGTGGTACTCCTGCACCTTCTCGGGGGTGTAGATGGGCAGGGGCCGGTAGGGGTTCACCGAGATCACCACATCCCCGATGTACGTCTGCGGGCGAGCGGGACAGCGCGTGTGCACGCACGGCCGGGAGGACCCAGCCGGGATCCCGGCGCTCCCCTCCCACCCCAGTGCAGCCCCGTGCAGCCCCCCCCCGGCCCACAACCCAGCCCCCGTGTCCCCGTCCCGATGCCCACGTAGATGTCGCTGCGGCGGAAGCGCTCCTGCAGGGTGCGGAGCAGCGACTCCTCGGTGAGCGGGTCCAGCAGCACCAGGTCCCCGACGGCCTCAGCGTCCAGCAGCGTGGCGGCGGCTTCCATGGCCGGGCAGCTCCGGGGCACCTGGGGCAGAGCAGGTGGGGGCTGCGGACCCTTCCCCGAAACGCCTCCGGATCTCAGCAGCCCCGGCACCAGGTGCTCCTCGGTGGGGTTGGGGAAGTTCTGGGGGGGGGGGGGGGGTCGCAGGACGCCCGGCTCCTGCCCACTGGTGCGGGGGAAGCGAGGAGCCCGGCCAGGAAGCCGGGACACCTGGGTCCTATTCTTGCGGCAGGGATGAATTCAGCCTCCGCTTCCTCTTTCCTGGCAGGGGGGAGCCGGGGGCGGGCGGGGGCCGGGCTGGGGGCTGGGGGCGCTCCGCACCCCGGGGCTCTGCCGACCCTGCTCCACCCAGCCCCGGGCTCCGCACCCCGGCGACCTTCAGCCCCGCTTCACCTTTCCCTTTCCAGGGCTGTAAACCCAGCCCCGCTGCCGGGGCCCGGGGAAAGTTCACCGGCGGCGAGGTGGGGAAGGGGCGAAGGGGGCGATGGAGCCCCCCCCGCCGGGAGCAGCCTCCCGGGAGGACGGGAGCGGCCGGGACGAGGCCCCGCAGCCTCCCCCCGGACTGGGCGCCGGGCGCGGACCCCCCCGCGCTGCTGGCTGCGGGACCCCCGGGGCGAGAACCGGGCTTGTGGGGAGGGGGATTCGGACCAGAGCCCCCCCCCCCAGACCCCCTCCCGCAGCCCCGGGGCAGCCCCGCGGTGCCGGGTCCCGGGGCTTCCCCCCCGTGCCGGGGGTCCCTGGGGACGCGAAGCCCCCCGAGACGTGGGGTGGTGGCCGGGGTGCTGCCCCCCCAGCCCCATCCCCAGCGGCTGCAAAGGGGCCGGGGACTCACCTCCCGCTGGCAGGGCACCGGCTGCTGGAGCTGCCGAGCCGGGGCTGCTCCGGATCCCGGTGCTGGGGCTTGGCCCCGGCCGGCCCACGGGGGGGGCGGGGGCCCAGGGCCCTCCCCCCGGGCACGGAGCCCGGCCGAGGGCAGGGAAACTGAGGCACGCAGCACGCCAAAGCTGCCGGGCCCCCCTCGCAGGGTCCCAGCCCGCTGCTGTGCCCTCCCCCCCCCCCACCTCCCCTCCAGCAGGAACAAAGAGAGAAATTTAATTGTGGTCAGGCAAACAAAGGGAGCCTCCTCCCGGGGCTCCGGGAAACCGGGGCAAGGTACGGGGCCGGCAGGCACCCGGCCTCTCCTGCGGCGAAGGCGCCCGAACGGAGCCGGCAGTGGAGGGGGTGCTGCCTCCGCTCCCCAGTCCCCGTCCCCAGGCACTGGGCGATGTCCTGGGCCAAGCCAGCTCCCCTGGGCGGAGGGGCCAGGGCAGAGGAGGGGCGCCCTGAGATAAAGGAAGGAGGCTCGCTAACTAGAAAACGTACTTTATTAAAAAAATATACTCGGTCATCAACCTGCATTAAGCACACCAAGGAGACAGAGGGAGGCATCAGCAGAGGCTGCTCCCGCGGGGGTAAAGCTCAGTACTGGAGCAGAGCAAACCTAGGCCAGAAATAAATCAAAAGCATAAGCAGGGGCAGCAGCACGGCAGGGCAGGGGTAGGGGAGCAGCCCAGGGCGGTAAGGCTACCGGAGGGCAGTTTTATTGCAAAGAAGTTGTGGCGTAAAGACCACTCGGACAGTGGGGCTCTTTTAGGATCAGCGACTGCTACTCCGTTATTAATGACGTAACTTCAGCTTCCCCTTATTGAGGACAGGCTCCCTCCTCACACCCTTCGCTCTACAGCGGCACTTTTTCACTCCTTATTCGTTGGTCAACAACTTTACCCGACGACAGCAGACACCCAGCAACTTCCATGCCTTAACGGCAAGGCGCCTCCTGAACCACCCTTCTTTGTTCCTGCCATACACCCTACGTTCCTCCCGGCCTCGTCGTCGAGTCCGACGTTATCACCAGCCACGGGGCTTGTCGACCCCCGTGGCCACACTCCCACAAGAAGCTGCATAGATTTGGGCGTCCCCCCCCCCCAGACCTCTGCTTCATCCAGGCTTCTTCGCCAGGCCGCCTGCCCTGCGCTGGCCGCGAGAGGAGCGCGGTGGGGACGGGGCTGAAAGCAGCAGCGCAACAGCTCCGGCACCCCCCCGGCACAGGCACTTGGTGGGTGCGCTCCCAGGTGCTGCTGCGGGAGCACGCGGGCGCCCGGTGCCGGCTGGCACCAGGAGGAAAGGGCAGGGAAGCACCAGCCCCCCGCCGGGCAGGGCGCACGTCCGCACTGGGAGAAGGGGAGGCTGAGCCAGCACCTGCGAGGGGTGCCGGGGGCGACCCGCGGGGCCCCGGGCCTCACACCCAGTTCTGACACGCACACGGAGCCCCCTGCCCACGGAGCCCCCTGCCCACGGAGCCGGGGCTCTGCCTGGGAAGCGCTGGGGGATTTTTGGTAGCCGCGGGGGATTACGCCAAGTCAGAGGCGCAGCCTGAGCAGCTGCAGCTCTCGGGCACCTTTGGTAAGCACGAGGAGGAGGAGGAGCAGCTGCCCCCGGGGTGCTCGCCCCACACTGCAGCCTCGCAGCAGGCAGGTGCTGAGCACGCAGGTGCTGAGCACGCAGGTGCCGGCAGGATGGGTCCAAAGTTCCTTTATGAACGTGTCTCCTGCGGGCATCTGCACGCGAGGTGGACCTTTTGCTCCATCCCCGCCCTGAAAGGTGGAGACGCCCTGGCAGAGCGAGGGGGGGGGAGAGGGGCTCCCCCCTGCCAGCCACAGCGCGGGGGCATGGGGCTCAGCGCACACAGGAGGCGGCTCAGCGCCAAGGAGGTCCCTGCCCCTCCGAGGTGTGCACCGGGAGGCACGCAAGCACGCACCCCAAAAGCCAGGGTGGCTCCAGTCCAGCTCAACTCCAGACCAGCGTCCTACGTCGCGGCAGCAGCACAGGCCTCGTGGTCAAGGACCAGCCCCTGCAACCCTCTGCCAAGGAGAGCTGCGACGACGTTTGGTGCCTCAGCCTGGCTGGAACTGCCTGGGGAAAACGAGCGTGCCAGCTCCCCGTGTCCTCCTTCCAGCCCGGCTCTGCTGCAGGGCTCACAGGAGCCCCGCTTGGGGTGGGATCAGAGGCACAGGCGACAGCAGCTGGCCCCTGTAAACACGGCTTTGGGCACCGCAGGTGTCAGGGAAGCAGGGTGACTCCAGCAGTTCTGCCTCTCGCCTTGCAGGGTCCGGGGCAGCTGACCTCAATCAGCATCCAGGCGGTTGTAGGACAGGGAGCAACTCCCGCGGTCTGCGTCAAAGGAGTCATCTTCCTCCTCCTCCTCCTCAAAGAGCTGCTCCTCAAATAAGCTGCCGCCCAGGCCATACTCCTGCTCATGGAAAGAAATCTCTCTGGAGGTGAGGTGAGAGGCGCCGCCCACGAAGTCAGCAAACCTGGGAAGAAGCCACCAAGACGCGGCTGTGCCATCACGCCCGCGTGGCCTGCGAGGTCCTGGCATGCAGGGAGCTGGGGGTGAGGAGTCTGAGTGCTCTGGGACGCAACGCCACGGGCAGAGCCACAGCACAGAGGCTGGGCCAGGGCTGGAGCCGCACGCCCTGCCTCCACACGGTGCCCTGCTTCCACACCGTGCCCTGCCTCCACACGGCGGGGATCTCCTGCGCCTCTGAAGCCAGAGGCGGCAGCACAGAGCGACCCAGGGCTTTCCGAAGCACCCAGAGGAGGTCTCCTGACCACACTGTCGCGGGACGTTACCTCTTGGGAGACTGGATGCGGGAGACTGCGGTCCAGGCAGAGAAATCCGGGCTTCTGCAATAGCTTCGAAGCTCCTCGAGGGCCTTGCGTGTCTCCACCTCGCCCTGGATGCGGTACTCCTCCTCGGTCAGCAGGCGGGGGGGGCTCGGCCCCAGCCGGGCGCTCTGCGCTCTCCTGCCAGCAGCGCAGCACCGGCTACTGCCCTCCCAGCCCGGACTGGGCGCCCAGCGCGGGTCCAGACCCCAGGGAGCTGGGCCAGGAGCCGGCGGTGGGCCGGAGCAGAGCTCGCGGCTCCTCGCTCCCAAGGGAGGCTCCCACACGCGAGGAGCGCGGCGCTGCCCCACACCAACCCGGGGAGGAGGGGCACAGCCCCCCGGCGTACCCGCCCCAGCCCCAAACACCACCAAAACCGCCCCAGTTCTGCAGCACGGGCTCCACCCAGCAGCTCACCTGGCCCAAGCAAGGGCTGGGGTACAAGCGCTCACCTGTAGGCAGCATAGGCCCACTGCATGGGGTGGTCCAGGTGCTTGGCGCAGACGGCTACGAGCACCAAGGCCAAGGCCACGGGGCGGATCTGGATGCCCGAGTACATCAGCAGCAGGCCCAGGAGCTGCAGGGTCCAGGAGAGCAGGTTGATGCTGCGCTCATTCTCCAGCGGGCCGTACCGGTAGCACACGCCGAAGCTCACCAAGCCCACGAGCAGCATGTAACCTGCGGGGGAGCAGAGGGATCGGGAGCTGGGACGCTGCCCCGGCGCCGGGATTTGCCTCTCAGGAGCACAAGCAGAATGTCTGCAGCGACGAGGGGGGCAGGAAGCCCCAGCGCTCCCCAGCAGCGAGCCGAGGCTCTGGTAGGAGCCGCAAGAACCGGAGAGGCGGCAGGTCTGAGGGGCCCACGCTTACTTAGCAGGTACTGCCAGTAGGACTTGCAGATCTCCCGTAGGTTCTTGAAGACGAGCTGAAGCAGGTAGAGGGAAAAGGACCAGCCTCCTACCAGAAGCAAGTAAACAGGACTTTTCTAGGAAAAGAGACGGGAGAATCAAGAGGAGCCGCTGGCAGAGGGCACCCGTGCCTGCCTCCCCCTGACTACCGAGCCTTGCTCCAGGCAAAGCCGGACCCACAGCCCGACACCCCGAGGCCACGAAACCCCGCACGCTCACCAGAACGGGCGTGCGGGCGTGGAAAGGGCTCCTGCGAGCAGCCTCGCCCCCAGCCAGCCTCACGCTCTCACCTTGGGCATGACCTTGGACATGACGTAGAAGACGATGAGCAGCGAGGCCAGCAAGCCAATGCTTATCCCAGCCGAGTAGTAGAAGAGCTGGCTTCTGCGGAGATCGCACGTGCACAAAGTGTTTTACAGCTTGCGGGACGCCCGTGCGCGAACACCCGCTAGGAGCGACCCCCAGGAGCCTGCAGGCTGCAAGGCCAGCCGGGCTCTGCGCACCCCAGCACCTGGTGCCGAGAGAAAGGCACCGCGCATCCTGGGAACGGGGTGGGGAAACGGCCCAGAGCCCCACAGAGCCCCCGGAGCAGGCCCGGCGTCCCCTGGGCAGGCAGAGGGAGGCAGGCGGGGACTCTCCGCCTTCCCGCAGCACGCAGACAAGAGCTGCTCCGCGAATCCAGCACGTCTCAGCCCCCGGCTCACAGGGGAGAGGAGGGGACTCACCTGCTCAGCACATCCCCGCAGAAGAACAACAACAGGCCCAGGAAGAAAACCAGGAACAGCTTAGGGTCAAACCCTGGGAAGAGAAGAAGCCCAGGTTGGGAGAAACCCTGGCAGGGCGCCCTCGGCGCGAGCTCCATCCCAACACACTGACAACGAGTGGGGAGAGGCGGTGCCCGGGGCAAGCCTCCGACCAGCGCCCCATGTCCGCGACTCTGTGCCCCCCGTTCTGCGCCCCGGGGGACTAAGGCGGGCCCCCTCTGCAGCCCCGCTTCCCTTTGCCGCGGGGACCGGCCCTGCTGGCCCTCACACCAGGACCGTGCCCGGTCCTCGCCGCCCCTCGGTGGTGCCAGCGCTTGGCCCCACTGCCCTGCGGCAGAGCAGACGTACGCCGGGACAGCATGACGCAGTACTTGGTGCCGGCCTCCGGCACCTCGACCTTCAGGCAGGTTTTTTGGCCATAGAGGTCCACGTCGATGCTGGTGTTGTTCAGCTTCTCCTTCAGGAAGGAGAAGAGGAAATTCCACACCCTGAACTCCTCCAGCTCCCTCAGCTCCTCCTCGCTGTCCACCTGGGTGACCCGGATGCCCTGGCTGCTGTTGACGCGGATCTGCACATGGCGGGGGGGGGAAGCGCATGGGGGCACTGCTGCGGCTGGGCCAGGCGCTGCCGCGCTGCGGACCTGCGCCACCCCCTCACCTGCACCCTGGTCCAGATGTCGTGCCACTGCGGGGCGTGCGTGTTGGTGTAGCAGAAGCGGTGGGAGGCAGCCTGATAGCAGGCACGGGCCTCGCGCAGCTCGACCACGGCCTCCGCCGCGCCTTCAGGGCGAGGGGCAGAGCAAAGGGGGCTCAGCAGCGCGGAGCCAACGGCGGGCATCAGCGCCCGCCTGCACCAGAGCGCAGGGCGCGCATCCCCCCCCCGGGGGAACACCAGAGACCCCCCCAAGAACCCCCCGAACCCCTGAGAGCCACCTGGAGACCCCCCCGGACCCCAGGGACACCCCCGGATCCCCGGGGAACCCCCCCCAGACCCCCGGACCAGACCCCCGGGCCCCAACCCCGGACCCCCCCGGACTCCCCCATACCCCCGGGGACCACCCCCAAGGCCCCCCCCAGGGCCCCAGCCCCGGACCCCTCAAGACCCCCGGGGACTCCCCCAGGATGCCGTGAACCCCCTGGGCCCCCCCCGACTCCGCGCCCCGCCCCGCCAGGCCCCAGGGCCCTGCGAAGGCCGCCCCCCGCCGGTAACGGCCTCCTGGCCCCGCCCCCCCCGGTGCCGCCCCCCCCCGCCGGTAACGATCTCCTGGCCCCGCCCCCCGCCCGGTACCGCCGTCCCGCGGAGCCGCCGCCGCCCCCAACGGCAGCAGCAGCAGCAGCAACGCCGCCAGGAGCTGCCGCCGGGCCCGGGCCGCGTTCGTCCGTCCCGCCATGGCCGGGCCGCGCCACCGGCTTCCGCTTCCGCCGCTACGTCCCGCCCTCCTCGCCCAACGTCGCCGCCAACTGACAGCTGCCCGGGCCTATAGGAAGGCCGCTGCGGCCTCGCCCGCCCCCCTGCCTCCCGCGGGGCTGACTGACGGGGCTCTCAGCCTATCAGCGCTGCCGGACTGGAGGCAGGCTTAGCCCCGCCTTCCCGTTGCTAAGGCCGCCACCGCCAGCGCCGTTCAGCGAGAACGGCCCAGCGGGGCCCCGCCTAACCGCGAGCACCGCCTTAGCAACGGCCCTGACAGACACTCGCTCCAGCCAATCAGCGCGCAGCCCGGGCCCGCCGCGCGCTCCCGCCCCTCTCCTTTGATTGACAAGCGGCTCCGCCTATCAGGGGGCAGCGCCGCGTTGGCTGGGTCGGGGGTCCCGGTGCTTTCCCGGGGCGACCCCGCCGCCTCCCCCCCGGCACCCCCCGGGACCCCCCCGGCCCCTCCGTGCCCGGCCCCCGCCGCCCCCGGGTGCCCCCCCCCGCTGGCTGCCTTCGGGGGGGGCATCCTGCCCATCCCCCCCATCCTGGGGCCCCCCCCGCGGTGCCTCCCCGGGACCCCTCGGTGCCCCCCCCCCCCCGGGACCGGAGGGCATCGGTACCGGTCCCCCCGGGGGGGTGCCGGGACCCCCCCACCCCCCACCCACGGAGGGGGGAGCCCGGTGCTCGGCTCCGTTCCCCTCCCCCCCCCCGGGGGAGGGGGCGGCGGGGGCCGGGGGCGGGGAGCGGGCTCCGGGCCCCCCCCCCCAGGCCGTGGGCGGCGAAGCCGGGAAGCGGCGGGGCCGTGGGCGGAGGATGTGCGTCAGCCGGGGGCAGCGGCGGGCCTGGGAACGGCCCCCCCGCACCGGACGCCCGAGCCCGGGGGCGGGGGAGTTTGGGGGGGGAGGGGGGGGTGAGGGTCCGGAGCGGGACCCCCCCGGGAGGGGCGCGGAGCCCCCCGCTGGTCCCGGGCCCCCCCCCCCCGGGCAGGAGGCAGCGGGGGCGGCTGGCGCCAGCCGCGCTGTAAATAAATAGCGCCGAGCTGGGGGGGTCGGGGGGGCCGGGACCCTCCCTCGGGGTGCGGGCGGCGGGGGGCTGCAGGATTCCCCCCCCCCAGTCCCCCAAAACCCTCTCCCTCCGCTCCCCATCTCCCCCCCCCCCGGGACGGCTGACCCGCGGGGGTGTTCACCCAGGAGCCTACCGACGGCACCGGGCCCCCCCCGCCGGGTCCGGCACGGGGGGGTGGGGGTGGGTGCGGGGCTGCCGGGACGGGGCAGCAGCGCCCCGGAGCATCCCCGGGGCGCGCCCGGTTGCCGCAGGAACCGGAGATGCTGCGAGCGTAGCCCCCCCCCCCCGCCTTGCTGCCGGCCCTGCGGGACCCCCGGCCGGGGGGGCTGAAGGGGGGGGCACCCCCCGCATCCTCCGGACGCAGCGGGGGTCCCCCGGGCGCGGCAGGCACCGGCTGCGGGGTGCGCCCCGCGAGCACCGGCCGCCCCGAGCAGCGCCCGCCCGGGACGCCGGCCCCGGTTCCCCGCTGCTCCGCCGCCACCGGTTCCCCGCGGCCCGGGCGGGGAGCTACCGGGGGCCCCCGCGCTGCTCTCCGTGGGGTGCGGGACCCCCGGTGCCACCGTGCGCCCTGGGCGCGGCCGGTCCCTTCGGTTCCCCCCCCCCCTCCCGGTCCCTGGGGGGTGCCGGTGCCGGTTCCGCGGCTCCCTCCCGCGGCCCCCCCCGCCGCGGCCGCCCTCGCAGCGCTCAGCGGGGGCGGCAGCCGCGGGATCCGCCCCCGGGGCCTCCCACGCCGCGGCGCAGCCGGGGCCGCTGCTATTTCACGGTACCGCCCGTGTGGGCGGCGCGCAGAAGCGGCGCGGCGCGGCGGAGCGAGCGCGCACGGCCCGGCCGCGGGACCCCCGAGCCTCCCCCCCGCCCCCCCACCCCCTTCCCCCCGGGTCCCCGAGCTCCCGGCACCCCCGGGATCCCCGGCCCGCAGCGGAGCGCGGCCCCCGGAGCCCCCGCGCCCCCGCCCATGCCCCGCGGTTCTCCCCGGGGCGCACGGGCGTAGCGGCCGGAGCCGGCTCCAGCCCGCGGTGAGCGACCGGGGGGCGGCGGGAGGGGGCTGGGGGCAAGGGGGGGGGGGTGTCGGGGCACCGGGAGGGTCGGAGCGAGCGGGGGGGGGGGTCGGGGAGCGGTAGAGGAGGGAGGGGGCGCTGGGGTCTGGGGATGGGGAGGGCTGGGACAGCCCCGGGTGCGTGTCCTGCCCCACGCGGGTGGCCTGGGGGGGGCTGCTGGCGGCAGGAGGGGGGGTCCGGGGGGTGCTGGGCACGGCCCCGGGGGGGAAAATGAGGGTGGGGGGTGCCCCCGGGCCTGGCCCCTGCCCCGCTCGTGTCTGCGTCGTGTCTGGGGAGCCGTGGCCATGGGGTCTGACCTGGCCCGAGGGGCAGGGGGGGCCTGGTGGGGTCTGTGGAGTGCCCCGCTGCGCCCCCTCCCTCTGGGGTGTGCCCCCATCGCGGGGACCCCCAGGCACCCGGGCCAAAGGGTGTGGGGTGCGCTTCTCCTGCGAGCTTGACCTGGGGGGGCCGTGGGTGTCCGTCTGTCCCTCCTGGCCCCGGCGTGACGCTGTCCGTCCCACAGGCTCGCCATGGCCGTGCCCCGCACGCTGGGGGAGCTGCAGCTGTACCGGGTGCTGCAACGCGCCAACCTGCTGGGCTACTACGAGACCTTCATCCAGCAAGGGGGGGACGACGTGCAGCAGCTCTGCGAGGCGGGCGAGGAGGAGTTCCTGGAGATCATGGCGCTGGTGGGCATGGCCACCAAGCCCCTGCACGTCCGCCGCCTCCAGAAGGCCCTGCGCGAGTGGGCCTCCAACCCGGGGCTCTTCAGCCAGCCCGTCTCGGCCGTGCCCGTCAGCAGCATCCCCCTCTTCAAGCTCTCCGAGGCCGGCGGGCGCAAGTCGCTCAGCAACGGGCACGCCAGCCCCAGCGAGGCCACGGGCAAGGGGGGCAGCAGCACAGGGACGCCCCCGGCCCGCAGCCCCACGGAGCCGGGGGAGAAGCTGTCGCCCTCGGCGGCCCCGCCGTGGCCAGGGAGGAGCACCCCGGAGTCGGAGGGTGGCGGGGACGAGGAGCCGGGGGGCCCCCCCTTCTCCCCAGGCGGGAGCAGCGGCGAGCAGCCGGTGGGCGCCGAGGCGTTGGAGCCGGAGCTGGTGCAGACGGTGGCGGAGAGCGTGGAGCGGCTCCTGCAGAGCTGCCCCCGGGGCGGCGACGCCGAGCTGCGGGCGCTCATGAAGCTCAACAAGAAGCTGGCCAAAGCCGTGGGGCACATCTTCCAGCTGGAGGACGGAGACCGGCACAAGGAGGAGGAGATCCGTCGGCACAGCGCGATCTACGGTCGCGGCGAGGCCCGGCGCCGTGAGGGCAAGCAGCTCACCCTGCATGAGGTGAGGGTCCAGGCTCAAATGCACCGGGGGAACTCCGGCCCCGGTGCATGGGGAGGGGGCTGGGGTGGCTCTGGGGCTGGCTGTGTCCCAGGTAGGAGGCCGGGGTGGGGGCTCCACCACGCAGGGCTGCAGGAAGCCGAGGTCCCCTCCTGTCCAGGCGGTCTCTGCCTGCCCGGAGCCTGTGGTGCCATTTGCTGAGGGTCCTGCTGGCGCCGCCGGCTCCGTTCCTGCTGACGCCCGGGCCTCTGCCCCCAGCTGATCATCAACGAGGCGGCCGCCCAGTTCTGCCTGCGGGACAACTCGCTGCTCCTGCGGCGCGTCGAGCTCTTCTCGCTCTCGCGGCAGGTCGCACGGGAGAGCACCTACCTGTCCTCGCTCAAGGTGGCCAGGTGAGCCCAGTGTCCTCAGGGGGGCTTAGGGGGGCGGCTCTCACCCCCCTGCCCACACGTGGGGTTTCCTCCCCAGCCCCCGGCTGCCCTCGTGGGAGCTGCACCACGACCGGTGCTTCCGGACGGGGGTGGGAGCCTGCAGCCCCCGCAGCCACGTGGCCCCAAGTTCCCCTTTCCCTTGCTCAGGCTGTTTCTGCCTGACCTCGGAGGTGCTGGGGGGGCGGAGGGGGCGGCCGGGACGCACAGCACTTGGGGTGGGGATGGGGATACAGCTGGGGGTCAACGCGGGAGCGCCTCGTCCCTTGCACCCTTCCCCCAAGAGGCCCCTGCCGGCGCCGTGCTGGCTGCTGCGGCCGCGCTGCCGCTTTCCCTTCGCTCTCGGGTCACTCCTCGCTTTCACCCCCCCCCCCCGCCCTGGGCTCCATCTGCGCCGAGGCCCCGCTCTGCGCCGTCCCGCGGCACCGCCCTGCCCGGGCGGCCTCCTACGCCCGCCGTCACGGCTGGTGCTGCCCGCAGAGCGTGGCGGGGGGCCGGGCGGGCATGCATGGCGCGGGGCCCCTGCGCGGCCGCCCCCGCGCCTGACGCAGCCCTTTCTCCTCCCTCCCGCGCAGGACGCAGCCCGAGGAGAGCGGAGCCACCGTGGCCAAGCGGCTCAAGCAGGAGGTGGGTGCGTGCGCGGGGTGTACGCCCCCATGCATGGGGCGGGGTGCAGGCACTGGGGAGGTGGGGGGGGGGGGGTGCACGCGCATGCACGGGGGTGTGCGTGCATGTGCATGCGTGCACACCTGCGAGCGTGGGCAGGCGGTCGCCCACGCGTGGGTGTGACCGCGCGGCGTGCTCAGGGCTGCCTGCGCCGGCTCGGGCAGGCGCCGAGGGGCGAGGGCTGCACTGTGGAGCGCCCCCCCCCAAAAAGGGACAGGGCCCGGCTGCGGTGCCCCGCGCTCAGCTGCACGTTCCCGGCAGGTGGGCGAGCAGAGCCGCCCGGAGCCCCTGCAGCTGCCAGCGGGGCCGGAGCCCCACGCGGCCCCGTACCGCGCCAGCCTGGAGGAGGATGCGGCCAGCCTCTCTGGGGAGAGCCTCGACAGCCACTTGCAGGGTGAGTGGGGGCTCCAACTGGCGCACCCGGGGGGGGGGGGCAGGTGGTGGCCGGAACCCCTCAGCCCCCAGCGCCGACCCTCGCCCCTCTCTTTGCAGCAGCGGTAGCCTGTCCCCGGCTGACGCCCCCGCCCGGCGTGGCCCCTGACGTGCCCCTCGGCCTCCCCCCGCACGGGCTCTGGAGCCGCCACATCCTCCAGCAGACGCTGATGGACGAGGGGCTGCGCCTGGCCCGCCTGGTCTCGCACGAGCGCGTGGGGCGGCTCAGCCCCTGCCTGCCGGGGAAGCCCCCGGGCCCAGGTGAGCCCCTGGGGGCCGTGGGAGGGGGGGGTCAGGGGGCTGGGGACTCGGGGGAGGGGGGCGGCCCGTGTGGGGACGGAGGGAGCCGTCCCCCCCTTTCCGTGGTACCCTGACTCTCCCCCCTCTCCCCGCAGAGTTCGAGGACGGGCTGGCAGAGCGGGGCCCCCCGCCTCCCCCCGAGCCCCCCCGGGGCACCATCAAGGTGGAGCAGGAGACCAGCCGGCAGTGAGGCGCCCGGCGGGAGCCCCGCAGCCCCCCCGCCACCACTAACGAAGCAATAACGGGCAGGGGGCTGGGTGCCAGCAGTGCTGTGGGCGCAAGGTGCCGGAGGGGGCTCGGCCGCAGCCCCCCCCCATCCCCATCCCCTCCCGCACGGACGCTCTGGTTACCTCAGCCGCGGCGGGACGCTCCCCGCAGCAGCAATACCCTCGCCCCCCCACCGCCCCCCCCCCAGGGGCCGGGGCTGGGGCAGCCCGCGATGGACTTGAGCCCGCTGTACAGACCCCACACAGGGCCCCCCCCCCCCGTACCCGCCCGCCGCCGCCGCCGCGTGCTCCCACGTCAGCCCGGCCGCCCACGGCGGTGCCGGTGCGCGCAGCACCGCGCGCCCCCGCAGCGCCCCCGCGCTCCAGCCGCCGGCGCCCCCGCAGCAAGCACGTGCGAGCACTCCGTGCGCACGCACTGCAAGCCCCCCCTTGCCCCCCCCACATGCATGCATCTCCCCTGTAAATACACCCCCCCCCAGCCCCCACGATGGTGCCCCCCCCCGCACATGCCCAAGCACACGCGCACCCCCCCCGTATGCCCCCCCAAAATTTGTCTGCGCGTGGTCCGAGTGCCGGGGGGGGTCACACAGGAGCCCCCCCCCAGCACAAAGCAGGTGTTTGATGGGCGCTGGGGCCTTTCTGCCCCCCCCCCCCCCCTTTTTCTGCAAGCCATGCCCAGCCCCCGGGTCCCCCCCCCCCGTTAGGACTGTGTGGTGTCTTTTTAGAGCATTAGCGACTCTTCCTTTGTAACGTGTACAGTAGATTATTTATTTTGTTATTTTGGAATAAAACTTTATTTTATGGCTTATCTTCCTGCCCCCACGCCCCCAGGCTCCCCTCTCCCCGCCTTGGCCCTCCTCCACGCTGGGGGGGGGCCGCGGGGCAGCTCACAAACCCCACAGCAGGTGCCGGTCCCGGGTGGACGAGGGGCTTGGCCCCCAGCTGGGCTGGTGCAGGGGGGGTCCCTCTGTCCCCCCCCCCATCCCTCGGGATGCTGGAGGCCCTGCCGAGCGCCGAGCTGGCGCGTTCAGCCCCCCCCGGTTCCCGCTGCCGCCTCTCGCCCCTGCAGCTGATTCATCCCGGCCCCCGCGGGGCGGCCGAGCCCGGCAGCGTGGGCTGGGGGCACCGAGCTCGGCGGCGAGGCCGGGGGCACCCCCACGCGGGTCGGGGCCCCCGCTGGCAGCGGCAAGGGCAGGCAGCGGCTCCGTGCTCCAAAGTGCAGCGTATACACAGGTTGGGGGGGGGGCAGGGTGTCACCCAAAGTGCTGCCCCCCCCCGCAAAATTCCCTCCCCTCCCCTGCCAGAGTCTTCCACCCCGGCGCAAATGGTGTCAAGTCCAGGAGCCCAGACGAGGCTGCGTCGGGGCTCACAGTCCCACGGCCCCCGCAGCCCCCTCACGCGTGCCCTGGCCGGACGCTGTCGTCCCACCGGGACTCCCCCAGCCCCCAGCACGAAGCGTTGGGGCTGGGGTATCCGCTGCGCTGCAGGGGGGGCGTGAAGGGGGGGCACAGCGCGGGGCTCTCCAGGGACATCTCCTGTAGGAACTGGTCGAACTCCGAGCCGGGCGGCAGGTCCATGCTGGGCGCCATCCTGGGGGGGGAGCGGGAGCAGCGTGACCCAGGGCAGCCCCCCCAGGCACCCCGCGGCCCCCCCGTGCTTACCACCTTGGGGAGCTCTGCAGCGGCGCGTCCATCGGCGCGAACGGGGCCAGCTCGGGCATCTCCTCATCCCGTGGCTCCGGCGAGGGGCCTCCGGGCAGCAGCTGGGAGGCCTCCCCGGGCATGTACTGGTTGGTCATAAAGCTCCTGGGGGGCAAAGGGGGGAGAGGGGGCCGATGGAGGGGGCACCTCCCTGCCCCCAGGGCGCTTGGCAGCCCCAGGACGCAGGGGAGAAGTGCTTGGTTTAGGGGCTGGAGCGCATCTCCTCATGGGCAGCACCAGTTGGGCTGAGCACTGGGAGCACTGGTCAGCTGGGGGCGGTCCCCGCTCCCCCATCTGTGCATGCCCTGGGACCCGGGGAAGGGGGGCAGGGCAGGGTGCCCCCCCCTCCAGCCGCGCGCCAGCTCTTACATAGGGTTCCTGAAGGCAAGGTCTTGGCAGCGGGGCAGCGCAGGGTCCATGACCAGGGACGATGAGAGCATCGGTGAGGTGCTGTGGGGAGGAGCAGGAGCGTTTTAGGCGTGTGTGGGGGGGGGAAACACGGCCCAGCCGTGCCGGGGGGAGGTGGGGGGTCCAACCCGTCCCCACCCCAATCGTGGCACTGCTCCTACCTGGGGAAGGAGGACCCGATGCCCTCGGGGACCATCATGTTCATGTTGCTCTCACCCGCGGGGTAGCTGGACATGGACTGGGAGCAGAAGGGAGCAGGGGGGCTGCGAGTGCAGACGGGGGGGGGTGGGGGTCAGCAGGTGAGGGCGTTCTCCAGGGCAGCCCCCTCCCCTCCCAGCACGTGCCCGGGGAGCTGCCCCTGCCCCTGGGCAGGCACTCACCAGATGGGGCTGAGCACCGACTGCAGGTTCTCGGGGCGCAGCTCGGGCTGCAGCACGGGCAGGCTGAACATCTGAGCCTGGGGGGGCTCGGGGCCTCCCCCTGCAGTGCTCTGGGGCAGCTGGTCCCTGCAGAAGCGCACCGACCCCCTCAGCACAGGCAGGACTCTGCAAGGTCCCGTCTACAAAGGGGCGTGCGTGCAAGCCAGCACTCGCTGGGGACGCTGACATCGGGGGGGGGGATTTGCGTGGAGCTGGGCTCCGCTACGGCTCGGGCTCCCCGGGGGGGGGGATTCCTCGCTCACGAGCACCTCCCCATTTCCCCCTTTCCCCCAGACAGAAATCCCCGTGCCCAGCAGCGATGCTCAGGCTGGCCGCTATCGTCTGCCCATGCACACGCCTCCACCGGGGCTCGCCGACAGCCTCCTGCACCCACCCACCTCTCGCTTTCCACCGTCATCTTGATGGCGGTGGAGACGTAGCCGCGGCCGTCCTTGCCCGTCTGCTCTTCTGCGGGGAGAGGAGAAGCAGCTGCGAGCCACCGCCGCGCGCGGGACGACGCAGCGCCAGCCTTGGCAGCCCCTGGGGCCAGCAGGACCCGGGACCCAAATCCCTCTGCCCCCCTCGCAGCCCCCCCTGCTCCTCCCCACAGCCTTGCAGCCGGGGCAGCCCCGAGGCCGGGGCCCCTCTGCTCCCACCACTCACTGTTGTAGTGGCTGCCGAACGCCTGGTCCTTGGGGGTGTTGGGGTAGAGGTTGCGGAGCTGCCCCAGGTCCCGGATGCGGTCGCCAAGGGATCGGATGGACAGGTCCTTGGCAGAGAAGGGCTGGATGTTCTCCACCTGGCTGGAGCCTGCGGGTGACACGGGCCGGGGCTCCACTGCCTGCCCCCCGTAACGCACGGCGCCCCCGCGCCGCGGTGACCTCGCTCTCCCCTTCGCGGTGCTGGCAGCAGCCCCCGTGGCCCCGTCTCACCGTCCTTGCCCCGGATGACGTGAGCAATGGTGACGCCCCCGATCTCCGAGTCACTGAAGCGGAGCAGGAAGGTGCCGTCAGGCTCTGTGCTCAGGAGCTTGCAGACGTACTGCTTGCTGATGAAGCCGATGATGAGCCTGGAGGAAAGGACAGGCGGACAGCGTGCCAGTGCCAGGACGGGACCCAGTACTCCCTGCGCCTGGTCCGTGAACACCCCACTCGGCCCCCCCGGCACCCACCTGTCTGACCAGTAACTTTTGAGGCATCTCTTGGTGAGGTCGAGGACTCCGTCAAACCACTGCCAGAAGGTGAATCCCCGGCCGGGCAGGATCTCCTGGGGAACGAGAGGGCTGTGAGGCTCCCCAGGGCCATGCTGGCCCCTGCCCACCCTGGCCAGCCCTCCCAGTAACCTTGTTGAACTGGGCCCAGGAGACGCTGCGGCTCTGGAAGTCCTCCAGGCTGGCACTGTGGTCATTGAAGATCTTCTGGGCCAGGAAGAAGTAGTGCTCCTTGAGAAGCCCCTTGGTGGTCTGCACCTCTGCCATGAACTTCAGGTTCAGAGTATCGCACATCTTCTCCCACGGCACCCGCTCGGCCACCACAAAGGGCACGCGGTCCTGCGGCGGGGCCAGACCGCATCAGGACAGCGTTGAGACCGCATCGGGACATCGCCCACCGCCCCGGCCCAGCCCCGGAGTCTCCTCGTCCTGGAGCCGGATCCAGCCCTGGCACCCCGGCAGGTCCTCCCTCGCCCCAGCCCCTCCCCACAGCCCTCGCTCGCGGCACTCACGATCTCCGAGAAGGCGTTGTCCCACAGCACTGTGGCTTTGGCGTTGTTGTCCTGGTTCCCGTGGACGATGACCACGATGGGCAGAGACAGGACCTGGGCACGGAGCGCCCTCCCCTCAGCCCGGGCTCAGCGTCCCACAGCCCTGAGGCCGCCCCGGGGCCATCCCAGCCCGGACCAGGGCCGCGAGGGGTGGCAGGACCCGGGTGCCTGAGGGACGCTCGGTGCTGCCGAGGAGAGGGGCCGGTACCTGGAGGTGCACCGTGAGGTTGCTGGGGCTCAGGGCCACGGTGGTGCTGAACAGGACGGCGCATTTCTCCTCCGTCACCGACTCGGACCCCTTCCGCTCGCAGCGCTTTATTTTCTTCAGCAGCTAGGGAGGGGAGAGCCAAGCGTCACCCCCAGGCGACCAACAGCCCCGAGACCCCCACAAAGCCCTCCCGGGGTCCTCCCAACATCCCGGCGCAGCCCCGAGCCTGTCCCTGGCCAGCAGCACTCACCACGTTCTTGAAGTTGGCGCAGCAGGTCCCGCTGGTGGGGTTGGTCTCCAGGGCCACCACGTTGTGCATGATCTCCCCCGTGCTCTCGCTGGGCAGAGGCGGGGGTCAGGGCAGCGCAGCGGGGGCGCAGCCCCCTCGCCCTCGCGCTGGCCGGCCGCTCACCTCAGGGTGTTGCCGTAGGCGCTGAGCGCCAGCTCCCGCGCCTGCTTCTCCGTCACCATGTCAGCCCGCACCATGTAGGGCTTGGCGGACGCCTTCAGCAGCTGGGGGCCCAGCAGGAACCGGACGCTCGCCTGGAACTTGGTCTGGGTCTTCAGCACCTGCGGGGGCTGTTTCTCCACCAGGAAGGAGCTGGGGGAACAAGGGGTGACAACGGTGACGAGGGCAGCCAGCTCTGCCACCAGCCTCTGCAGATCTACCCTCTGCCCCCGCGGCGCCCTCCCTGTCCATTACCTCTTGACCAGGCTGGATAAAACCTCGTTGAAGCGCTCCAGGAGCCGGGGCAGCAGCTCGGGCCCCAGCTCTGCGCTCGCCGCCATCACCTGCTGGTGCAGCTGGAAATAAACCTCGACCAGGCTCTCACACCTGTGAGGAAACCGCGGGGAAAGGGTGCCCTGAGCCGAAACGGGGCCACAGCAGTCCCGGAGCCCCTCAGGCCAGCAGGGCCCCTGTTCCCGGGGGAGAAGACAGGGCAGGAGGGTTGCTGCGGGTCCCCTATGGCCACCCCACCTCTTCTGCAGAGGTGCTAGGTTCTCCTCGAAGAGCGCTCCGTTCCCCGCCAGCTGCTGCTGCCTCTTCCAAATCTGGATCCTCTTCAGGACCTGCTGCTTGGCCACCTCCAGCTCTTTCGTGGCCTCCAGGATCAGGGTGGGCAGCTCCTGGGGGGCAGCACGAGCCACGGGGCTCTGCATGGCACCGCGTCCCCGGCACAGCCCGCAGCCCCGCACCGGCCCCGTGCCCCCTGAGCTGCTTCGTGCCCCTCAGCCCGGTCCCCCCCCGCAGGATTTCCGCCTTGCCCCGCTGCCCCAGCCCCACTCACGCTCTCCGGGGCTTTCGGTTCTGTCTTCAGCTGTGGGTTCAGCGGCAGAGAGGCTGGGGAGGACGGAGCGGGGCGGCCCCGTTAGCGCCGGACTGCACCCGCATGGCGCTGCCGGCGCCCCGGGGCACGCCGCTCTCCGCCGCGCCCCACGGCAGACCCACGCAACGCCCCGCGGCCGGACCCATCCCGCCCCGACCCCTCACCCGCGGAGCCGTCCCGCAGCTGCGAGCTGCGCTCCCGCAGCGCCTGGACCTCGCGGACGCGGTGCTGCAGCCGCTGCAGGCCCAGGCTGAACTTGAGCTCCTCCTGCCGCCGGTGGAAGCTGAGGGGCAGGTGGCGGTCCTGGGGTGAGGAGAGGGGGGTGAGCGGGGTCCGGGGACGGCCCGGCCATGGGTTGCCCCGGCGGGGGGCAGGAGCCACGCACCCTCTTGAGCACGGCGGCCTTCTCGCCCTCCAGGATCGCCTTCAGGACGGCCACCAGCCGCAGCGGGTCCCGCCGGTACGCGCTCTGGGGGGAGCAAGGCCCTGGGTGTTAGGACGGGACGCGTGCCCCGCCGCCCCCAGCCCATCCCGCTCACGTGTTTCGGGCCCCCAGCCCAACGCGAAGGGCGCTGAGCCGATCTCTGCGGTTTCACGGCCAGACACGCGGAAGAGACCGCGGCTGACGCGCGGCTGTGACATAACCAATTTCCAGCTTCACAACCAGTTTAAAACCGTAAAAACTTAAAAAAAAAATTAAAAACCTTTAAAACCTTTCCGGTTTTAAACCGTGCATGAAAAACACGAAGCAACTTTAGATGAAACCCCAACGCCAACCCCAACTCCTTGTTTCTGTAAGCATCCCCTCAAGAGGCAGCAGCCCTACACCTGGCGAAGACGTTCCCGGCCACCCCTGGCCCGGGTGAATCAGCGCTTTCCACCAAGCCCAGGGAGAGGAATTTCCCGTCTGGCTCCAGCTCCCCGCACCCTGCGCCAGCTCCTCCGGGCCTTCGCACATTTCCCAAATTAGCTACTTCCCTAAACAGCAACGGCGAACCGCTGGACGGCGCGCTGGGCGGCTTCCCCTGCGGGCTGGGCGGCAGCTCCGCCACTCGCCCCTGGCCCCCTGCGCCCACCCCGCGTCCGACGCCGTGCCGGCGGCCCCGCACCAGCGCCAGCCCTGCCAGCACCGGGGTTTAGGGGACCGAAGCCCTGGGTTTGGTCTCCCGAGACGCTGTGGCAGCCCGGAGCTGCACCCTCGCTGCGTCGCGGCCCCATCCCGAAGCACCCGCGCCCCCCGGAGAGGGGCCGTGCGCGCCCCGGCTGCTTCCTTGGCCACGTTTGTCTTGAGCAAGAGCACCCAGCTCCCGCCGCCCGCAGCCCATGCTCCCACCCAGCGCACTCCCACAACAAAGGGCTTGGAAGGGAAAAGGGTTTGCTGTTACGGGATGAGGAACAATGGGAGGAGGGAGGCTCTTCTTGAGTAACTTAAATTGGAAGAAAAAAAAAAAGCCCAAGCATCTGCATATTTTCAAAAGCCAGCAGCAACACTGTTCATGAAAGTCACCCAGTTCCCCAGAAGTTATGACTACAACTGACCCCTTCCCAAATGTTGTATATTACCAAAAAAGCAGGGTTTTCAACCAGAACCGGGCTCTGGGCGCGAGCACCGTTCCGCCCTTACTCTAAGAGCTCCACTGGCAGGAGAGAGAGTAGAGGGGTTAATCTGCAATCACAGAGGGAGGAAGAGAGACAGAGAGCAATTCACAGAGGTCTCAGTAAACAGAGAAAGAGCCCAGAAAAAGAAACCCAGTGTACACATGCACACGCAGCAGGAGGAAACACGGCACAAAACACCGCATGGAGGAAGGAGAAATCGAACGCTCAAGCAGAAAATGGGGAACGTGCGGCCAGGAGGCTGCACGAGTGCCAACGTGCTCGGGGGTTCCCCGCGGGGGCAGCTCCTGGGCACCAAGGGGCTGCAGGGACGCGGCCCACGAGGGGAAGCTGCGGCACCCGGCGTGCAGGGGGGAATCGTGGCCACGAAGGGCCCGAGTGCCGTGACGAGCTGGGGGCTGGCCCCGGGGCACGGATGAGCTCCCCCGTCCTGCCGAAGCACCCACAAAACCCCACCGCCGGCACCGAGTCCGCACGAGTCACGGACGGCTCCGGCCTCGAGAGGGGACGGGCTCAGAGCATCGGCCCCTTCGGCGGCGTTTGATGCAGCAAACCCAAGGCAGGACAACAACCCTGCCTCCCGTGGCTGCTAGCTGCCGTCCCGGCGGGACACGGCCCTCGGGGCCCCGCGCCCGCCCCCCCCCGCGCACCTCGATGTTGCTGACTTGCTGGAGGATCTGGCACTGCTGCCCATCGCTGCCGGCGGCACTGCGGAGCTTCTCCAGCATGGCCGAGAGCATCCCGCTGGCCATGCTGGTGCAGAAGGCGTCGGAGCCATTGATGAACTCCCTGGGGAGAAGGGGAGAAGGCCGGGTGGGCACGAAGCCTCCGCCCTCCCCGCGAGCACGCACCGGGGAGGAAGGGGACGCCGGTGCTTCCGCTGTCCTGGCACGTCACCCAGCGCCGGCTGGACTCCTGGGGGAAATTTGCTACCCCACAGCTGCGAGCGAGGCTGAACAGCGCCCTGAGCGAGATCACGAGGTTCGTCGCAGAGGACGTCACCTCCTGAAACCTCTCCCACACGCACACCCAGCTGCCACCCACCCTCCGCCGCGCTCCCCCCCCCGCGGGAGGGAGCAGCCCCTCGCCCGCTGCTGCGGCGCAGCCCCAGGGGCTACATTTGGCCAAGCCCCTTCGTGTCCAATTTCCTGCCCGTTTGCAACCTGGTCACCACGCTGTGCGGAGGAGAAGCAGCTCCTGAGGCCGCTCCCGGGGACGCCTGGGTGAGACCGTGACGCTGCTAATTAACCTGCTGCTATTTCTGTGTTCTGGGCACAAACCAGGGGTGCTGGCCAGGCTGCGCCCACGGTTATCGCCACTGCGAACGCAGCACTGAGCCAGTCCAGGCCCTGCTAGGGTGCTGAGGGCACCGACAGACCCCGACCAGCCTCACCTGACGCTGCACCCTCTGCCCAGCTCCCTTCCCATGCAGATCGGGGCGCTCAGACCCACCACGAGCTGCACCGCCAGCGCATCCATCTCCGGCCCCATCTCCTCTTGCTCCCGCGCGGATGCACGGGGCGCCCTCGCTTACCTCACCTGGGGCCGTGGACGGAGCCCGGTACCAGCACCCACACGTTCGGGCACTGGCCAGGCTGGGGCCCCCTTGGCTGGGGGCTCAGCCCTCTCTGCGGGCAGCTGGATGCTCCCCGGCCCCATCCCGGGCGCGCGGGAGCGGTGAGGGGCAGGGCAGAGCCCCGCGGGGCAGCCGGGGACTCACCAGGGCTGGTTCTCCAGCCAGTCGGCCAGGAGGCAGCGCAGGCTGCGGGGGAACTCTGCGAAGAGGCTGCTGAACTCCTCCGGCGGCATGTGGGAGACGATGTTCCAGAGGGACATCTTGGGAACCGTTACCTGCAGGGAAACGGGAGGTGAACGGGGAGAAGGGGGGCGCTGCGGGCACCCCACAACCCTGTCGTCCGCACGGCTGGGCTGGGGCCGCGTGCGAACGGGTCCGTCCCCCGGTCCTGAAGGCTCCTTCGAGCACTGCTGCCCCGTCCCTCCGCCGTCTGAACCTGCTGCTTGGCACGGCCGGGGCTGCGCGGAGAGGAGGAGCAGGAAGCACCCATCCCTGATCATCCCTCTTGGGCAATCCTGGCAGGCTGGCAGCCCACTCGTGCCTCGGTTTCCTGCAATTCTGGGGAATCCCTGGGCCTGCTCCGCGGGCACAGGGACACACGGGGCGGCAGGCAGCGCTGCTGAGCCTGGTGCAGGAGAGATGGCAAAGCCGCCAGGAGCAAGAAGAGCGTGAAGCCCCAGCGCCTGCTGAAACGGCCCTGCCGCGGTGCTTTCAGGTACAAGACACAGCCCTGACCCCCAGCCCTGCAGAGGCGAGGTGGCCGAGCTGCTCCCCGAAACCTCCCCAGCCACCCCCACCCAAGGAAAACGACTTCCCAGGGCATGCCTCAGCCACCCCACAAACCGGTCTCCAGATTCCGTGGAAAGCAAGGAGAGGGCCCGATGACTCGAGACAGGAAACCCCACGGGGAAGACCTGGGGGCTCCCACCACCCCCAAGCTGGGCTTCGCAACCCCAGCGGCGCCTCCCTGGCACAGACGCACCCTGCGCCCTCCAGCAGCGCCTAAAGCCTGCGGACTTCACCCCGCCTCCGCAGCCCAGCCTCCCGGGCCGCTTCCCAAGATCCTGCTCCCTTCCTCCCCGCCACCCTCGCGTCCTCCATCCCGCGGCCCCGCCGCAGAGCCAGCTCCCCTCCGCGCCACCCCTCGCCGGGGCGAGGAGCCGCCGCGCCGCCCGGCCCGGACGCACCTCGCTCCTGGCTGCCCCTCGCCCGGCCGGGGTGGAGGCCGGATCCTGCAGCAGGACGCGAGGCTCCGGCCCTCGGAGGACCGGGAGGCCTGCGGGACGCGGGCCAGCGCGTCTCGCCGGGGCTGAGAGCGAACAGCCGAGCGAGGGGGAGGCGTCACGTGCGCCCGCGGCCGCCTGCTCTCCCCAGCGGGTCCTCGCCGCGCGGCAAGAGCCGAGGCGCAGGGAGGAGGTGGAGCTGCCGGAGACTCTGAGAAACCATGCGGAGGGAAGGGAGCCAACGTCACTAGGGCAACATTGCAGGGAGTGCAAAACAACCGCGGCCCGCTGCCGGCCGCCAAGCGAGGCCGCTCGCCCCCGCCTTCGCTCCTGGGGCCGGGACGCGCTGGGGCCGGGCAAGGGGAGCCCCCGAGGTGCTCGAGCCCCCGGGATCCCGCACCGATCGGAGGAGCAGCCCCGCTGCGTGCCGTGCCTGGGCCTCCCAGCAGCGAATTTGCTCCCGACTCCGCTGGCACGAACCCACCCCGATGATTTACTGCGGGGATCGACGGACCCTGCAGGGATCAGCGGCTGGGGAAACGTACCCAGCGCTCACCAGGCAGCTCGGCCCCGCTCAGGGCACCTGCTGCAGCTGGGGCCGGGGCCTTTCCACAGCTCGCTCGGCCGGGGAAACCCACCGGCGGCTGCTGCTTCCCCTCACCACCCCCCAGGGACCCTGCAAGGCAGGGACCAGCAGAGGTCAGAGCTGCTGGTATGCAGGGACAGGAGAAAAGCGCAGTCCCCCATCCTGTGATCCTCAGAGGCCCGATCCCCGTCCCCCTTCCTCGTTAAAACCTGTATTTCTGCTTAGCGCCGGGAGGCAGCCGCCGGCTTGTACGCAACAACGTGGAGCGTGAGCTGGGCATGCCTGAATCTGCTGCGAGGCTGCAGGAGACGCCGCGCTCCTCCTCGTCCCCACCAGCCCAGGGCCGGCTTGGAGGAGCTCGCGGCAGGGGACGGCCCCGTCCCCTCCTGGCGTCAATCGCTGCAGCTCCTCCGGCCCAGCCGTGCCACGCTTCCTTCCCGTCCTCGCTGCAGTTTCCATAACTCCGTGTTTGCCTCCTCTGCTCCTTCTGCACAACAGCCTTCCCCTGCCAAGCCCGTGCTCCTGTAACAGTACCCCGGCCGGGGCTGAGGTTTCCTTGAGAAGGGCCGGCGTGCCCAGCGCCCCGGTTTCCTGCACTTTGCAGTACCAGCTGGCGCTTGGCGGGCCACGTGGTGTTTGCCCTATCAACGTATCTGCAGCGCCGAGAAGAGGAAGCGCTGCAGCAGGCCCCAGGACGCGGACCCAGGCCTCCGGACGAGGCCACCCCTCCTGCGGGTCGGGGACGCTGCCTCGTCCCCTGGGCGAAGCAGCCAGCACCGCAGCTTCCAGCCCCGGGCCGCCAGCCCCGCAGCTCGCCCGTGCCGACGGGCGCAGCTCCCAGCTCCGTGGGCAGCGTGCCCACGCCGCCGCAGATGCACAAATCCCCCGCTGGCGGGGCTCCGTGCCCCCCGAAAAGGAACCGGGTGGAGGCAGCCCCGGACAGGGCCCCCCCTCCCGTGGGGCTGGGCCGTTTGCGTGCGGGGCTGGGAGCTGCTGCCTGGGAAAACCCCGCGGCCGCGAGGCGCCTCCGGCTCAATGGCGGGGCAGGATATGGCGCAGGGGGGCAGCTCCGCCCCGAGCCCCCTCTTCCTACCTCCCCACCCCGCCGGGCTTCGGCCTTGGTGGCAGCAGGGACGCGGTGCCAGGAGGTCAGGCGGGACGGGCCCTGGCACCGAAGGGGGATCGCTGACCTCCCCGCTGCCCAGCACGGGCTTTCTGCTCGCTCTGCGGGCGGTGGGAAGCTGAGCCCACGTCCCCGACGTGAGAGCTGACAAGCGCCTCGCCGCTGCCACCCATCCACCAGCGGCGCCTCGTGAGAGCAGCGCCCACCTCCTGGTGCCACCTCTGCGCTGTGCGAGGGGAAACGGGGCTGTGAGGGACCCCCCGAGGGATCCGGCTCCCCTCCGCCCCCCAGTCCCCCAGCACACGCCCCCCATGGGGCCAGGCCCTGCCGAGGGCCGGCTGGGGACGGAGCCGGTGGCTGGCAGGCGCGCGCGGCCCGCTGCCCTCCGCAAGGTGCAGCGGAGATTTCCCTGGGACTTCCTCAGGGACAGACGCTCAGATTTTCCAGTGCTTGAAGTTCAGGACACCTGGCTCTGCCAGCAGCCTCCCTCCCACGTCCCCATGGGGACGCAGCCTGCTGCTGTCACCGCCTTCGACACGCCTCAGTTTCCCCGTGCCGCCGGGGAGGCAAACGCTGCCGGCGTTCGCTGTCCAAGGTGAGGATGCGGGACCTCGGTCCCGGCACCGATGGGACACGGCGCAGAGGATGCTGCGGAGGCCGCGCGGTGGCACGGACTGGCCGGAGCCCCCTGCCCTCCCGCAGCGAAAGCCCTCCTGGTTCGGACGGAGAAGAGCACGGCTTTCCCCAGCTGACCCAGCCCCGCTGTGACTCACAGCGCGGGGAATCCGGGCAGGATCAGGCCCTCAGCTCCCACCCCTGGGGACCTGCCGCAGCCCTTGCCCCCAGAGGCGCCTGCCAGGTGCCCCGGGCTGCGCTCAGGCGCTTTCGCTTTGCCTCACGCACCCTTCGCCCCGAGACGGGGTGCCAGCGGCCCGGTCCATACGCGCCGTTGGTAGCCGCCCGCGTTGGACTTTGGGCCCGGCAGCCCCGCCAAGCACGGGCCGGGCTTCCAGCTGCTTTGGGGCTGCCAAGAGCCCGCAGGGACCCCGGCACTGCTGTCCGTCCCCGTCTGCACGAGCAGCGGGCTGGGCTCCGGCGGGCTCACCCCGGGGGGGGCTCTGCAGGCCCCCGCTTCGCCGTCCTGCCCCCCTGACGCGGGCAGGCACCTGCGGAGCCCAGCAGCAGCCGCCGCGGCCGCCTCTCCTGACGCCGGGGGCTGAAAAGCCGCTGGGTTTTCCTGCGGGGAGCCCCGCTCCGTGCGCCAGGCCCCGCTCCGGACGGTGCCGGGGGCCCAGCGGCCGCAGGATGCGTCCCGCGGGTGCTGCCCCGCACCCCGGGGCCTGCTGCCAGCCCCGCTGCCTGCGGCGGGCAACCGGAGCTGCACGGCGTGCGGGCACCGAGCCGGGGCGGTGGGGGCCGGGGCAGCCCCCCCCCAGGCCCCGTTACCCCGCTCCCAGGCCGCAGCCTGGGCCCCCCCGTCCCCGCAGCCCCCCCCCCCCGCCCCGGGAAGCGGGGACTTACCGGAGGGCGCTGCCGCCCGGCCCCGCTCCCTCCCTGCCCCCGTTATCGGCCCGGGGAAGGCCCCGTTACCGGGCCGCGTCCCGCCGGGCACAGGCCCCGCAGCCAGCCGCCGACTTCCCCCTTCACCGGGCCCGGCCCCCGCCGCCTCCTTCCGGCCCGGGGCTTCCACGGCCCCGGTCCCGCCGCCATCCCGGGGGGTCCCGAGCCGCGCTCGCCCCTTCCCGTTCGGGCCCGGCCCCTCCCGGTGCCCCCGGGCCCGCGGAGCCGGCGGCCCCCCCCGCTCCCCCCCCCCCCCCCCCCGGTTCCCCCGTCCCGTCCCCCCCGCCCCGTGCTCGGTGCCGTTACCTCGCGGAGCCGCCGCTCCGGGCCGGGCCGGGCCGGGCCGCGGGGCCCCTCACTCCATGGCGGCGCGGGCTGCGGCTGCGGGCGCGGCCGGGCCGGGCTCCCGGGGCTGGCCCCGCTCCGGCGGAAAGCGCCGAGCGCCAGGAAGAGGGAGGAGACGCGCGGGGGTGCGCGGGGGGGCCCCGCCGGCCCCGGCCCCGCTCCCCCCCCGGCTCCCCGCCGTTCTCCCCCCCGGGTCCCCGCGTTCCCCCCGCCGGTCCCCGCAGTTCCCCCCCCCCCCCCGCCTCCGGTCCCGCTGCGGAGCCGTTTCTGTGCCCCCCCCCCCAAGAAGGGCCGCCCCGCACCTGCCCCACATCGCGCTGCCCCCCCCGACCTGCGCCATACCGGGGCTCCGCCACCGTGCAGCCCACCGCCCCCCCCCCGAACCGGGAACCGGGCCCCCCCCCCCACGAGCCGCGCACCCGTTCGGCGGCGCTTTGCTGCTCAACGGGCCCGGGGCCTGGCCCCGGTTTGCAGCCGCGTCCCGGGGCTTGAGGCCCGCGGCCGGGCCCGGGAGCTGCCCGGGGACGTGAGCGAGGCCCGGGGGCTGTCCCCGCCCGGGGGGGGTCCCGGTGCGCCGGGGGCCGTTTGCGCCCCGTGGGCCGCTCGGTTCCACCCCCCCCCGCTCGGTGCGGAGCCGCCCCGGGGCCGCCAGGGGGCGCTGCCGCACCGGGGTCCCGCCGCGGGGCCCCGTTACCGGCCCCGGGGTGGCCGAGGCCCCGGGTGGGGGCTGCTGGGGGGGGGGGGACCTGGGGGCTGCCCCCCCCCCACTGCTGGGACGGGACCCCCCGGGACACGCCGTGCTTCGGGCAAACGGCTCCTCGGTCCCCCGGGGAACCGAGCGCAAGGCCCGGCCGTGCCCCCTGCCCCGGGCACCGGTGGCAGCGCCCTCGGGGGCCGGGGCTCCGCGTTCGTCCCCGCCGCTCCTCGCCCCCCCCCCCCCCCCGATGCCCTCCTGCAGGCCTCCCGCGGCGTGCGTGGGGCCGGGGCGGCGTGGGGCAGAGCTGTGCCCCTGGGGGGCCGGGGGGCACGCAGCCCCCCTCGGGGGAACGCGGCCAGACGTGGCCGCAGCGGCACGCAGCCCGCGTTTCACCGGGGCGTTGGGACCGTCAGCGACCGGGGGGCCCTGCTGTGGCACCCCCCTCCTCGGCCTCCCTCCAGCAGCAGGACACCCCCCCCGGGCTGCCCGCTCTGGGGGTGTAGGGGGGCACCGGGCTTCCCCCGCCCGGCTTGGGAGCCGCAGGGGGGCCCTGAACGAAGCCGCCGGTGCTGAGCGCATGGGAACCGGCGCTGGGCACGTGGGAGGAATCCTGGCGAGAGCGTGGCCATGGCCCTGCTGTCCCGGCCACCTCCGCTCGCAGGGGTTTGCGCAACCCGCGGGGCCTGGGCTGCGTGGCGCGGAGCGGCCCTTTGTGCCGTGCCCCCCTCCCCCGGGCACCGCTGTCCCACGGCGTCCCAGGCACATCTGGACCTTGGTCCCAAACATCTGGCACGGCACTGCCTCGGATGGGCCCCTCCCGGCTGGCTCCCGTCCGCCTTCCCCCCAAGACCGCTGCCAGCATTGCCTCCCTGGGGGGGGGGCAGGCGTGTGACGTCATCGTTGTGGCTGCTGACGTCATCGGGGGGGGGCGCGGGCGGCTCCTGCCACAGAGGGGCCGCAGGGTGGGTGCCTGGTGCTGCCCTGGCCCCCGTGGCACCCAGACTCAGCCCCGTGCGGCAGCGGCACGGCGAGGAGAATGATGTCACGGCGCTGGCTCTGACGTCACGGCGCTGGCTCTGACGTCACGGCGCTGGCTCTGACGTCACGGCGCTGGCTCTGACGTCAGAGCCACGGCCGCGGTGCTCGTGGAGGGATGGGGCGCTGCCCAGGGGGTGCTGAAGGAACGCACGTGCAGCCGATGAAGGAGGGACGGGGCTGGGGCAGCCCCGCGGTCAGTGGGGCTGGGGGGTCCGCGCTGCCCCCAGCCCCACAGCCTGGGTGGGTCCCCGGGGCCTCGGCAGCATTGCAAATACCGGCAGCGCGGCTGCCGCCCCGACCGGCCCAAAACGCAGATCGCGGTGACGGAGACTCTTGCTAACAAACATCCGGGGCAGGGATGAGACGTTCCCTGTGGAGAAAAGGATGTTTGGGTGAGGTGAGAGGAATGCCGTGGCTGTTTGGGGCCGGAGCCGCTGCCCGTGGCCCCCCCAGGTGGGCTCACGGCGCATCCCCCTGCCAGGAGCTGGCGCTGAGCCCGAGCACGGCTCCGACCGTGAGCCACGCGCTCAGGACCCAACATTGGACGAGCAAAATATGGCCTGGCCCCCGCGGGACCCCGCTGCCGGGACCCTGGGCTGGGGGTCACGGCCTGGGGCCACGGCCTCATGCTGCGGGGTGGGGGCGGCGGGCAGCACTGGTACCGTGCCCATACCATGTGCGTCCCTACAGCATGCCCCTGTCCCCCATACCCATGCCCCTGCTGATACCATACCCATGTCCATACCTACACATGCCCATACCATACCTATACCAATCCTACACCATGTCCATACCCATCCCCTCACCATGACCGTACCTCTATCCATACCCGTTCCCATACCATACCATGCCCATACCCATTCCCATACCTACAACAAGCCCCTACCTATACTGATACCACACCTAAGCCCATACCTATTCCCATACCATACTATACCCATCCCCATCCCCATCCCCATCCCCGTATCATGCCCATACCTATCCCCATACTATACCCATACCTATTCCCATTCCATACCATGCCCATACCCACACCGATACCATACCTATACCTCTGCCCATACCTATTCCCATACCATACCATGCCCATACCAGTTCCCATACCTACAACAAGCCCCTACCTATACTGATACCACACCTAAGCCCATACCTATTCCCACACCATACCATACTATACCCATACCCATACCCGTATCATGCCCATACCTATTCCCATACCATTCCATACCATACCCATACCCACACCGATACCATACCTATACCTCTGCCCGTACCTATTCCCATACCATACCATGCCCATACCAGTTCCCATACCTACACCATACCCATACCCATACCATACCATACCTATTCCCATACCATACCTTACCATACCATACTATCCCCATCCCCATCCCCATCCCCATCCCCGTCCCCGTCCCCATCCCCATGCCCATCCCCATCCCCCCCCCCACTATTCCCATACCATCCCCCTCCCCGCCCCCTACTCCCCCCCATCCGCCCCCCTCCCCAACCCCCATCCCGGTACCTGCCCCCCCTCCACCCCCGCCCCGCCGGGGGGGCGCAGCCCCGGCACCTCCCGCGCATGCGTGCCCGCCGCGTAGGACCCCCCCCCTCCCCCCCCCCTCCCCCCTCCCTCCTCCCCCCTTCCCCCAACTCCCCCCCCCCCCGCGCGGCGGCTCGAGCCCGGTGACGTCAGGCGGGCGGCGGCGCGCTCCATCCCCCGGCGGCGGCGCGCGCAGCCCCCCCCGCCCCCGCCCCGCAGCCCCCGGCGCCGCCGCCGCCCAGGGCCGGAGGGTCCCGGTTCTCCCCCGACCCCCCCCCCCCAGTCCCGGCCCGGCCCCCCCGTCCCGCCCGGCCCGGCCCGGCCCTCCCCTGCCCGCCCCCGCCCTCCCGCGCCCCCTCCCTCCGCGGATGTCGGTGCGCGGGCCCGGGACGCGCCGCCCCGCGGGCAGCACGGCGTGAGGAACCGGGAGCCGCCGGGAGCCGCCGGCATGGGGCCGCTGCTGCTGCCCCTCGCTGGGTGCCTGCTGGCCCTGCTGGCCGCCCCTGCCGCCCGCGCCCTCGAAGGTGAGTGCGGGGCCGCGGGGGGCGGCGCGGCCCGGGGCGGCCCGGTACGGCTCGGGGCGGCCCGGTTCGGCCCGCTGTGGCCCGGTTCGGCCCCGCCGCGGCTCCCCCGGGGGCTGCGGAGCGCTCCCGCCGCGGGGGCCCCGGCCCTCGCCGCCGCCGCGCTGCGGAGCGGAGCCGCCCGCCGGGACCGGGACCGGGACCGGGGCCGGGGCCGGGGCCGGGGCTGGGGCCGGGGGGGCTCCGCCGCGGGGGCTGCGCTCGGGCCCGGGCCGCTGGCGGCGCCCTCAGGACCCGGGGGGGCGCGGGGGGCCGGAGCGGGGCCGGGGCTGGGGTCGAGACCGGGGCTGGGGTCGGGACCGGGAGCGGGACCGGGGCCGAAGCGGGGCTGGGGCCGGTCCCGGCCGCTGCAGTCGCGGCGCTTCCCCCGGCGGCCCCGCTGCGACAAAGCAGAGCGGCCCCGCGGGTCCCCGCTTCTGCGGAGAAAATAAAGGGACCCCCCAGTTCCTGCAGCAGGCGGCCTCCCCTCCTTCCCGGCCCCCCCCCGGTAACTTCCCTCAGCTCCCCCCGCTTTTATTCCCCTGACACCCCCCCCACCGCCCCCATTTTCCCTCTGCGAGCGGCAGCGGCTGCCCTGCGGTGACAGCGCGGCCCCCCCGGCCCTTGCGTAACGGGGCCGGTAACGGGGCCGGTAACGGGGCCGGCCGGTGGCCCCGCACCGAGCGGCTCCTTTTCAGGCTGCGCACGTCTGGCCCCTGCCGGGATTGATCTGCTCGCCCCCTTCCTTCTTCTGCAGCCTCGCCGCGCCGTACCGGGGGCTCGGAGCCGGCAGCCCCGGCCAGCGGGGAGCCGCCGGCGGCGAAGTTCCTGGAGACGTTTTAATGCGTGGGGCGGGAGCCTGATTTTTTTGTTTTTTTTTTTGTTTTTTTTTTCCCCCCTTAAAAGCCCGGAGATTTGGGGTTTTGAGTTGGCTCGCGCAGCTTTCCGCTGACGGGTTCCCTCTAGCCCAGATGGGAAGGGCCTGGCGAAGGCGGCAGCCTGGAGCCCAATTTATCGATGGGGGGATTTGGGGGAAGCTTTCGCTGCCCCCTTTTAGCACCCACCTCGGCGCGAAGCCGCTGGCGCTCGGTGCCGTGGCGGAGACGGCAGCGTCCAACCCATGGCCGGTGTTGGCGGGGGGGGCTGGAGGCCCTGGCCTCCCCCCTCTCCCCCCACTGGAGCTCCAGGCACCCAAATCGCGTCCCTCAGAGGGAGGCGGCGGCGATGCCGCTCGTGTCCCCCTCTCCGCTGACACCCGTGCGGGGTTGCTGGAGCCGCTGGCACCGAGCCGCCCTCTCCCCACAGGCAGAGAGCGCGCCGGGGTTTGCTGCTCGGCCTCTCCCCTTTTCGGGGGCACCTCGGAGGCGTCGTTCCCTCCCCCCCCCCTCGGCCGGGGTTCGAAGCAGCCGGCGGATCCCGAAGTTGGTGGGGGCGGGAGGGACAGGCATCAGTCATTGCATAAGCTGCGTTGCCTTTGGAAACGAGGCTGCAGCAGCGATGATGAGCTCGAGGGAAGTTCCTCCATCCTCTCTCTCCTCCACCCCGATGACTTGGAACGGGGCGAAAGCCAGCACGGGAACGCCCCCTCACCGGGTGGCTGGCGGTGGGCTCCTGCCGCGGGGTGCTGTGCCTTGCCGACCCCACAAAGCCACGTGCAGCTGGCACGGGGTCCTTTGGAGCTCCGTGGGCAAGAGCTCCCCCGGTCTGGGGATGGGGCTTGGGGAGGAGGTTTCAAAACCCCAGCCCCCCCCTCCGCCCCGGCAGTGCAGCGGCGGGGCTGCCTCGCTTTGCGACCCCCGAAGCCGCTCGCTCGGGTTGTGACGCTGAAAATGTTAATTTGTTCCTGTCTTTGGCTGCAGAAGAGAGGGGAGACAAAGTCCAGCCGGCGGGGATGGTGGAGGAGCTCTTCCAGCGGGACAAAGGGCAGCGGCGCGCGGCTCTGATCTGCCGGAGCGCTCTTCCCATCTGCCGGGGCGGCGGCGCGCTCCCCGGGTCCCAGTGCTGCTCTGGGGATACCTGTGGTTAAGGGCGGCCGAGGTGTTTCGGTGCAGCCCTTTCCCCTCCGTGGTCTGGGTCTTGTGCACGCAGGTGCCGTCTCCCTGGGCAGGGACGGGTTTGCCGGGAGCCGGGCTGGGTCCAGGGGACTGTTGGGGGTGGCCGGGGGGGCTGGCGCTGCCTTTGCCACGCGAGGGAACGGGGCTGACTGGGGGGAGCCTGCCCAGCTCCACGCAGATGTGGGCAGGGGGTGTCTGTGGGGTGCTGAGGGCAGGGTGCTGGCCCGTGATGTGGCCAGGCGCTCCGCTCTCGCCGCGTCTCTGCCGTTCCTGCGCGCCGCGTGCCCACGTAGCGCTGCGATCCCTGCGGGAGCGGCACGGCCGCGGCTCCTGTCCCGCCTGCTCCTTCTTCGGTGACGTGTGCCGGTGCTGGGGGGGGGCGCGGAGCATCCTCAGCAGCGCTGCCCGTTTCTGGGGTGGAACCAAGGCGCTGCCTCCTCGTCGATGCCAAAGCGACCTCGTTGCTTCCGACCTCGTCCTCGGCATCCCGGCCCCCGTTTGTGCTCCGCTTCTGAGCGCGGTGCGGGAAGGTGCCGGGGCTGCTCCTGCCCTGTCGGCTGTTCGTGCACTTCCTCCTGTGTCAGGAACCAGTTGGGCCGACGGAGGGCAAACCACCCAAGTCTTCCCCGTTCCTCAAAGGCCTTGGCACCCAGAGCCGCCTCTTCCTGGAGGAGAGCTGGCGAGGCTTTCGAGTTAATTGGTTCCTCTTTGCCACCAGCCCGTACTTGACGCACAGCTGCCGGCTGCCTCCTGCCTGGCACAGGACGGGCGCAGCCTCGGCTTTTCGGCATCCCTGGGCCAGGAGGGAGGTGCGGGTGGCATGGCTGTCGGTGGCGGGGGCACGGGGCCGCTGGTGAAGGGACGGCTTCGAGCCGGGACAGCTTTTGTGTCTCTGGCTCTCGCAGCCGGAGTAGGATGAGCCTTGCAGTCCTGTGTGATTGGCAAGGTGTGGACGTGGGGAGAAGCCAAACTGTCTCGATATAGCTTTGCAGGAGTGACTCACTCCCCAGGAACCTGGCAGAGAGAAGGGCTGGGGAGAGGAGCACAGATGCTTTCTCACTTAGCGAGGGAGGCTCGTCTGGGGGGGTCTTAGCGACCCAGGGCTGGTTTTGGGGCTGGCTGCAAGGCAGGGTGGGGCGATGCCTCCGCCCCGGCGCTGCCCTCGTCCTGCCTGCCTGGCACCGCCCTGGTAGGAGCCGGCTCCTTACGAGCCTGGAGCCGCCCGTGCCCGAGGCCATGATGTGCCCGGAGGGTGCCGGGGTCCGGCACGGGTCTGTCACCGGCCAGCTGTGGGCACCGCGCTCCTCGGCAGAGCCGGCAAGCAGCGGCAGCAGCGCTGCACCCGTCCTGGGACGGGGGGACTTCCCCTCGCAGAAACAACGGCTGATAAGCAGGGGCAAGCTAAGGGGAAAAAAAAATGGTGCAAAGCAGCTGCTCCGCGGTGTCCCCAGAGCCACGGTCCTTCTCTGGAGCTCAGCGCTGGGGGACAGGGTGGAGGTGGGAGCTGGCGGCTTGCCCAGGGGTCAGGAGGTGCCCACGGACGGAGCCGTTCCACCGCGGGGCCCTTGGAGGGCAGGAGGACACGGGGCTGTGGTGCTGGTGGTGGTGCGGTCCGAGCGAGGCCGCTCGCTTCCCCGCGGGGTGCTTTGGGAAGGCACCGCGAGGGGCTGTGCTCGGCCGCCTCCTCACTGGGGAGGGCGGAGGGGACCCCGGCCGCCGGAGGGCTGCAATAACATCCCCGTTAGCTCCTGGCGTTTCCTGTGGCTGAGCTGAGCGGGGAGAGACGGGGCTGGGAGGGAACGAGGGGCAGAGTCCTTGGGCGGAAGGGATCCTGGCTCTTGGAGGAAGAGGGAGCATCCCTGCGGGTTTTGGAGGTGAATGCGCCGGCCTCGGAGGGGTACTGGGCACGCGGGACATCTGCAGAGCAACCTTTTGCGTTGGCTTCCTCGTGTGGCGCTGCCGGGGGGATCCTCAGCGAGGGCCCCGCTGTGCCGCGCGTGGGGAAGCCCCTGCCCGGCGCCTTCCTCCAGGAGACGAACGCCAGCGAGCACAGTGCTGTGGCGCCTTGTGCGGGTGCTGAACCCGGGGCTGCAACCGGCTCGCGGGGATTTTGGGTGCACCTTTGGGATACGTTCCCGAGCCCGCTGCGGGGGGTCGTTCAGTGGGGCTTTGGTCAGCTCGGGCTGCCCGCTGCCGTCCCGTGCAGGGCACGTGCGCCTCCCCGCGCCCCCTTGGCCCTGGGAAGAGGGTGCAAGGGGATGCTTCCCGAAACGGCAGCTCCGGGGGGGCGGCGCAGCCCAGGGCACTGCGGTCAGGGCTGGGTGCTCGTGAGCCTGGCTGAGTCAGCACTATCGATGTGACAGCAACCAGCGGGCAGGACCGTGCCTTGCCGTGGGGCAGGAGGTTCCTCTTCCAGGTGCCGAAAAGATTTCGGTTCCCCGATGCGTGTCGAGCACCTCGTTCAACCGCTAACCCACAGGCGAGTGCTGGCTGCGCTCCCAGAGCCCACTGCTCTCTGTGCCATGCGCCTCGGCACAGTGCAAAGTCATCGTGCTCCCGGTTTTCCCCAGCAAGTCGCAGAGCTTGGCTGAAATGCCTGGGTGTGTAGGAGAGCTGTCTGAAACCCCACGGATAAGTCGGGAAGAATCCAGCAATCCCAGGATTGGGAAATGGGCTCCTCGGAGATTGCGCCTGCTCCTCGTCGCGGCGGTGCACGGCTGACTCAGCCTGCGAGCGGTGAACGCATCTAACCCGTTTCCTTCCTGCGGGCTCTATGCTTTGCCAAGCAGACAAGGCTCTCGTTGTGCTGGGATTGAATTTTTATCTCCGCCGCCTTCTGGATTAGGCATTCTGGCTCCATCCCCGTCGGTGTCCTCTCCGCGCGTGGCCGCCAGGAGATGGGGCGTAGGTCCCCGGTTCGTGGCCTGTTCCCCTCTGCTGCCGCTGCGCACGCTGTGTGCCCGGAGTCCTGCCGGGCGCTGTAAATTAAGCAGCCGCTGTCCCCGAGGGGGAGGAGATGTGTGTTTCTGAACCCCATCGGTATCACAGCCACGTGACCGAAGCCGGTGAAGGTCAGCGAGCGGCGTCGTGCGCTGGGGGCACGTCCAGCGCCGGCCTGGCGGTGCCGTGCTGGACGCTCACTGGCGGTGCTGCGCGTGCGGCCCCTGCCTGCTCCTCTCCCTGGGGGGGGGCCCAGGGCTGCAGGCGATGCTGGGCTGGGGGCCGGTACCGGGGCCGGTACCGTGCCCGGCACCTGTGGAGGTCTCGTGTCTGCGCCATCTTCGGTGGCGTTCCCAAGCGAGCGTCAACGCCGTCCGCACAGAGATGCGCTTTCCTCTCCTTCGTATTTCGCAAGCCACTGCGAGACCAGCTTGCAGTTATTTACAGACCAGTTTTTGCTGTTGACTTAACTTTTCAGTCACTTACATTTAATGTACCTTGGCAGCCCGTCCTGCCAGCGGCAAGCAGCAGCAGCAAATATTTTCAGCCTTTTTCTAATTCGGCTCAAACTTCTTGTTTTCTTCGCTCCGCGCCTCTTATTTTAAGAAGGAAAAATGCTGGGTGGGTTGCGAGGACTGTTTTGCTGGATCTTATTCCGTTGTGTGAGGTTGCTTTCCCCAGTGCAGTCCATCCATCTCTGGTGCTAAATATAGGCTTGCTGTGTCCTTTCTTAGCCAAGGAAGCCGAGCAGACGAAAGCTACAATCACGCGGATGCTTTGCAGGGTTAGAGACGGTCCCAGCGCGCCTGAAGCTCAGGCTCGCGGGGTGGGCAGTGTGGGGCTGGGCAGGACCCTGCCGGTGGCCCGGAGGTCCTGGGGGGTCCCGGGGGAACCTTGCTGTGGGGGCAGTGGGTGGCCTCGTCTGCCGTGGGAGGGGGAGAGCGGGTCTGTGATTTCTTCCAAAAAGTGGACTGAGGCATCTGAATGTGAGTTGCAGGTGACTGGGAAAGCGTCTAATCGAGTTGGAAGTTTCATCTTTAGTTGTCTGGACCAATTAGCCTCCTGCAAGGTGCCGTTTCTCCAAAGGAGAAGGCAGCGCTGCAAGTGGCGAGGGTGAGCGCGCGTTTCTGGGTCGTGGCCGGGCACGTGGGGCCGTGACCGGCAGGTGAAGGGCAAAGAAACCTGCGGCAGGCGATTAGCTTCAGTAACTTGGGCTGGGGAAGGAGACGGACGGATTGCTTTCCTTTTGGAGTTGCTGCTGGATTCAGGGCTGCGATTTCCATCCCTTAGCGAACGAACGGAGAAGGTTTCCTGCCGGGGGTGAAACGGGCGCCTTCCGAGCCCTCCTATTGCCGCTCCTCTGCCTCAGCCTTGCTGAGATGTGGCTAGGTTTTGTTTTCTGTGGGCTGCCAGGCAAATTGTTATTTTAATCCGCCTGGAGCTTTGAAACGCATCAATCTAGTCCATTTACTTAATATGGTGCAGCTCTTTGTTTGCAGGCGCCGCTACAGACGTCTGAGCGCAGGGACCCGGCGCTCATTGGATCACGGGTCTGCACAGCAGCTCATTGTGTCTGATGAACAGTCAGGAGTACCTCTGCCTCTCTGTTTGCTGGCACGACAGGCCACGCTGGAGTAGTCACGGCACTGTAGCGGTTAATCAGTCTCCTTGGGGCTAATTGCGACTTGGTTTCCCTTGTCTCTGCTTTCCTGCACCCAGGTCGGGAGCCTCCTGGCATCTCGGCTGCACGCTCCAGCCCACGGGGTTCTGCGAGTTTCTTTTTGTGCTGTGCTCAGAATTTGCTGAAGGCTTTGAGTGTCTTGACCTTAAAAAAAAAAAAAGAAAAAAGAAAAAAAAAAAAGGCTTTTGCTGTGTGGGTAAAGCTGTGACACTGGGGAGGAATAGCGACCCCGCACCTCGCTCCTGCCCTGCAGCAACACCGCTCTGCAGAGCCTGGACCTGGTCTGCTCGTTGTGGGGTTGCCGCTGGGCACCCGGCACGTGCGGCCGCTCGGAGCAGCCTCACCTGGGGCCGAGCACGGGTCCTGGTCCCTGGGTGTGCAGCCAGGAGGGAGCTGGAGCCCTCGTGCACCGCAGTCGAGCAGCTCCAGTCCCAGCAGCGCGCTGGGGAAGGAGCCGGGCTGTGAATGGCTTCCTCCCCCGGCCCGCTGCCTTCTGTTGTAGTGCTTTTTTATTGTTTGCAAAAGGAAGCAGTTGGCTTTAATACTTCCTACAGCGACAGCACTTCCAAAGGCCTGCACGGAAGCTGCGGGGCGTAGGGCCTCAGACACCTTCCTGCCGTGGCAGGGGAGGGCAGGCGCCATCCATGGCCTCCCAGGGCAGCAGCGGGGGGCCCGAGCTGTGTCTGTCTGTCCGTCCTTGGGGCCAGCTCCGGCCTTTGCCCCAGGGCAGGGCACCGGGGGCTTCCGAGGTTATTGCCAAGCAGGGGAATTTCCTCCCTGTCTCCTGAAAGCACGAATGGAGGGATCCGTGGTGCTGCCTTCATCTGTGCCGCGGGGACACGCGGCCCCGGTTGTATCTGTGGGGCTGGCCGGGAGGTGGGCGAGATCCTGCCCCGCTCCGTGTCACCCCGCGTGGCTGCGGCGAGGTTCTGCTTCCCGCCGGAGCCCGTCCGGGTGGGTTCGCTCAAGTGTCTCCTCTCGTGGCCTGGAGCGGGTTTTCTCTGTGGAATTTGGAGCCCAGCGTTGTGCTCATGAGTTTGGTTTTCTCTTCTGCGGCTGCCTGATGCCGGCATCCCTCCCAAACCTGCCCTGCCCCCTGCTCTTTCAGCTTCTCTGAAATCTCAAAGCTCCTTTTTCTGCAGCTTGCAGAAGGTAGGAACGGGCACACCAGGTCCAAGCACCAAGGAGCGTCCAGGCTGCTGCAGGCGAGCACTTAGGCGGTCATAGCCGCGCTGGTAGAGATGCCAAGGGGGCAGGGTAATGTCTGGGACACAAAATCAGACCAGACATAACTGTACCAGATTCCTCTTTAATCATTTTTGCCAGTTATAAACAGATGGGACACTTCACCGTGCCAAAGATTTTGTTTTTTCCCTCCACCTCTCAAGACCCAGCCCAGCGGCTGCATCCCCGGGGGTGCCGCCGGGGGCACGGGGGCTCTGCCCGCCCCACGCTGCCCTTGTCCTTGGCCCGAGCTGCGTGCAGGGACGCGGCCGGGTTACTCTGCAATTTGCACAGCTGATCGGAGCTGCCTTTTGCCAGCAGAAGCAACAAGCCCGGGTATTGTGCGGCGACCCTGGGACACAGCGTTGGGGTTCTTTGTTGTTGTTGGATTTTATTTTTTTTTATTTTATTTTTTCCTCCCCTCCCTGCTCGAGCTTGGAGCTCGCTGTTTGGGTGGTAGCTGCGGCTCGTGGGGCCGCGCGGCGCTCTTGGCACGGCGGCTCGGCCGTGGCCCGGCCCGGGTGTCTGGGCCGCAGTGCTGCGGTGGGGGAACGGCGCCCGGCCGGCACGGCGGCGGCGAGGAGCGGGAGCGGGGCCAGCTCTCGCGCGGGGCGGCCGAGGAGCGGCGCAGGCGGGGGCTGCGCTGCGGGGAGGCGATGGGGCTGGAGCCCCACCGCCGGCCACGTCCCCTCTGCTGCCTCCACCTGCCCTCGCCCTGCCGGGCGTTTGGACGTGCGAAGCGCTTGGTTGGCGTGGCCGACTCGGCTCCGCCGGGGCCTGGCCCAGGGAAATCCTCCTCCAGGCACGCGGGGAAGCGGCGTCGGCCCGTGGAGGCCGCTGGCTGCGTGCGGCACGGGGCCGTGGGCAATCGGTGGTGCGGAGGGGGATGAGGCAGCGCCCAGCAAAGCCACAGCGCGATGTGGCATCCTGTTAGCATGCTCTTGAGGAAACCCCAAGTGTTCCCCAATCCTGCACCGCCGCCTCCGAGGTGCGCGCTAGCGGCCCGTCCGGCACGCTGTGCCTGCAAGGTGCCGCTGCGGGGGAGGCCTGAGCCAGGGGACGCTTCCCCACCCTGCTTTGGAGGCTGCGTTTTTGTTCCAAGTCTGCTATCACTGGGCGAGCAGGTCGGGTTTGCTTTTGGGGTGTGTTCCTCCTAGACAGGCTCCAGCTCCCGTGAGGCAAGGAGGGGATGGGCCGGGGGAGTTTTTCCCAGCCTCCCTGTAGCTACGGCCACGTTTGAGCAGGTCACAGCCAAACCCCAGCTTGGGCAGAGCAGCCGGAGATGCTGTCTGCGTGGAGCAGGAGGGGTTACGGTATTGCTCTGCTTCCCTGTGCTGTTTTCTTCAGCGGGAGCCTGAGGTTTTCCTGGGGAGACCTTGAAATAGCAGCTGGTGCCGCGGTGGCTTCGTGACCTTGTCCCCCTGAGCTGCAGGGGGTGTTTGCTCCCCAAAACAATGGGGCTCGTGAAAACCACCTGGCAGCTTGTGCAGATGATGGAGCTGGGTCTGTTCACCTTATTCCTCTTGGTGCAGGGGACACGCATGGGGCAGGGGTCTGGCGTTTCCCAGCGCTGGCTGGGGTGGGAGCCCAAGTTTGCATGGCACAGCCTGGTCTGGACTTGTAGTGGTGACCGCCCTGCGGATGCTCGCAGGTCCGTCCATCCCCGGACCCGTGGGTGTCACAAGCGTCGGCAGGCCGGGTCGCCCCCGGAGCGGCAGGACCGGGAGACGGCGTTCACACGGACAGGTGGACCTGAATTCAGAGTAGCTCCCCGAGCGGCACTCTCCTCTTGGGAATAAAAGTCCCTTTATGCTGGAATAATTAGTGTACTCAGAGCACACTAATTATTCTGGGATAAAAGTGACTTTTATTCCGGCAGAGTGTCCTCTCAAAGGGCCCTTTCTGCCCGCTCCCGGTTCACAATAGCTATTCTGGTCCGTTTCCCCATTTTAGACAAAGTCCTTATTTGCAAAGCCAGCGAAATTGAGTTGACTAATGAATTAAGGCCAATGGTTTTGGCCTGGCTCCAGCGCTTTTCGAGCCTTGGCTGGCTGATGCCCGTCCCAGGCCGAATGCAGTCGAGCGCCCTGCTGCCCAGCGCAGCCCCCCGCCTGCTGCCGGCCCTACCGGCCCCTTCGCCTCGCGCAGCCCTGGGCTCTGTCATTTAGCTCCTTGCAGAGTCCTGCCCTGTGATTCAGCTACCCAGATGAAATGCCTATTAATCTATAATGTGCAATTGCTTTATTGCACAATGCAGGCAGGTCTCTGGGGGAAGCGTTATCAGCTTTAGCCACAAGCCATAAATAACTGCCTCCGGTGCAGAACGCTATATTCTGTTTGGGTTCCAAACTGCCAATGGTATAAACATCCTACTTCTTATTGCTAGAATAAATAAAGGGAATAAAACCTTCCGAGCAGGTAGAGGAGGCAGAGGATGTTCTGGATCTGGGGGGGAGGGGGGACATCGTGCACGGCATCCGTAGTATCAGGCTGGGTCTCCTGCCCCGAATCAATGCCCCTTCCTCACCCCTCTGCCTCGTGTGGGGAGGGGAAGGGGCGGCCCCCCCCCAGAAGGGGTGGCTGCCAGCCAGGCACGGCTGCAGCCCCTCCAACCGAACCGAGAGGAATTAAGCCCCTTTCTCTTGGCTGCAAATGCTTTTTTTGTTTTTTCTTTTCTCTTTTTCTTGTTTTCATTTAAATTGCAGATAAGCTGCAAAAAAAAGGGAAAAAGGAGGAGAAAAAAAAAAAAGCACGATTCTTTCTTGAAACACCCTCTGCTGCGTGGCTGGAGCCTGCCCCTTCTGCCCCTCCCCACCACATTTTGTATGATCAAGCTTTTTTTTTTCCCCCTCCGATTCTGAAAATGCCGTGGATTCATTTCATCTGGTTTCATCTCCTGCCATTTTTTAGCTCATTCTTCTAAGGATCAATCTGTGGGTCTGGAGGCAGAAGGGGGGGACGGGGGGGATCTCACTCCAGCACAGATCTCTCAGCTTCTGAATTTGGTTTAAAATGCAAATTCCACCCCCCCCTTTTTTTTTTTTTTAATGCATTTTGTCTGAAGGCAGCTGAGCTGCCCGGAGCCTGGGGAGCAGGAGCAGGAGGGGAAGGGGCTGGGCTGGCGGGGGGAGCGCATTCCTCCCAGCGCGTCCAGATTTCCTGATGCGTGTTAGCATTTAAATCGTCTCCCCCTGGATCTGTTTGAAGTCAGGTGACCGCGGTGCGCGGAGATGAAAGGAGCCCTTGGAAGTCGCGATATGATTTTATTCCCCTTCCCCCTCTCCCCGCTGGGGATGGCCGCTCGTGGCCATCTCCGTTCCTGTCCTCCCTGATGGGGAGCCAGCCCGGCCCCTGCTGCCACCCCTCGTTGTTCCTTCTCCTGCTCCACGTTCCCCTCTCATCCTTTGTCTGAATCGGTAAAGGAATAGCGGGCAGAGGATGGGCTGGTGGCTGCCACGGGCCCACGGTGGCTGCCACGGGCCCACGGTGGCTGCCACGGGCCCACGGTGGCTGCCACGGGCCCACGGTGGCTGCCACGGGCCCACGGTGGCTGCCGCGGGCCTGCTCTGGCTCATCCCTCGGCTGCTCCTCGGCCAGGCCGCGGTGCCGCCTCTTGCCCCAGCAATGGTGGCGGGGCCGAGGCCTGGCTGGGAGCTGGGGCCTGGAGGCGGATGCTGGGGGCAGCTGGGGTCCCGGCACCCTTGGGCTGCTCCCTCTGTGCCCTCCTGTGGGCGACGGGAGCACGGTCTCCGTGCGAAGGGTCCAGGCCAGCCTCTGGGAGCAGCCGGGGCACGGGCCAGGCCCTCTGCGTCTGAGGGCTGCTGCGAGACCTTGAAGCACCCTCCGTACGTGAGCATCCCCCGTGTCGCCTCGAGGCAGCCGGCGAGCACGAGCCAGAGGCGAAAAATCCGCGAAGGCTCGCAGCACGCTTTGGGGGATGCTCGGGGCACGTGCCTGAAGATGACGGTCCACCGGTGCTCTGCTCGGATGGGGTTTTCGGGGTGGTTTTCAGCTCCTTGCTGTATCTAAAAGCTGGCCGGGTCTGGGGAGGCCGGCTCAAAGATGCCTTCCGACGTTCTTCGCCCTCAGCCAGCTCTTTCCCAGCGACAGATGCGCGCGTTTCTTATGAATGGCGTTTTGCTTCCGTTCGAACCTCTCTTGCAAAGCTGAGGCAGGCTTTTCTTTTCAAAATTGTCCTTTTATAAAACAAAACAAAACAAAACAAAATCCCCTAAAAAAAAAAACCAACAAAAAATCCCCAGAGCTAATGCCTTGTGATTTAGACGCAATAGGCAGACTTGAAAGGAAAAGGGAAAAAATGCGTATTTTAAAGTCAATATTTACTTAGCAATTGAACCAGCCCCTCCCCCTCCAACCCAAATAAGTTCCAACCAGCGCATACCTGCGGCTCCTCCAAATGGGAATAGCTCGGAGTGCGAACAGCAACGTCATTCATGGAAATAGCAGCTCCGATGGAGCAGCCCGTCTGGTTTGAATCTTCTCATACGAGGGGGCCAGAGGGAAGAATGGCAAAAATGCATTTGAACTGTTTAGAGATCTTGTATTTAAATGCAAACCAAACAAATAAGCCTCCCCCCCCCCCTTGAAAAAATGTGACTGCAAGATCTAAGTTTTGTTATTTTAAATGTCTCTATTATCCTGTCTAGTTTTTCAGAGCCAAAGGACCTGACAAATTTACTTTAGCCATGAGCTTGCAAATTCTGCACGCTGTGTGCAGAAATGCCCGAGTGGCCGGGGGAAGTCGCAGCCCTTCTGGGCTCTGCTCTCCCCGTTTGTGATATTTTATTTTTATTTTTATTTTTATTTTTATTTTTATTTTATTTTATTTTATTTTATTTTATTTTATTTTATTTTATTTTATTTTATTTTATTTTATTTTATTTTATTTTATTTTATTTTATTTTATTTTATTTTATTTTATTTTATTTTATTTTATTTTATTTTATTTTATTATTTTTTTTGTCATTGGCCTTACAGCTTTGTAACAAAGCTCCGGTCCCTGCATTCAAGGCATCATGAAGGACTCGAGGTGTGCGCGTGCCTCAGTGTTTTACCTTTTCTCTCCGTGCCTGTCTGTCTTCAGGCTACAGAGAAATTCTGGAGAATTTGAAGAGTCCTGACAACACAAAAAATGAATAAATCACTCTCCCCCCCCCCCGAAACTTGAGAACAAAGAATGGATGATGTGGGGGAGATGGTAGAGAAGAATGAAAGCCTGGGATGACTGATTTTTGTGTTCAGTTAATAGGACCGCTCGGAAAGTCTTTCAGTTTGGCGTCGTGGCCTTGCGTGCCGGGGCCCGGGAGGAGTCACGCGAGGTGCATGCGCCCGGTCATCGTTTTGGGAAAGCAGCCTCTAAATTGCGCTGTCCTCTGGCCAAGGGACATCTGGAGAGTTAAATCGAGAGGGAGGGACGCCGAGGGGATGGAGATGGGGTTGTAAACTGTGCTCCAGTGCCGGTGCTGGTGAGGACCGGGGCTGGACTGAAGCACAGATGATGCCACCTTTCACCCCGCACGCACCGGGATGCTGGGGCTTTTCCATCCCCCCCTTCTCCGGAGGTTCAATAATTTCGTGCCAGACTTCTGCCCTCCGGAACGACCTCGCGGGTTTTCGTGTCGCTGCGGCAAAGCTCCCAAGGGCGACGTTCGGGGACCTCGAAGCATCCCAGCGGTTGTGCTGGTGGCAGCTGTAGCCAGCTCTGAGCGAGGAGGGGGTCTGGCAGGGAAGTTTGAAGGCTCGGCTGGTTTATGTCGCCCCTTTTTGGTCCCGAGCTGCTGGGGCTCGGTACCCGGATGGAGTTCGCAAGCCTGACGTGCGTCCTGGAGCAGGGTTCAGAGCGAGCCCGGCTCTGCGTGCGCAGCGCAGGAGATGTGTGTTTTGGCAGGCTTGGCCATTGCGCGGGACCGTGTATGCTAGCATGGAGGGGAGGGGAGTAGCTGGGGAACAGAGACCTATGAGGAATGTGGAGTGGATTTATCCCCCCCCCCCCCCCCCCAAGAACATCTGTTTTGCAAATCATGCTCATTCCAGTCCATATTTATTGCCAGTGCTGTTTCCTTTGCGAAGTAAGAGCCAGCCACCTCCTCCAAGGAGAGGAGCGAGAATTGGGTTGAGTAGAAAAGTATGGCTCGCTTAAAGGAGGAAGTTCTTTAACTTTTTTTTGTGGTTTGCTTCCAGTTTATCTAGGTTTTTATGCCATAGTCATCCGTGCACTGAAGGTAATTTGGCTTCTACTCAAGGTGAGGACCTTCTGTTCACCAGCCTCCCAGAATAGTCCATTTAAAGTAGAAGTGCTGATTTCTTGCTTTAGGCAAAGATGAAACGTGTTTTGCTGTGTGTTTTTTTGTTAACACTTTAAAAAAAAAAATTGTGAACCCACTGCGCGTCCACACGAAGCCCTCTGGCTGCCTGCGTTGCGGTGCTGACTTCGTCTGCCCTCATCACCGAGGCAGCGAGAGGTGCCGCCGGGGTCCGGGTCCTCTCCTGCCCCGACAGACCCTGCTGCAGCTCCGCTTCCCTGCTGGGACGGGCGCCCCCAGCCCTCCCTAGAGAAGAAGGGCGCCCTTTTCTGTACCGAAATAACCATTTGCTGTTTTGAGTACAATTTTTTTTTCCCCCCTCTGTCCCCTTTTGAATTATTTTTAAGCGAGGATCTCTCCTCTGACTGCTAAAGAGGCAAATGTTTTCCATGGAAGGCTTTTGCAGCTGTCCTGGCCCTGCAGTCTGAGCTGGCCATTGTACACTGCATGAAGGCTTCTTTATTCTCCTACCCAAAGTTGGAGCTCCTCTCTCCGCTGAGATTGCCGCTTCTGCTGATGCGGCCGCCTGGCTTTCAAAAAGAAACTTGGCTCATTGTGAACGATGCATTAACAGACACCTTCTCTAATTGTCCACCTGGCATTTAGGCATCTTGACACTCATTTTGGAGGCTATTTAACTCACTAGGAACATGCTGTGCAGGAACAGAAAGTGCGTTTTGTTACCGAGAAGCCTGGAGAGCTAGTGGCTGAAAAGGGAAGCAGGCTTCTTTCTTCTCCCTGTGCAGAGCCACCAGCAGCGGTGCAGGCTTGTGCTTCCACGGCGATCCTTGCTTCTGTGAGTGACGGCGGGGACAGTGAGCTCCGAGCCCAGTTCAGACACAGCTTTGTGGCAGGGTAACGCCACCCGTGGCGGCAAGGTGCAGTGAGACCGTTCCCTGGGGCTCACCTGTGCTGGGGAAGCACCTTTCTTCCCTGCAGCTGACTTAGCTGGAGACCTGCACGTGCACTGCCACGTCCGGGAAGAGGCAGGTGCGAGCCAAGTACGTGTCTACAGGGGTGGCATTCCTGACGGCAAACCATGACACATGTGAAGCCTGACAAAGGAAAAAAAAAAAAAGGCGTATGAGCAATGTTTTAGTGCTTGGAAGAAATCCCACATGTTCTGCTCCTGCGTAGGGGAGCTGTTGCAAGCAGCAGGAGAACTTGCTCTCCTTCGGTCTGTCTAACCGCAGCCAGTCCGTGAGACGGAGCTGGTCTGGAAGATTTAGGTGCTGGTAGCTAGGGATGACGTCTTCGGAAGAGGGGCTCGTGTTCCGTGCTGCTGGTGAGCATCTCTGTTCCAGGACGGGTGTCTCTAGTGCAAAATAAACCAGTTGCATCAAGATCCTGCCCTGGGCCCGGCTTCATCTCCTGTGTAGACACAAACCTGGGGGGCTTTGAGCAGCTGGGGGGCAGCAGAAGTGTAGGTGCCGGGCAGGAGGCTTGGAGCCGCTTGCCAGGGGGCTGCCCTCGTAAACCAGCTCCTGCTCCCCTCGGGGGGGAGGAGGAAGGCGAGAGCTGGAGCTGGGCTCGGCCGAGGGCCGTCGGGGTGCGTGCGTGCGGCGGTAGGTCACGTTGCGGCTGCTGGAAACCTCGGGGGATGAGGGAGAGCAGGAAATCCAAGGGAGTGTCGGTTCTTTGCTGTGGTTTCCTTAATGAATCTTGCATTGGGTAAACTTGTGGCTCAGAGATGGGGGAGGAAGATCAGCTCCTCCAGGAAGAGGGGGTGGCAGAGCTGGCCCTGGTGGGGACGCGGCCCCCGGCGCTGGGGCGCGGGTGCCAGGCTCGGGGTGCTCGTGGGGACCCTGAGCGGGCAGCGGGTGCCCGGCGGGGTGCAGCCCCTTCTGCTTTGGGTCTGACCTGTCCCTGGGGCCGAGAGGAAACGGCCCCGTGGTGACCATGGGCTCCGTAGCAGGGCCGGCACCAGCTGTGCCCAGCAGGAGGGGTTGCTCCTGCAGCCGGTGGTCCCGTGTTTCATCACTGTCAGCCCGAGCACCTGGGACAAACGGCCCCGTAGGATGCCCCGCCGTCCCGTCCCGCACTGCCGGCTCCTGCAGGAGGAACAGGAGGGACTTGGCTTTGAGCTGGTTGTCTTAGGAATGGTGTTGGGATCGGAGGGCTTGGCAGGGGCTCAGAGCTGCGGGTGTTTCGTCCATTTTGATACATCCAGTCTCCATCTTGACTGCGCTAAACTCCGTGTCATGGTATCGAGCGTCTCCGTCTAGCAGCAGCTCCAACGCTTCTGATGCTGTAGAGACCCGAGCGAAGGCAGGTTTGCAGGAGGCGATACTCTTCAATCAAACCAATCGGGCATTTCCGGAGAAAGCAGACAAGTTTTGGGGCAAACAGAGCCCCTTTGCGGGTCTAGGCAATAACTGGAGAAGTCCCAGGGTGCAAGGGCAGGTGGGAGAGTTTCCCCCTCCTTTAGGAACCAGGGTTTGGGCAGGGGATGGGGCTCTGCCCTTCCTCCTCCCCAGCAGCACAGACGGAGCAAAAGGCTGCTGAGCAGGGAGGCAGGAGGCATCTCCCGTTCCTAACAGGTCGGCGAGGAATCTCGGCACCTCCTCTGGTCCGTCAGGAGCCTGAGAGCGAGCTGGGTCGTGAAACGCACGCAATGAGCGGTAGCGCTGCTGGGCGCGCGTCCGCGCTGCTGCGCGCTGCAGCCGCCTGGAAACATGCGGAGACCCCCCCTCAGCGTGGGCTGTGCACGATGTGACAGGGGTCCGCGGAGAGGGGAGCTGAGCAGAAGGCAAGGGACGACGCCAGATACCTGCTGGCGTTGCGCGTGTTGTGCTGCCTTCTCCTGTAACGAACATTCAGAGTTGCGTTTGGTTGGGTTTTCAAGATTTCCTCCCTCCCCGAGGGCTCGGGCTCGCTGTTTTATAACAAAAGCTGCAATCAGCGTGGAGGTGTTTGCTGCAAAGAGCTGAGTCTCTCGGGAAAACGCGACGTGCCAAGAGACTGGCGAGGAGGCGGGGAGGGCTGGCGCTGCCGGTGCACGTCCCTGCCGCGGTGCGGCTCTGCCGGGGGCTCGGGGATGGAGCTGGGGCTTTGCGCTTTGACCCCCTCGCCTGCAGCAACCACCTGAACGTTTGCTGCCCGCCCTGCCCCGTAATGCTTCCCGAGCTGCCTGGCTCTGCTCGTGCTGCGTGCGTGTGTTTTATTTGTACAAATACGCACGCGTTTTTCTTTTTAAAGTTTGGCGCTGTCGCAGCCAGCTGTGGATTTGCCAAGAAAGAACTTTCTTTCAGCCTCTGCTGTCCAGAGAAATGAAGCCCGGCAGTGCTGGGGGGGAAGGAAGCTCCCCTCTGGTTTCTTTCCCTTCCAATCGCGGTCTGCGCGCGGAGGACGGGGTCTCTGCCTGCGGGGTGGGTTGGGGCGGTCGTCGCCCCCGTCCCGGTGTGTGGCTGGGGTGCAGGCGAGGAGGCGACGGGTGCCTGCGGCCCTTGCACCCGCGCGAACAGGCAGCACCTGTGCTGCTGCTGCTCGATTTGAAAACATTCCTTTTTAATTTGCTCTCGTTTGGGTTTTCTCATTTTTTTTCCCTTTCTTTTTTACTGTCTGGCATAGAAAATAAAGCGCCTTTGGCTCCCAGGAGCTAATTCATCCAAGTTAAATGATCTTTAAAATCTGTTAGTGCATCATGGATCTCAGTTCCTGTTTTCTCGCAGTGTAATTAATGTTTCAGTTTAAATTTTCTCCTTTCCTTAGGGGCAAGGTTGATGGATTTGATGCCAGGCTAAAACTTTCGCTGAGCCATTAGAAAGAAATCAAACTAAAAGCAATCTAGTCCTTAATTTAAATTTTTATTTTTTATTTTTTTTTAAATAACTTGTCTTTGGGAAGAAACTGATCATGCTTATTATCGTTATTTCTTTTCTCATCCAGCACCGAAGACATGTAGCCCTAAACAGTTTGCATGCAAAGATCAGATTACGTGCATATCTAAGGGCTGGCGCTGTGACGGGGAAAAGGATTGTCCCGATGGCTCGGATGAATCACCTGATATATGTATGTATGACTTTCCTTCCTAATAATTTTCTTTGCGTTTTGCTCCATTCGCTCTTTCACTGCACGGTCGTTCGAGGGTCCTGAACAGGTGTCATCGCACCACTGCTCTACCTCCGCTCACGCTTTCCAGTAGCGCACGAGTTCTCAGCGCCCCGGGGGTGGGACCGCGGGTGCCGCTTACGGCAGGAATTCAGTCCGTCCATCTGTCTGTCTGTCTGCCATTCGTCTCCCTAGCCGCTGCCCCCCGGTGTCTCTCGCTATGGGGGCTGTGACCCATCGCGTTGCGATGGTTTCCTGGGACCTGGGCACCGCTGGGTTTGGTTTCCATCCAAACGGGTTTGAGTGAGGAAAGCCCGGGCTCCCGGAGGCAGGGATGCTGCAAGCGCCTCGCTGCGAGGGGCGAGGCGGCGGCGGCGCCCTGTGCTTCCCCTGGCCCTCGTGGTGGTGGTGGTGAGCATGGGGAGGGGGCTTGGGACCCCGGGATGGGGGAGCGGGGACCTGTCTGTGCCCGCTGGGCAGCGGTGGCTTCAGCGGATGCTGCCGCTCGCCCCAGCTGAGGCCGAAGCCCAGGTGCCGGTGTCCGGCGTCGGAGGAGAAGCCGGGAGCTGCCGCTCGACGGCGAGTGAAGGCGCCTTGTCCTCCCCCGGCTGCCGCTGCGCTTGGCGTAAAGGTTTCTTCCGAAGCAGGCTCTGGTTCGGCGCTGGAGTTATTTGTTTCTTAAGGCGAAATGATGCAACCGTCCCCTCCGTGGGAGGGATGAGGGGGCTGGGATGGGCTGTCTGGCTCCAGTCAATCAGCAGCCCTGGAAAATTACTGCAGGAAGACTTGGAGGCCTTTCCCAGCGCTGGAAGAAATCCGTCCTGATTGACGTATTCCTCTAGCTGTGCATGCCTGTGCCCCGTTTAACCGTGCTCTCTTTATCCATCTGGATAGGTAGATGGACAGCCTGGATGCTTTTTTCCAGCTCTTACCTTTTTCCCCTCTTTCTTCACCGCAAGAGCGGCGCTGGTGGGTGCTGGCGGAGCCTCCTCCCTGCTTGCTGCCTCCCCTTGGGAGGCTGGAAGGCAGCGCTGTCCTCCTCCGCCACCAGGCGTTGAAGCCCCAGGTGCTGATGCCCCCTGGGACCCTCGCTCCTGGGCTCTCCGGGCTGCGCAGACCCCTCGGCAGGAGCACTGCAGCTGCTGCTCTGCAGGGACGGAGCACGGCGTGCCGCTGCCCACAGGCTCCGCGCTGCAGGGCAGGCGGGTAGGGGCGTCGTGCCAGGCGCGAATCAAGGACCAGCGTGTCCTCTGCTCTCACAGTGTCACGGGACGGGCCGGGAGTCTCCTCCGTGTCTGTCTCAGCACGGTAGGCTGCAAAACCTGATTCTGCAGCAGAAAATTCAGTTTAGAGACTGAATCCGTAGCCGTGCCCTGCTGCCTCGGCAGCGACTGCGCGACGCGCTGCCGACGCTCGGCGAGGTGCGTTGGCTTTTCCCTGCACCCGGCAGGGCTCGGGGAGGTTGGGGCAGTCCCGGGCTGCTGTATGGTGCTGGCTGGGCAGCGCTCGGCGCTGAGCTCCCACGTCTGGCCCGCAGCCTGTGCCCGTCTGCCCCTCTCCCATGGGCCGGGGCATGAAGGGAGGCTCCTGCCTGGGCTCGCGCAAGCGCGGTCTGACCTGCCGGCACACGCAGGGTGGAGGGCCCGGTATCTCTGGGATTGCCAGGCAAGGTTTTCTCACGCTGCTTTGGCACCAGGGCTTCCAGAAGGCTCTCATCCTCCTTATCTTTTTGGCAGGGAGAGAATGACTTTTATTACTATTATTTAATCTCTCTCTTTTTTTTTTTTTTAAACCCAGGCTGCAAACACTGCTTTTACACACTGCTTGGCATAGCCTTTCGTACCCTGGCAGTGAGGCAGGGTTATTTACATTGCAGTAATGTACTCATGTCAGAGTCTCTTGAAATGCTGTCTATTATGTGAAAGGTTTTCCTCTCTGGGGAATCCTTTTAAGTATTTGCTGGCTTTGCTCACGTGTTAGCCGAGCATAGGAAGAGTTCCCTTTTTAAGCTCAGTGGCTGCGCTTGTGTCCATGCAAGTGCCTTGCGCTGATTCTTTCCCCGTTGTTTTTTCCTTCCACGGTGCTTTCTTGGGGAAAAAACTTGGACAAGAGCCTCCGTCCAGTTGAAAATGGAAGGAGACGAAGAGCTTTGAGAAATGAATTTGCGGTGGCTGAGCTACGACTGTCATCTGGCTGCTTCATCCCCACTTGGCCTCGTGCCTGGGCCTCTCGCAGCCCCCGCGGGATGTCCTGGGGCAGCCTGGCTGCGTTTGCCCGCACGCTGCCGCCGCCGAGCCGCGGGCATGCTTCTCCCCTCTGGCTTGGCAGCGGCACCCTTCCCGCAGACGCGTGAGGACCCACGGTCTGCAAAGCTACCTGGGTGTTCGCGAGGACCCGGCGTCGCACGGCTCGTCACTTTGGGTATCGAGGAGACCTTAAAGCACTCGGCTCCCCGTTCTCGCCCGGTGCTCGGTGTGGTGCTGGCGCAGCCGCCCCGTGTGCAGCCCTTGCTGGGAGCCCTCGCGGTCGCTGCCCGGTGGCTGCCGGCCCGTGGCGATGCTCTCGCCTCCTCCTTTCCTGCCTGGGTCCAGGGAGTGGTCGGTGGGGATGTCTTGAAATGCCACGTGAACGGGAAGGTGTGCCAAGGCTTTTCCAGAGGAGTGAGGAACGGGGCTGAGCAGGTCTGGGGGTCTCTCCGAAGCTGCCAGGTGTCTCTGCCTTCCAGAAAGCCCCTTCTCAAGCAGGCTGTCCGTGCGGGGTCTTGCGAGCCCTGATGGGGCACCGCAGCCACTCTGCCCCTCCCGAACCCCGTCCTGTCGCTGCGAAAATGTCATCCACAGCCACAGGGCTCATTTCCCAACCGCCCCGCTGCGATGCGGTCCTGAGGCAGCGGGGTCGGTGCTGAGCTGCGTGGTTCCGTGCTGGTCCACAGTGGTTTGTGTGGCTGCGAGGACGTCGGGCAAGAGAACTCGCAGCAGGGAGGAAAAATCGAGCAATGAGGATGCAGCAGCGCTTTATCCAGGTGCTTCTGGCATGGTGTTCTTCTGAGATAAAACCAAGGGAGAGGACCCGAGGGAGCTGCCCTCCGTCCAGGTGGCACGAGCAGGACCTGCCCGCACCGGGTAACGCTCCCCTCTGCTCCCTTGCAGCTTTCCCCACTTCACATTTCTTTGGGCCATTGCCAAGTCAATTACAGCTTGTATTTACAGGGGAAAGAATTGCTTTGCTTTTCTCTTTTTTCTTTTTTTTTCTTTTTTTTTTCTTTTTTTTTCTTTTTTTTTCTTTTTTTTTCTTTTTTTTCTTTTTTTTTCTTTTTTTTTCTTTTTTTTTCTTTCCAAGTGGCTTTTAGAGGTTAAAAGTTCCTGTCTAATTCAGCTCCTTGGGGTGTACCACAAGCTTGTCACGTATAATAAATTGGCTCATTTATTAGTGAGCCAACACAGTCAAAAGCAAACAAAGTGGCTTGTAGATTAATCCTGCCCTGTTTGTGATAAGTAGTTTGATCCAGGCTCTTTGCTGGCGAATAATGGACACGGCAGATCAGTTTTGACTGATGAACGGTGCACTTTATTTCAGTGCCTTCATTCTTTTGGCCCGCTTATTGATAGGACTTAATTAACCCTTAATTTGCGATTACTTGGTGCCTAGATAGCGCTGCGGTTCAGCCCCCTTGGAGAAGTGAAAGCCCCGCAGCAGCACCTCGAGGGGGAACCTCCTGGAAGGGCTCTGCTGGGTGCCGCTGTGCCCTGGGACGGGGAAGCGCCGTGCCGGTGGCTGCGGTGAGCCTCGGACTGGCGTTCCCATCTCACGCACCTCGGATCCCCGTCCCGAGGAGCCCACCTCCCCGGTGCAGAGCGAGTCGGCTAACTGGAAACGTCCTGCAGTGTGTCGGGAAAGTAGCCCGCGTGCGTGGGGAGCCATCTGGCAGCTGGAGCCCTTCGCCTTTCCATTCTTTGGGCACCTCTTGTGCAAGAAAAGGCACGTTATCCGATAAAAAAAGGGGCATGTTATTCAATACGCCCAGGGTTAGTCACTTTGCACGGGACGGACAAAAGCAGGATGAAGTTTTTCACCGCGGCGAGCTGGGAACTTTCCGCGAGGAGCCGCGGCGGTGTGCTCGTGGCGGGAGGCTTTCGCGGGCTCCTCCTGGCGTGGGAGCGGTGCCCTGCCTGCCTCCGCGGGAGCGGAAGCGCGCGGTGCTTTTCCTGCCGGACTTTTATTTCTGCAAAGAGTTCGGTTCATTTGGGAAGGGCAGAGGGGGGAAAAACCCAGCCTGCTCCGTCTGCTTGGCAAGGAACCGCTTGCTGACTCTTCGTCGGGGAGGCTGGAGGGCTGTGCAGAGGCTTCCTCGTGCTCCGCAGCGCAGGGAGGCTGGGTCCCTCCGCCGTGTTCCGGGAGGGAAATGCAAGAACTTACCTGTCCTGGATGCTCTGAAGGAAAAGGGGAAGCTGTCGTGTGCTGCTGGCCTGTGGCTCAGGCTCAGCTGCGGGGAATCAGCCTGAGAGAAGCCCCACGCACTTTATCTCCAGTTAGGCAGTGCCGAAAACACGGGTTGCGGTGGCAGAGATGGTGGAAACGGGGCTCGGAGGAGAAGCTCGGCCACAGCCCCGGTAGCTGCCGGGGCAGCGGGGAAGGGGCAGGGTCGCTGCCCGGTGCCGGGGGCTGGCGGTGCCCCCGTGGCGGCCGCAGGTGCAGGAGAGCGCGTGTGGTCCTCGCTTAACAGCACCTGGTAGCCCCAGGGCCGGGGTTAGAAGCACGCTCGGCATAACTCGGCAGCTTGCAGGAAGTAAAACCTGAGCCGCAGGCGAGGCTGAGCGGCCGGCCGCCAGCGGCGCAGCGCAGGTCACCGTGCGTGGCGAGGATCCGCGGCTGCACGGCCGGACCCCGGCGAGGGAGAGCTCCGGCATATTTAGGACACGCTGCACCAGCGGGGCTACCCGAGTCCCAGATAAAGGTGGCTGCTGGTCTAAATAGTTGTCTAAAACGGGACCGGGCCTGGACGGGAGGCTCAGCACGTGCTCAGGTGCCCTTGCCGGGTCGGCCTGGCTCCTCGCCTGCCGCGGGAGGACGTGGTGCCCCGTGGGGAGCCGCTCGCGGCACCGTCCCTGCTGCCTGTGAGGCTGGAGTGCTGTGTGCCCTGCTGCTGCGAAGGCACAGCAGAAATAGCTGCTGTCTCCCCGTAAAATGGGATTTCACTATTTCTCTTGCGTGCTGCTGTTGACCCGGCCGAGCTGCGCTGTTAGCTCTGGTAAGAGCTGTTGGAGAGTTCCTTGTTCAGCCCTAAAACCCGGAGGGGCTTGGGGACAGGGACGCCAGGAGAGCCCTTGCAAGGGGTCAGGCTTTCAGAGCTCTCCAGTCCCCGTGTCACAAGCCCACGCGGTTTCGGGGCACAGCCACGCGCGGCTCCCTGAGGCGGCTGCCTCCCTGCCTGGGGTGAAGTGGGGCTGGAACCGAGACACTGGGGGAGCTTTTAGCAGGGCTTCGGGATATTACTTGTTTTATGGTGTGTTTTGTTGTTTGTCTTAATGCCGTGCTTCTTTTCTGAGAAGCTTAAAAATAAAGCCTTGCTTCCTTTGTAATTTTTCTAGTTAATAACGGAGATTAAGTCTCCCTGTATCGTGTAACCCCGGTTCTTAATGGCCCCCTGCGAGCTTGCCGGCACAGTCGCCTTTTGAGAAGAAGTCTGTTGGCATCCGCGGGCGTGCTTCGGGCACCCGGGGGATGGGGACCCGCTGTGCTCGGTGCTGTCTGGGCACCGCCTGGCCCCAGGTGCTCCCGGTGCTCCGGCAGCGAGCGGGACCCCGGGGAGGTGGGGGCGACCTCCCAGGGTTCAAAACGGGGAGCTCGGGGGTGCCACGGCGAGTGCCTCGGGGGTGCCTCGCTTGCTCGGCACGTCCCAGCGCCTGCGGGTGCCCGAGGACCGGCTGTGGAGGCTTGCAGGGTGCTCGTCTCCTTGGCCGGGCTCGCTGGGGCTGGGTGAGGGCCCCCCTTCCACCCTGGCTGCTTGGGGCTCCGCTGCTTTGCAGGCTGCGCGCTGTGATGGACAAGGGAAAGCTTACTCCAGGGGATCGTGCTTTTCCTCCTGAACAGCTGTGCCTGCAGCAGTCCCGCTTGCTTTGAAAGGGAAACGCAGCGCTTGCCCACGAGCTTCCTCCGGGCAAGAGCTGGGGGTGTCGGAGCAGGGCAGAGCCTGGCGTGGGCAAGCGGGGCTGGTTTTGTCCCGGGCTGCCACGGGAGCTGGAATGATTTGGGGCCGGTCGGCTACTTTGGGTGCTGCTTTTGCTCTGCGTGGTGACAGTTGCGCGTTTTGCTGTCTTGCAGGTCCTCAGAGCAAGGTGTCGCGATGCCAGCCCAACGAACACAACTGCCTGGGCACGGAGCTGTGCATACACATGAGCAAACTGTGCAACGGGCTCCACGACTGCTTCGATGGCTCGGACGAGGGGCCGCACTGTCGGGGTAGGTGTCTGGGGGATGGTGAGGGTCTGCTCCCCTCTGTGGACACACAGGGCTTGCTGGAAGGTGGGCTGTGTCATGAAACACCTCCCTGGCCTCCTTTCCTCCTCCACCGTGGTGAGAGTCCCGGGGTCCCCGTTTTCTTGCTTGGGGTGAGTCCCCGCGTGCAGCCTCAGGGGTGTCGCCTTGGTGCTTTGTGTAACTGCTTTGCCCCGGTGCCAACGTGCTCGCGTGCTCCCCTCTCCCAGCTGCAGGCAGCCAGTGTAGGGGTAGCTGAGCGCTTGCTGGCAGCTAGCAGGGCCGGAGATTATCCAGAGCCGCTTGCAAGTAAATGCCCATCATTCCTGAGCCTGCAGGCCATTAAATAGCTGCATTGTCTCCTGGGTTTAAAAGCTTGGAGAGTTCGGATTCTGGTTCAGATAAAAGATACTGGTATGTTTTTTTCCTTCTTTCCAGGAGCTTTGTTCCACCTCCTGGCCAGTCCCTGGTTGCTAATCCTGTTGGGAAACTCTCCCAAAATCAATGTGCATCGGCTGCCTGGTGCACAGCTTAGCCGCGCAGAAACACGTGTCCTGGGCTGACCCCGGAGCTGGGTCTCGGCTCTGGGCGAGCAGTGTGCCTTCTGCCCAGCCCCGTCCCTTCCCCGGGCAGAGGGCTCTGGCTGGGCCAAGCTTCCATCGCCCCCAGCCTGATGCTGGGCTTGGGACACGCTGCCACGAGCGGCTCCCCCCTGCCCCGGCCCCGAGCTGGGAGCTCCTCTGCTGCTGGGGCTGGTTGGTGCTGCCTGGGGCAGCGCCGGCAGGAGCAATACAGGGGTGTTCGTGCTGCTTTGCGCACTCTGAGCATTAATACTTAGTTAATAGGTCTCACTGGTTAATTGGGATCTGGTTTTTCATGGTGGGGCAGCCCGTGGCCTGCGTGCACCAGGCAGGAGCTGGGTGCAGGCAACCCTGTGTCGCTGCTCGCAGCTTGGGGCACGCTGCGGGCCCAAATCCTCACTCTTGTTTGCGTCGGGTGCCGAGGTCCCCGGTGCCCGCAGCTGGCAGGGAGGCATTCCTTTGCTGCTGATCCCAAACCCCATACCAGCCCCTGCCTTTGCTCCAGGTTTAGGGAGAGGTGCTGCTAATCTGGCCCGGAGCAGGATTATCCAGGAGTTGAAGGCAGCAATTGGAGCAGGCATGAAGCGAGAAGCGTGCGCTGCTGCCGTGCGTGGCGTGGCCCCAAATGCTGCCTGCATCCAGCCAAGGCCATTCCTGGAAGGGCTGCAAGGGTGTGGGGAAGGGGCTGGAGGCGGCCGGGGCTGGCACCTGCGGCTGCTCTCCTGCGCGGTGGCAGTGAAGAGCGCAGCCTTGCTGCTGCAGAAGGACTCGGAGCATGTGCCAAGGCGTCACCCGGGTCCCGCTGCTCCGGTGGCCGTGCTGCTCCAGCCCCGCTCTTCGCTGCCCGTGCACGTCCCCGCCGCGGGTTGGGGGCCCCGTGTACCCACGGGACATGGGGCACTCGGGGCGGCAGCTGCTGAACCCGTGCTGCCTCTGCGGTAACGCTGCCTGCCCGCGCTGATAGAAGGAGGCTGCGGAGCCTCTCCGCAGGTCGGGGTGGAGCCGAGGTTGGCCGGGCCATGGCGAATGTGTTTATCCTGCCTCCGATAGCAGGGTGTGGAGCTTTTCAGGCCTGAACGAGGAGCCCCAGGCCCTGCTGCTGGTTCATGCTCTGGCCTGCTGGATAATCACAGCTCATTCTGCTCCCCCCATTGCCCTTTGCACCTGGCCTCTCTGCCCTGAGGTCTTTTGCTGATAAACGTGAGCTTCCTCTGCGCTCGGGAGGTTTGTCCCGCAGAAAGATGCAGAGCCCCATCTGCAGAACCGGGGAGCCTCTGCTGCCCTTGCAAAAACCCATAGGAGATGGAAATGCAATTAGAGCCTTTGTGCTGAAACTCCCTCCATTGTCTTCCCTGCCCTCTCCGCTTAAGACTCTGCATTCTTGAGGGTTTTTTCTTTTTTGTCGGATGCATGTAGTGCTTCAGTGAGGAGATAAGAATCTGAAATGAATAGCCGGGCTTGCCAAAGCTGATAAACCTTGTAAACAAGTCAGCTGGGCCCTGCCTGCCTTATTAAACTATTACACATGCAGGGGGCAACATTTCCAGTCGGTCGTTTTGGCCCTCAGTGCTAGCAGAGGAGGAAGGTCTCTCCTGCAGCCAGCAAAGGCCCCCCCGGCCCCAAGCACAGAGAGGAGCCTCTGCGGCTGCAGCCTTGTAGGATTGCGTGTCCCCCCCGCCCAGCCAAGCCCCCGCAGCGCTGCCGCTTCAACCCCAGCAGCCCGAGGGCTCCCAGCGCTGCGCGTCGGGGACTCTGGCCGAGGGTGGCTGCTCGTGAAACTTCCCATCTGGACGTGGCTCTGGGAGGAGGAGGAGATGCAGGGGGGTGAGAGAGAAGAAAGGGGGGGGATCTGCAGGGGCAGGGCCCTGGGGTTCGGAGGGCTCAGAGGGGAGCTGGTCCTGGCAAGGCTGGGCAGGGGTCTGGGTGCGGATGCTTCGCAGCCGAAGGGGCTGGGGACAGGCCAGGTACGGTCAGCCAGCAGTGGGGCCTTGTCTCTGCAAACACCGCAAGGGCTGGGGAGGAGCGGGGCTTGGGATCTGGATTCCTGCACCTTGGGACAGCCTCCGGACAGCAGCGTTTGGGCAGGCTGGGGGGCGACGGGGGCCACGCAAAGGCAGAGCGGAGTTGCTGAACGTGGAGAAGCCATGGGACGGCCCTCGGCGTGCGAGCGCAGCACCCGAGCTCTGCTCCTCCTGCTATCGGGGACGTGGAAAGGGCCGAATTGTCCCGGTTTGCGGAGGCGCGTGGTTGGGCGGCTGCAGGCGCACTCTGTTTTTTCCCCTCGTCAAGCAGATTTGCTGTGACCCGAGTTCAGCGCCCTCTGAGCACCAAAATGACTGGGTTAGGCAGGGTGAGCGGAGCAAATAAAACCCAGTGAAAGTCGCCCCCCCCAGACAAAGAGGCCTTTGTGGGCTGATGCACTCTCGTCTGGCACGGCGAGCATCCCTTCTGCTGTGAAAGCTTGCCCTGGCCCTGTGCGCGCTGGTTGGGCTGCGGTAGCCTCTCACCGCTGCCGGCGTTAAGGGGCAAGCTGGGGCGGCCGTGCTCTTGCCCCACTGTGACACAGGGAGGCTGGGCACCCTGCTTGTCCCCCCTCAGGCCTGGTGGTGAAGGAGCCAGGTAGCGCTGCACATCCCCTCCCCAGAGACCCCCGGCAGGCTAACGAGGCCTGGCGCTAAATAACCTTGAGACACTGGAGGCTGCCGTGTGGTGGTGGAGCAAGGCAGAAGCTGCCGAGGCCGCCCAGCAGCCCTGGCCTGCTTCGTGTGTTGGGAGCACGGAGATGTGGAGGCTTCGCGGGTGTTTTCAAACAGAAATTGCGCCGCGGGGAGCAGCGAGCCGGGCAGCCGTGTCTCTCCTCCAGCCTCTGCAGGCCTCTGGGCACTCCAAGGTGTCACCGCCTGCGGCGAGGCCGGGCCGGGCGCAGGGCTCTGGCACGCGTGGCCGCTTGCACCTCTGACCCTCTCTCCTCTCCATCCCCTCTCTCCTCAGAGCAATTAGCAAATTGCACGGCCCTGGCCTGCCAGCACCACTGTGTGCCGACGCTGAGCGGTCCGGCCTGCTACTGCAACAACTCCTTCCAGCTGGCCGAGGACAGGAGGAGCTGCAAAGGTGGGTGCCGGCGCCGCGCTCCTGGGGCCGCGGCCGCTGTCTCAGCAGCAGGGGGCTTGGCGAGGTGGCCGAAGGGATGTGGGGCTCGCCGGGGGGGGGTCAGCAGTCTCTGATCTGTAGAGGTCAATGGGACAGGGCTCTGATTGTCTCCCTTCAGCTGTGGGGCTGTTCGGTGAATCCTGAGAAGCATCGGAAGGGAGTGAGGACGTGGCTTTGTGTGGTCAGAGGGGCCGTCGCTGCACTGCTGCACGCTGCTGTCCACGCCTTGGGAAGGATGCTGGAACATAGCAGGGGGGTCAAAGGGAGTGATCAGATCCATGCAGTGCCTAGAAACAAGTCTTGAAATGAGAGGTTTCTGCAGCTCCATCATTCATTTATCTGAGCAGGGGTGAAAAGGGGACTTTTAACAGCTCCTGCATGCACCTCTAGGGGTAAGAGCTTTCCGGTGGAGACAGCGCTTTCATCTAGCAGAAGAAAGAGCAGCGTGCGAGCTGGGGGTTTGGAAGCTGAAGATTAGAGAAATTCAGACTAGAAATTTAGGTGGGGGTCTTGGAGAGTGGGGGGAAGGGCCAGTGAGTTGGCGAGGCCTTGGCAAGGCCCTGCTGTGAAGCAGGGCTTTTCCTTTTGCTTCTTGTCTGCTGGTGCTTCTGCAGAAAGCTGGGAGGTGATGTTTGCCAGGCACTCTGCTGGAGGGTATTGTGACGGTCCTTCTGCTTTCTGCATGTTGCTGGACTTCCTCACAGAACGTGTCCTTCCCTTGCAAGGCAGCTAAGGAAAGGTGCTGGTCCAAACCTTGTTTTTTTTGTCTTCTTTTCCAGACTTCGATGAGTGCACTGTCTATGGGACCTGCAGCCAGACCTGCACCAACACAGAGGGTTCCTACACGTGCAGCTGTGTTGAAGGATACCTCTTGCAGCCTGATAACAGATCCTGCAAAGCCAAGAATGGTAAGATCCTGGACGAGAGAAGTGTGTTGTCTCTGGACAGCTCTGAAAAGCATGGCCTCCTGCTGTAGGTGTGCCCCTGCCCCGGTTCTTTGCTTTAAGCCGCTCTTCCCTGAGTACAACCTGTGCCGCCACCTTCCCTCTTGTACGTGTTGGGCTGTGTGCCACAGCCCTGCTTCTGTGGGAGCAGAAGGGCCGGGCTGTGTGCTGATCACAGAATCATCTAGGTTGGAAGAGACCTCCAAAATCACCCAGTCCAACCTCTGACCTAACACTAACAAGTCCTCCACTAAAACATATCACTAAGCTCTACATCTGAACGTCTTTTAAAGACCTCCAGGGATGGTGACTCGACCACCTCCCTGGGCAGCCCATTCCAATGCCCAACAATCCTTTCAGTAAAGAAGTACTTCCTAACATCCAGCCTAAACCTCCCCTGGCGCAACTTTCGCCCATTCCCCCTCGTCCTATCAGCGGGCACATGGGAGAATAGACCAATCTCCACCTCGCTACAGCCTCCTTTAAGGTACCTGTAGAGAGCGATAAGGTCGCCCCTGAGCCTCCTCTTCTCCAGGCTGAACAAGCCCAGCTCCCTCAGCCGCTCCTCGTAAGACTTGTTCTCCAGACCCCTCACCAGCTTCGTTGCCCTTCTCTGGACTCGCTCGAGCACCTCCATGTCCTTCCTGTACCGAGGGGCCCAAAGCTGAACACAGTACTCGAGGTGCGGCTTGATGTGGCGCTGCAGCCACAAGCCGTGGTGCCCGGCCGTGACCCCCCTTCTCCTCTCCAGAGCCCGTCGACCGCCCTCCCGTGCTGCTCATCGCCAACTCCCAGAACATCCTGGCCACCTACCTGAGCGGTGCCCCCGTGCCCAACATCACCCCCACCAGTGCCAAGCAGACCACGGCCATGGACTTCAACTACGTCGAAGACACGGTGTGCTGGGTGCACGTGGGCGACAGTGCCTCCCAGACCATCCTCAAGTGTGCCAAGATCCCCAACCTGAAGGGCTTTGTGGAAGAGCGCTCCATCAACATCTCCCTCAGCCTGCACCGTGAGTGCCCGTTCCCCTTCAAAGCTTGCTCCCACTCCTTGTGAACCCCGAGTGTCCCAAGGTGCGCGAAGCGGGGGCGTTTCGGTGGGAGGTAGCCTCCTGCAGGGCCAGGCACCTGGGCTTTGGCACGGACTTTTCCTCTTTATTCTCCTTTTACCTTCGTCCTTCCTTTTCCTTCCCTCTTATTATTCCTAGCAAGTCTCAGGGCTTCTTTGTGCAAGTATATAACAAAAAATGATGTGGTGAGGAGTGGAGGTGATACCTGCATAGAGGGGATGGGGCCAGCAGTTCTCCCTGCTTCCTCTTTTGGTTTTGGCCCTGGGTTCTTCTTGCCAAAGTGGGCTTCGGTCTCCTGTCCCTCGGTAGGGACTGAGACCAAAATCCCGACCCAGAAGTGTCAAATCCCGACCCGTCAGGCAGCCGGCTGAGTCACCGGCAGCCGGCGGTGGATGCTTGGTGCTGTTTGTGTCTCCCAGGCTGTGATGAGTGTGGTTACAGCACAGCCTCCTGTTGGGGCTTGCTGGTCCCAGTTCAGCAGTCAGGCAGGGGAAGGAAAGCTGCTTGCTGGGGTTTCGGTGCCCTTTGACTCGGGCCCTCTAGAAAATGGAGGGGAGAGGACTGTGTGGGTGCGTGCCCCGTCTGCTCTCCTGGGAGCCCCGTGGGGATCGTGGCAGAAAGCCGCCGTCTTCCCAGGCCCTTCCTTCGTGTGCCTTCGTGTGCGCGTGGTGCAGGGCAGGTGGGATCGGAAGAGAAGCTGTGGAGGTGGTTGAGTGTCGTAGCTGTGCAGCCAGGATGTGGAGATGGCCCCTCGCTGTTTTCCTGTCACTGATTTCGTCCTCTGAAACCACAGACTGAGGCAGCTAGGGTGGGATTTTGGTATTTTCAGGGCATCGCCATCTGGTTCTGCAGCCCTTGGCTTCCCTGGCGTAATCCTCCCATTGTATTTTACCTCTTAAAACCAGGAGTGCTTTCAGACAGCGGCTGCCTGATGCAACAAGGATCCCCATCCTTCGTGGGTCCGAGGGCGCTTTCACCTGATGAGCAATAGCTGGCGTAGCAAATTAGAGGAACATGTACGGACGGATCTCCGCGAACCGACAGAAGTCTCTGGCGGGTCCATGGGCGAGGGCGTTCCTCTGCCCCCGGCAATGTCACGGTGGCCCGGCCAGGACGGGGAGAAGGGGCCAAATCCTGGCCGCGCTGTGGGGTGCACGGGGCTGCTGGGGGCCACCCTTGGGCCCTGGCTGAGCTGGGGCTCAGCGTGCTCCAGCCGCTGCACCGCATGGAGGGTGTGCGTGGCACGGCGCATTTAGGCTTGCGCGGTGTATTTTTAGGGCAGTGTGTATTTTTAGGGAGCGGCCTCACCCTTTGCTCTTACAGGCGACAGCCTGAAATTAGGCAGGACGGGGCTGAGCTTTGCTTTCTGTCCCCCCCCCCCCCCCCCCAACGGTTTGAGGTCTGCTTCTGTGCGCTCCTGCTTTTTTTAAGGCTTTCTCAAGTTGAGTTTGGTCTCTCCCCTTGGTTCACGGGAGGGTCCTGTGGGGTTTCTTCCGGGGCATTAGGGTTTTCATTTCCTGCAGCTGTGGCTGGTGGCCAGGAACCGCGGGCACAGGGGATGGCGACTGTGGCCCTGTCCTCCAGTTTATTGCCTCCGTCTGGGGGTCTGGGTTGCCGCAGTCTCCCCGCATGGTCCGGGTCTGGTCCCCAAGGAGGAGCGCACATCACCGGCGTGAAGGCTTGCCGTGGCCCCTCGGCTGCCCGCAGGCTTGATCTAGTGATCTGGCAAGGGTGAGCCGGGTGCCCCAGCCATGCTGCTGGGCAGAGGTTGTGTCCGGAAGGCAGGCCCAGCACCCCTGACAGCGAGCAGCCTCCCTGGCTCGTCCTGAAGCCCCTGGGGTGCCCTCGCTTGGCTTTGGACTGCGGGAGGTTGATGGTGTGGGCAGCAGAAGAGAGCTGGGATTGTGCTCGAATGGAGGGAGCTGCGGAGGGAGAGAGAGCTCGGACCAAGAGGTGGGCAGGCAGCGGGGCAGGACCAGAGCCTCAACGCCCGCTCTGCTGCCCCTCTGCCGTGCCTGAGTGGGGGCAGGCTTTGGGGCAGTTGTCCTGGCAGCTGCGGCTCCAGGAGGTTGTCAACCTCCCGAGGACAGCCTTGTAATCATGGACAAGAGGGGAAGGGAGCTCGTAAGAAGACCGTGTTCAAGTCCGAACAAGAAAAGGTGCCTTGCTTTGCTTGTCCTCCTGATCTGTTGCTACAGCTTAGGGTAGGAAGAGGGGAATTCAGCTCGCCTGGATGGGAAAACTCCTGATTTTGCCCCGGGATGAAGGGAAAAGTCTCCTTCGCAGGAAGAAGGGCGGCAGCAGCTCCTGCATGCTGTCCCCGCTGCTGGTGTGTGGTGGGTGCCTGCACATGAGCTGCGGGGGCTCTCTGTGGGGTTACATGGCCATAGGGTCACTCCTCCAGCGTGCAGGAGTGAAACCGCCTCAGGTTTGGGTTGCTGAACCGTTTGGCGCCGATTTTGTTGGCTCTGATTTTCAGACGGCTCTTGGCCATCCTCCCTGCCCCGGGTCCCAAGCCTGGGTTGGATTTTGGAGGGTTCTGATGAGGAGATAATGTCACTCTCCTGCTTCTCCCTGTTGGGACGCTGAAGAGACCTGTCAATCCAATTAGTGGTTTCTCTCTTTATTTGCTGCTTTATGGCATTTATCTACTAACAGCAGGAGCCAGACTTCCCTGGTGCCTGCTGCTAATGTGGCTTGAGTTGGCATCTGATGGGGAAAGACTGATGCTAAAGGGCTGAAAATTAGCAGCCCCCAGCTGTCACCGGTAAGTCTGGGACGGTGAAATGTCACAGCCCACTTCTGATAGGAGCTGTGCTTCCATGCCTTTTTGTCCCCTCTCCGTTCCTGCGGAGAGATTACTGTCACTTGTGTTGTGGGAGATGTGTTAAATGAATACTATTAGCAGGGCTTGCCAAGACCCACTGAATGCTGAAGCTTTGCTTTTCCCCAGTTCCTTGCACTGCTAAACCCTTTCTTCTATCACAAGCCTTGAGTATTGATGCACTTTTTCATGGTGGCTGTCCCTTGGTTCCCAATCACATGCTGCCCGGGGACGTTTCTCACAGGCAGTGATTTTCTCAGTTGATTTGAGGCGTCCTGTTCCCTGCCCCCACATCTCTTCCAGGAGCATGCTAAAAATCAGAGGCTGGCGAAGTCTTCCACCCCTTTCTCTAAGAGAAGGCAAAAAGAAAAAGTAACAAAAAACCCCCACTCATTTTGGAACTGAGTTATTTCTCACCGCATCAGCCCGTGCCGTCTGCGGCAGGCAGAAGCCCTGGGCACCTCTCGTGTGCAGGAGCTGCAGGATGCCGTGGGCTCAGCGGCAGTGCCGGCACCGCAGGCTGCGCTGCAGCTGGGAGGCGATCCCTGGCTTGTGTTGCAAAGCAGCGAAACCCACGGTGGGGAAGGGGCGGGGGACGCATGCCCCCTTATCGCGGCAGGAATTTGGCTCTGTTCCCCGCCCCCCTCTCTGCAGGGAGCTCAAAGGCAGCACCTCCGCATCCAGACCCCGCGGGACTGCCGGGGTCTGCGGTCAGCACCCCTGGGCGCCTGCAGCCCCTGCCCTTGGTCCTCCCTCGCCCTTGGGTCTGTAGGACCGCGGGGCTGAGACCGGGGAACGAGCTCTTCTCTGAGCTGCGCAAGAAGGGCCTCGTCCTTCCTGCCAATGCTGAGTCGCAAAAAGGGGAACTTGTTTCTTCTTTCCTCCCTTTCCGCTTTCTCTCTTTCTCTCTCTCCTCCGCTCTGTGTGAAAATTCCAGTCCTGTTTCTAATCAGGGAAAATCCTGGCAGGCACCGAATATGTGCTCACATTCAAGGACAAAAAGGAGTGTGTGTTGGTGTGTGCAGGGGAAGAGCTGCTCTCTGCAGCTTGCAGAGGTTTTCCCCTGCTGCTCAGACAGTCGGCCCAGTGTCTGCTCGGCCTGCTGGCCTTCCCAGAGCCGAGCCGGCTGCTGGGAGCTGAGCTGTGGGGAGCTGGGACCCCGTGAGGGGGCTGCTCCCCAGCGGAGCGCCCTCAGTCCCCAGGGAGCCCTGGGGGCAGTTCCTTCCACCGGTACTTCCAGCCCTGTCCTGGCCCTGTTACGCTTGGGGGTTCCCCTTGCTGGGGCGCGGGTCTGCTCCCTGCCACCGTCCGCGCCCCCGGTGCTGCGCCTGCTGTCTGGCCGCTGGCGCCGGGCTCTGCGGCGCTCCCAGGCTTCGGCCCCAGCTCCTGCCGGCCACACGGGGCTCAGTTCCCTCTGCGGCTGCAGGCTTGTAGGGTTCATTTCAGAGCAAGACTTGACCCCAGTTAGGCCCTACCCTCCCCGGCTGCCCTGCCGATGCTCGGCGGAGGCTCGGGCGCCACGGGTCTCCTGCGGACCCACCTTGGTCGGCAGCTAATCCCCGACCCTCCGGGGACCCGCTGGTCCCGTGCGTTTTCTCAACCAGATTTCAGCCTCCACGTGCTTCCTGAGACAATGTTCTCATTTGTTTGGAGTTGGCCTTCCGAGGAATTTCAAAGCAAAACAAAACAAAACAAAATCTGCTTTCGGGCTTTCGCGTTGCTAAACCCCCGCTGGGTGAGCGGCAGGCTGGCCACGGGGAGCCGTGCTGCGCTCCGGCCGTCCCCTTCCCTGTCCCCGTGGAGGTTTGCTGTGGGACCGCCCCTGCCACCCCTGCTCCCATCCTGGGGCTGCTTTTTTGGGAAGCGCCCGGTGCGTTCGCAGCTGCTTGCACGAGTCCCTGAGTCCTTCAGGCCTCCCGGGCTGGCCGTCCGGCTGGCTCGCTGCGTGGTCGCCAAAGGGACGAGGGAAGCGGTGTGCTCGGGCTTGCGGTCGGGTTGGGGCGACCTTAAATCGGATCCGTGCCTCGGTTCTTTACAGGTGAAATGAGAAAGGCAAAATCTGGCCCCGCAGCGAGCTGGGGATCGGGGCGCGTGGTCCTGCAAGGAGCAGTCCTTCGGGGTGGGTAAAGGACGCCGTTAATGGGCAGCAGCTTGACCCAGCCTCTCAGCTTCCCAGGCTTTTACTGCGAGCGCTGCGATTGCCGCGTTAAAGCCTCAGCTCCCGGAGTGGTGCGATCAAGTGATACTCGGCTTTCAAGAAAGGGAAGAGTTCGTTGCTTTTACTATGGAAAAATACTAGAAAACACGCGTCAGGAGACCGAAAGCAGAGTTTCTCAGAGGATCTCCTGGTGGTTCCCCCCTTCCCTGTTCTTTCCCTTTCTTTTTTTCCCCACTTCTCAAACGACTCCTGACTTTTTGCATGGTACCGGTAGCTCCACAGCGCCAGGGTTCCTTGCCCTGAATGCATTTATTGTGCCACGAGGTCCCTGGTGCCGGTACAGCTCCTTTGTGGCTCTGGAGCTGGAGGTGTCTGAGCCTTGCTGCCCTCGGAGTGCCGGGGAGGTGGCGGCGGCTTTGCCGGCGTCCCCGCGGAAGCCGGGATGGGTCCACGCCAGCCGTGCCCGCGGCCGCGCCGGTGGGGTCTGCGGGCTGGCGTCCAGGAATGTCGGCTGCCTGGCGGGACGCGGCCAGGGTTGCTGGGAAAAGGCTGCGGAGCCTTCTCTTGATTTATTATTTCTCGTTTTAAGGTTCGCTGTTTTCTTTGTCTTTTATAAAACAAGCCCCCAGGAAGGGGTTTGAAATAGTGGGACATTTGATCCCGAGTGCATTATAAACCTTAAATGATAACAATCTGGCCATTATTAAAATACCTTCCTGGGCAGCATCTATCTAAACAAGCATGTCTAGGAGGTTGTTTTCATTGACTCCATTTCAGCCCTGTTACTCGTAATGACCTGCTCTGTTGCCAATAAGCAGAAATGCTGTAGGGTTTGGGACAAATTGATTTCAGGGAGATGTTGGTCTACAGAGAAATCCAAGTACGTTTCTTTCCCCGCTTTGCATGGAAAGCTATTTTTCTTCCTTGCTGCCTCGTTCTAGCCAAGAAAGAGGCTCTGATGTGAACTTCTTTGGCAAGAAAGAGGGATGATTGGTAATTTCATCTGCTGATCCCTTTCTTGCTTGCTTGCTTTTTAACTGTTGATGACTGCTCGCATAGCAGCAACTCACGAGAGCCGGGGACATGATCACCTCCTCCTGCTTCACCTGATGCGGGTTCTCCGGCGGGGTGCTCGCACCCCCCCATCGGCTCTTTGTGCTGGGGGGGAGGTGAAGGCTGCGGTGGTTTCAGGCAGCCCCTTCGCCCGGTGCCTGCGCGGCTCTGTTCAGCGTGGACGCAGACGTGGGGCGGGCAGGGTGCTGGAGCTGGGGGGCCAATGCGCCCTGCCGGGGGAGACGCGTTCCCCGCGGTGGGGTTGCTGCGAGGGGCTGGGCTGCTGACCTGCAGAGGCGTCGATGGCTCCCCGGGGCCGAGCAGGACTCTGCTCTTTGGGGTTCAATTCCTCTTTGTGCTTCCTGCGTGAGAGACAGGGACAGAGGCTTGGAGAGGGCTGAGCAGGGCCTCGGCGACGCCTGGAGGCAGCGTGGGGCTGGGGGCAGTACGGGGCTGCCGGCAGAGCCCCCAGCAGAGGGGTTCAGCGTGCCCCTGCTCTGGGGAAGGGGCAGATCTTTGGCTGTGCTGGGGCCCCGAGGGCTGCGGGCAACAGCCCCGTGCCGCGGTGGCACCATGGGGGGGACGCAGGGGACAGTTCGGGGGGGGGGTGGGCTCTGCTGCTGGCTCCCTTCCTAGCAGAGCTGCGGAGAGGGGCTCCCTGCGCTCCCCCCGTCCTCGGGCAGCGTCCGTGTGCTCTGCCAAGCGAGGTCCTTTTCCTGGCGGGGAGCCCGCTGTGAGTCCTGGTTCAACGGGCCGCATTGAGTTTTCGTTATGCAAAGGGGAAAAAAAAAAGGAAAGAAAAAAAAGGGGAGGAGGAAGAGGAAGCAAAAGTGCTTCGGGTTACGCAAGAGCCTGGTCTCGAGGGGCACTGCCTTGTTACGTGGCTGTCAAAGCCTCGTGCGGGGCAGCTGCGGGAGGAAGGCCCCAGCCCGTGCCGCCTCCTGCGCGCATCGTGCGCGGCTGCTGGGGCTGGAGGAGGGCCGGGGTCTGACCGTGCCGGGGGCAGCAGCCCCCCACCCTGGTCCCGTCCCTCCCCGCTCCCCGCGCGGCTGCCGCTGCCCTCCCGTCCCCCTCCGGCAGCGGCAAGGTGCTGCTGCTCAGCACGGGCCGAGCCCCGTTTCCACGTTGCTGCAGATCAAAGGGCAGAACTAATTCCCCCCGTTAATTGGGATCCTCTTGTGCGCGGAGACGTGTTTGAGTCGAAGTGGCAGGGAGCACGTTTATTCCTGCAGACGTCCGTCCGCCCTGCGCCGCCGCCGCCGCTCGCAGCTCACCCCAGCGCGGCCGCGCTCTGCTGGGACCGCCCGTGCCTGCAGCCGTCCCTGTCTCAGCGTTCCCGGCCCTCGTCCCCTTGCCCTCCCCAGAGCACCCCGATAAAGCTCCCGCGGGTTCTCGCTGCCCCCCCCTTGCACCCACAAGCAGGCCGAGCAGCCTGTCCCTCGGCCGGCCTCTGCTGAATGCCTTTGTTGGTGGAATTGCCTCATTAAGGAACAGTAATTAAAGTCCCTTGGCTGTCCTCTGCAGCCGAGACGGAGCTTGCCCCAGCTCTCTCCTTGCTCTTCCCACCTCCAGTGCCGCAGCTGGGAAAGGGGGGAGCAGGCTGGGGTCTGGGGAAGAGCCCTGGAGCTGGGGAAGGCGACGGAGGGGGCCGGGCAGGGGGCAGGAGGGGGCCGCCACCCCCGGGGGGGGCAGTGCAGCTCGCAAGGCTCGCACGGGCACGCGGCGCACGCATGGAGGCCGCAAGCATCCCTATGCGCGCCGAGTCAGACGTCCTGGACGTGGGCCACAGGCTCCCACCCAGCAGTTTCTCCTCTGAGCTAAACAGCTTAACGGAGTTGGTTTTTTTTTTTTTTTTTAAATATATTTATTTTTTTTAGCTTGGTTTTCTAAGGAGACCAGGCTGACGTGATGGTGCTGGCTGTACCCGCCGGTGTCTGGCCCGTCCGCAGCGCCTCCTCCTCGCTCGCAGGCTGGCAGCCGATGGCAGCTTCTGCTGCAGGGGCTGAGCCGGAGCCTGCAGCCCAGGGGGGGGTTAGCTGACCCCAGGCCAAAAATCAGCTGCCCGGCATTGGCACAGGGGCACGGAGGGACCCCAGCCCTCTGGGGATGCGCGGTGGGACCCAGCCATCCCCATCCCTGCCGGCCGGGGGAGGCGGGTGCCCTGAGGGGCCGGAGTTTGTCTTTGTGCCTGTCCTGTTAGCACACTTTAATTAAGGAAAATTGTCCCCAGGAGCAGTGTTTACCCACGGAGCAGTTTGCCATTACAGAGAGCGTCTTGTTCTCCGGGGCAGAGGATGTGTGTGGAGGGAAGAGACAGAAATTCCTTCAGATTATGGTATTATGTAAATGTATCAAACGGATCATTCCCTATAAAAAAAGAAAGTAGGAAACCAATGTATTTGAGCAGCCCTGGGGACTGCATTCCTGACGAGCCTTCGTTCCTCTTCTGGAGGCGTTTTTGAACTGAAACATTTGGCGACTTCTCCAAGCTTTTTCCTCGGCAGCCGCGTGCCGGGGGCTCCCTGTGTGCGGTGGCACGGCTGGGTGCTGGGTGCTGGGTGCTGGAGGCAGCCCCGTCCCATCTCCTGGGCTGCTCGGGCATCCCGGTGCGACTCCTGTCCCCACTGCGGGCTGCTCTGGTCACCGCAGCCGTAGCTGAACTCGTCTGGTTTTCCTTCGGAGGGACAGTCCGTACCACCAAAGCACTGAAAGCAAAACACGTAGGTTGTTTTCAGGAGATGAATTTGGACCTAAAAACAACATGCGAGTAGCAGCAGCAGAGCTCGGCTGAGCTCCTCGATGTGTGCTGGGGTAAAGTAGAAACGCACCTCGTCAGAAAGGTGAGCAAGGGGCTTGTATGATTGACCTTGTGTTGGAGGGTGGCGGTGCTTTCAGCTGCCCCAAAGGGGGAGTCTGGCAAGGGAGAGCTCCCCAGCAGAGCTGGGGCCTCTCCTGAGCAATTCCTGCCCTGTCCTGCTCCGGCTGCCCCGCGGGGAGTGCTCCCTTCTAGCAGTAGTCAAGGAGTGGGATTTCTTCCAGAGCGCCGCAGCTCTTCGCCTCTTACACGCTTAAAAGTGCAAGAGTTAGGGTGAGCCTGACTTGCACGCATCTTAATTGCAGCTGTTCCAGAATTGTGTCGAAATCCATGTTTTAGTCTGAGACAAGATTGCATGTTTCCTTCCTCCTTGTGTCAGACCATAATTGATGTATTTGCAGAGTGCACAACAACTGATTCATGCAGAGGAAAGTTATGTGCTGGGTCAGCAAAGCTAGTTCCCCAAAAAACCCACAGTCTTACGGTGCTTGACTTGCTGTGGGGTAAATCAGATATTCCAGGGCTTGGGTTAAGGAAGGGAGAGCCTCCGGCAGGAGCTCCTGGAACGGCTGCTCCGACAGTGAACCGCGTGCGCCAGGGAGCTCTTTGTGCAGGACAGGATGCTCCCAGCCCCACTGAGCACAGGATGAGGTTGGGATCGGGGGCAGGAGAAGGGTGTCGCTGGGAAGACTTGTAAGGGTCGGTGGGGCCAAGTCCTAAAAACTCCCCTTCAGCACGTCCCTTCCCTGGCTGGGAGCAGCGTTGCCCTTCAGCCTCATCCTTGGGCGCGGGTCAGGTATTCCTGCCGCGCTCCCCGAGCGGCTTCGTGCTGCAGCAGGGTCTCCGCGCGCTGCCGGAGGAGGCCGGGCTGGAAGCGACCTTCAGCCCCATGTGAAGAGCCACCGCCGGTGCCCCCGTGCCGTGCGGGCTGCAGAGGTTGCTTCAGCTTTCTTCTTCTACTGACCATGGGAAGGAAGAAAAGGCAAATCTGAGCCCAGTGCCACGCAGATTATTTTGTGGCAGGGACTTCGGCAAGTGCTTCGTCAGGGTCAGCGTGAAACCAGGAAACATCTGCGCAGGGTTGGTTTTGGAGCTTGCTGAAGTTGCCAGCCCACCATCGTTGAGCAATGTGCCACTGACTAACTCCTTGGGGCTGCCTTCCCCCTGTCCTCCCTCTGCGTGCCTCCTCCCTAAAAGGGACCCAACGGGCAGAGCCCTCTCCGGCATCCGGCCCCGCACCAGCCGCGTTTGTGGCCAGCGCTTCTGAGTGGGGCCAGCTGGCATGGGCCGCAGCGATCCGGCCCTAATGAGGTTAGTTAGCTTCTTCCAGGAAAAGCCTTTAAAGTTCACGTCCCTTCTTCTCTGTCCCCCAAGCTCCTTTTCAAACGCTAGCAAATAAATAAATCTTAGCAAATGATTTTTGCATGTTGCAATTGTTTGCAACACCCAGCGCCGATTGAGCAAGGAGGGAGACTTGAGTCTCGGCCGGGGGCCGGGAGATGCCCTCGTAGGCAGCATCCCTCTGCCGCTGGGGGCTGCCCCCTCCTTGTTCCTCCCGTGGTCCCTGAGCTGGGTCACTGAGAGGGCTTTGGCTGGGGCACCTCCTGGTCCCCCCCGTCTGGCAGGGGATGGCGGGGGTGAGGAGAAAGCCCCGACCTTCTCAGCCCCCCCTCCCCGAGCTGTAGTGAACTGGGGAGAGCTCTCTGCACGTTAACGCTGGGGGGTAAAAATTGACGTTAGCTAAATTCGCTTCCACTGAAAGTTCAAGAGGAAAACCAGGTTTAGCTGAGGCTACAAGAAAGAACTGATGATGATAATAATAATAATAACAACAACTGATTCCTGCAACGGGGGGGGGGGGGGGGGGGGAGGAAGGGAGGGAGGGATAGAGAGCAGGGAGAGGGAGCAATTTGAAAAACAAAAGCCTTTGAGGAGCGTAATGCTTTCCAGCTGCAAAAATACAGCCTGGGAGAAGAGCAAGTGCTTGCGTCACCTCCAGCTCCGAGCCCGCGGCCCGGCCCCGCTGCCCGCCCCAGCGATGCCCGGCTCCGAGCAGGGCCCCCCCCCGCCGGGCCGGCCGCGCTGTGCTGGAGCCGGGCATCGCTGCTCCCCGTGTCCCCTTGGTCCCCGGGGTCCCAGGTGGCAGCCGTGACGGGGACGGGCATTGCCAGAGCGTCCCGGGAACGTGAAAGGGGCTGCGGGCCCTGAGGAACGAGCGGTTTGCGATCTGCAGCTGGTTCTGGCCGTTTTCCCTTCCGAGCTGCGCTCAGCCTTTGGATGCCATGCTTGTGAGCTTCCTCCCAGCTGGAGGAGCTGGAGACGAGCTCGAGCTCGGCTGGGAGCGCTCGGTGAGGTGGCAGCGGCCCCGTTCTCCTGGAAGGAGAACAAAAACGGGGCCTGAGTGCGCTGGGTTCGGCCAGACGGCAGCTCCTGGCCGGGGGGGAGGAGGGTGGCGAGGAGAGGCCAAATCCCCGTTGCTGGAAGGACTTGCCATCGAACGACCCACGAAGCCAGCCCCCGGGAGAACCTGAGCGAGGAGGGCTTCTGGTGGGCCTGGTGGGCCGGGCTGGGTGCCCGCAGGTGCCGGGGATGGCGCCAGGATTGCGCCGTCCCACGGGGTCCTCACCGCCCCCCCCCCGGCCGTCCTGTGACTCTGACTCAGCGCCGCGCGAGCTCCAGCCAGCAGCTGATTTTTGGGGAATTTTTGCGAGTCCCTTCGGTGGAGCGTTCCTGGCCCTGGCAGCGCTGCGTGCGCGCTGCTGCCGCCCCCTCCTCTCATCAGAGGCCGGTGAATCAGGGCCGGGGGTGGAGGAGGCGGGGGCCGGTTGGCGTGGGGAAGACGAGGGGGGCCAGGCCCAGCCTCCCCGACACCCGGGGGGCAGAATGCGGCCCTTGCCCACCCCGCACCATGCCCCCAGCCCAGCTGCAGCCCTTGGGGCAGCGGCTCCCACTGCCCTGTGCTCCCTGTGGCCCCGGGGGGCATCGCCTCCGCCCCGGCCCCGCTCGTCACTCGCTGCACGTTGGGCTCTCCGTGTGCCTTTGGCGTAGCTGCTTCGGTGCTAATTCCTGAGCCCTGACTGTTTCCACTTATTTTTATGAGATAAATCAGGCCGGGTGATAGCGGCGGGACACGGCGAGCCTCGCCTTTCCGGTCGGTCATCGGTGCGCAGCCCTGGCCCTGGGGTGCGTGACTGCCAGGAAGACATCCCCGTCCCCAGGGCCAGGGCTTGGCCTGAAGAGCTGAACGGGGTGTGCAGCAGTGGGAGCTGGCCCAGGTAGCTCAGGACTTGGGGTTGGTGTTGACAGGGCACCCACAAAACCACCGGGTGCTCATGAGCTCGGCGCTCGTCAGCAGCCGGGCAGCGCCTCGTGGTGCTAGAGCAGGGAAGGGCTTGATGTAATCAGGCTGAATCCTGCAAGCAGGGGGAGTTGGGGGCATTGCAAAACGTCCTGGCTTGATTCATGTTTTCCCTCCCTGTGCGCTCTGGAGCTTCTGCGCTAGTTAATAATTCAGCAGTGTCTGGCTCTGCTCCTCTGGGGCTGTCTGGGTCCCAGCGCCGCGGGGCAGTCGCGGTGCGGGGCCGCGGACACCTCAGCCCTGGCCCTGCTCCGCCTTGCAGGTGGCCGGGGACAGCAGCACGGTGTCGCTGGTCGGGGCGAGCGGCCCCGGGGTCCCCTCCAACCAAAAGCACCGGGGGACAAAGCCCCCACTTTCACCAGAGTACCCGGGAGCTGCAGCCCTCGCCCTGTCCGTGGGCCAGGGCCAGCAGGGAAGGGGAGCCGGGCAGCACGCAGCAGCACCCTGCTTACAGACAAAGAATTTGGGTGCATCAGGTTTATCCGATTTAACAGGCTTTTGCTGGTTTAATTAAATACTTAAACTTGGCGTGCCAGATGCCGTCGCTCACCTGCTTCAGGGCTCGGGGCGTCTTTGCAACGCCGGATTACCGCTGCCTGCTCCTCGCCTGAGCAGGGCCCTGCCTGCTGCTGCCCCTGGTCTCGACGCTGCAGTTTGTGCTCTCCTTCCTGCTGCGCTAGTCGCTTCTCCGGGAGCCAGCTTCTGCTGCCTTCATCCTCGGGAGGACCTTTCCCTGCTGCCCGGCCGGCATTGCTGTGGGGACCCCTGTGCGGCCGCGTGCTGCATCGCCGCTGGCGCGGACGCTGGCAGCGGCAGCGCTGCCCAGTGGTGGCAGGTCCTCCGGACGGACAGCGGGTGCAGAGGAGGGGACAGGTTGCCACACTGATCCAGGGCTTCACGGTGAAGCAGACCCTTCCCCTACCATGTGCAACCTGGGCCAGTGGGCACAGCCTGGGCAACAGCGAGCCTGAGGGGGCCGCTCTCGGCTCTGCTGCTGCCGTGCAGGGTGAGGAGGGCCAGGGCCCTGGCGTGCTGCAGCTCACGGCTTCTTCACGGCTCACGAGTGCTCACTTCTCAGCTATGTCCCTGCTTGAGGTGCCTGGTGGGCTGGGGGGTGATCAGGGAACCTGCCAGGGCTCCTCCCTGGGCTTCTTCTCCCTCCCTGCCTCCCTAACCTCTCTTTGCCTCTCTTCTCCCGTGGCCCAGATGTGGAGCAGATGGCTATCGACTGGCTCACGGGCAACTTCTACTTTGTGGATGACATCGATGACAGGATCTTTGTCTGCAACAAGAACGGAGTCACTTGCGTCACGCTGCTGGACCTGGAGCTGTACAACCCCAAAGGGATTGCGCTAGACCCAGCGATGGGGTAAGAGCTGCTTGCCGGCTGGGAGGGTCGGTGTTGCTGCAGCCCTGCAGAGGTGGAGCAGGCTGGGGGGGACCAGCTCCCAAGCCGTCCGGTGGGCAGCAGAGATGCCGCTGAAGAAGCAGCTCACCCCCGTGAGGGTCCCTCCGAGCTTTAGCTCTGCCTGAGTTCAGCATTTTCTCTCCCTTGGCTGAGATCTGGGCCATGTGCTGTAGGATGGATGTGACAGCAGTTTTAAGCAGCCCACTAGCAGCAGCTAGATTTGGAGAGGGTTTAGTCCTTAGAAGGGGGTCAGAGCAGCCCGAGCCTGTCTGCTCAGCTGACACTGCACGGGGGACAGTGCTGGACCGGTGCAGCACTGGGGGATGTCAGCGTCTAACCTGAGTCTTGTAATTAACTGCCCTTGGTGAGCAAGCGTGTTGTCCTCGCCTCTGGGGCTGGTGGCATCTCCTGTCACCGTGCCTGCGTCTGGAAGCCCCTCTGCTGGACTGAGCGGCTCCCTTGGGTCTCTTTACGCAGGGTGCTGCAGTCAGGGAGCACCGCTCCCGCAGCTGCCTTTGCAAAATCTCCTGCATGGGGAGGCTGCGATGCCGGATCCCTGGAGAGCCTCAGGGTGTGCGTGGCAGCTGCTGAAATGCAGCTCTCGGGTGCACGACGCCCAGGTAGATGAGCTGGGTTGGGTTTTAACACGTCAGCTGGTGGAGGGCCCTGGACCTCTTCCTGGTGACACCAGCAGGTCTCAGTTCAAGCGCCGGCTGCCTGTCTCAGCATCTCTGCCTGGGTTACGGCAGCTCCTCGGAGCTCCCAGGGCCGCCACGCCTGGCAGCGCTCTCGCCCTTCAGCTGCTGGCAGCAGCCACGTGAGGGGTGCTCGGTGTCTGCTGAGCCAGGCGCAGGCTCGCCTGCGTTGCCCCAGTGCTTGCCTGTGCCCGAACGTGCCTGCATCAACACAAAGGTGCAGCTGTGGATGGCACGCCTGCTCGGGGAGGCGTGCTTGCACGTGTGGATGGCTGGGAGCCTGTGTGCACGGTCCCGTGAGCGTGCAAACCTATGTTCGAACGCAAGCCCACGTCCGCAAGTGTGGACGCGCACTGTCTGCATGTCTGCATCCTCTCTTTCTCTGGACTGGAGGTGGCATCCAGGCTCTGAGCTCCCCTCTCTGCCTTCCTCACGCAGCAAGGTGTTCTTCACGGACTACGGGCAGATCCCCAAGGTGGAGCGCTGCGACATGGACGGGCAGAACCGCACCAAGCTGGTGGACAGCAAGATCGTCTTCCCCCACGGCATCACCTTGGACTTGGTGAACCGGCTCGTATACTGGGCTGACGCCTACCTGGACTACATCGAGGTGGTGGACTACGAAGGCAAGAACAGACATACCATCATCCAGGGCATCCTGGTGAGTGGGGCCAGAGGCAGGTCGGGACCGGGGGCTTTATCGCAGAGCGTGCTGGAGGGACACCTGAGCTTAGCCTGCCGGGAGCAGTGGTTCGTGAGCTTTGCTTGCTCGTTTCAGCAAATAAAAGCCGTGAGCAGCAGGTCCTGCACTACCTGACTGCCAAGCCCCATCCCCTGCCCCCATCCCCATCCCCGGCGGCAGGGAGTGAGAGCCATAGGGCAGGAATTCAGGGGCTCCACATACCTCGGAGCCAGGTCCTTGCGTCTCCTAAATTCCTCATGGCTGTCTGCGTGGTGCCTTCCAGATCGAGCACCTCTACGGGCTGACCGTCTTTGAGAACTACCTCTATGCCACCAACTCAGACAACGCCAACGCCCAGCAGAAAACCAGCGTCATCCGGGTCAACCGCTTCAACAGCACCGAGTACCAGGTGGTGACGAGGGTGGACAAGGGAGGAGCGCTGCACATCTACCACCAGCGGCGGCAGCCCACAGGTGGGAGCCCTGACCTGGGAAAAGCAGCTTCTTGGAGCCTGAAAGGCACCAAAGGGGGAGGAATGGGATGCAGAGGGCCCCTGGTTGAACCGTGGCCCGTCTGGTACAACAAGTGGGGTCACCATCCCTCTCCCTGGGCAGAAGGGGTGTTCAGCTGTCAGCGGTGGCTGCGTTGGAGCAGTTTTCCATGGCACAGCGCTGCCTCCGTGTGTAGCTGCTGTGCTGGGGGCTGGTGTGAGGCTGGGGGGGTGTTCTGGGTTTCTGGGGACAAGCTGCACCTCCCGAATTTCCTGTGGGACAGATTCACTTGCCCAAGCTAGAGACCTCACTTCTGCTGCGCCCAGTTAGCTTGATGTCCAGCTCCCGTGCCCATGCTGGATCAAAATCCCCAGCTGTGAACCCTGGAGACACCTGGCCCTTATGGGCGCCGCTGCTCCACGAGAGCGAGCAGCCCACGCCTCGCTGCGTAGGGGAGACAGCAGGGTGGAGAGGGGCTGGCTCGGAGCAGCCCCCGCTCTTCCTGCTGCCCTCTCCAGGAGCAAAACCTCGCCGCAGAGCAGGTGTCCTGGCTCGCAACCCGCTGTGAGCCCGTCCCCTTCCCACATCTGAGGGGAGCCCGGGAGCTGCGCTCCCACTTGTGCCTCGTTCCCTTGACCGCATTTCCTTGCCGCACAGGTTGGCGGGGCGGCTCTTCCTCCAGGCTTGCACCTTCCTGGGAACCCGGGCTCAGGGGCTGCATCGGCCCTGCAGGCTGGGCTGGGCTCTGGCACCGCTGGGGAGGCTGCTGGAGCTGCCTGCGTGGGCAGAGCGCCGGACGGGCTGCGGCGCACCGGGATGGGGACGGGGAGCTCACCATCGGCAGCTGCGCAGGGGCGGAGGCAGCGGCTGCCAGGCACGGCCGTGGTCTGCGGAGACGTGCGAAGCCGCTGCCCACAGCAGCCTCCTGGGCGAGGGCAGAGCCTGGGGCTCCTGCTCCGCAGGCAGCAGCGCTGGGGTGGGTGCCTCTGGGCTGCCGCCCGCCCTGGGGTGCCCCCCGCCACCACCGTCTCCTCCCCGAGCTGGAAATGACAGCCGTCCCCAAGGGCCGGCCGGGCGGCGCGGTGTGATTGATCGATCACGTCTCGCTAGAGAGCAAAGGGAAGTGGGAGCAGATGCAGCATCTTGAAATATTAATGGCTGCCTTCTCCAGTGCTGCGTGCCTTCTGTCCCCGCTGGTGCATTCACCCTTTGATGGGGCTTTGTGCTCCTGGACACCAGGAGATTGCAGGAGAGTTAAAAGGCTTCGGTGCTGCGGACATCACCCCCTCCCCTGCCCACATCCTTCCCCGTTTGTCTGCTCCACCCCCAGCACCTTCCTGCAGTTAAATCAATTTACATGTTTAAAATCCTCTTAGTGTCTGCAGCCTGCTTGGCATTTTCCAGAATATAAAACTAATCGGGAGATTTCTGCACGGGGAACGGCCGTGCTTCGGGAGGTTCTGGGCCAGGCGCGTGCTGTCTCTGGCCCTGGGGCCCCACGGGGACGTGTCCCACCAGCAGCCCCTGCAGCAGGAGGGCTCGATGCTTGCAGGGGCAGCACGGGGGCAGCGTGGCCCAGCAGCTAGAGCAGTATGCCGGGACACGGGGTGCTGCTTTCTGCTCCTCCCTGACCCAAGTTCTGGGGCAGGCCCCTTCCTATCTCTGCCCCGTGCCATGCTCGGCTCCTGGCTGTGAGGGGGCTCCCCAAGCCCGGAGCCACCAGACGAGGACAAGGCTGTCCTTGTGCTGCTTCGATGGTCTCCGGAGACAGTAAATGCACCCCTGAACCCATCCCCTGCTCTCTCTCGATGTAGTGAGGAGCCATGCCTGCGAGCCAGACCAGTTCGGCAAGCCGGGGGGCTGCTCGGATATCTGCCTGCTGGGGAACAGCCACAAGACTCGCACCTGCCGGTGCCGCTCCGGGTTCAGCCTGGGGAGTGACGGGAAGTCCTGCAAAAGTGAGTCCTGCCCTGTGCCGGGGAGCCGCGAAGGAAGGGGGAGAGGGGGGCGAGCGGCTGCCCCGCGCTGCTCGAGGGAGGGACCGGCTGGGCAGGGGGCACGCAGGGCCCGGAGCAAGCAGAGCTTTTTGATTCCTTCCCCCCTGGCTGCTCGCCCCTGCGCTGTTGCAGGTCTGCGTCAGCCCCTGCCCTGCCAGGTCGGGCTGGTGGCGACGGTGCTGCCCCCTTCTCTCTGCAGAGCCTGAGCACGAGCTGTTCCTGGTGTACGGGAAGGGGCGTCCGGGCATCATCCGCGGGATGGACATGGGGGCCAAGGTGCCGGATGAGCACATGATCCCCATCGAGAACCTCATGAACCCCCGAGCGCTGGACTTCCACGCTGAGACCGGTTTCATCTACTTCGCCGACACCACCAGCTACCTCATCGGGCGCCAGAAGATCGACGGCACGGAGCGAGAAACCATCCTGAAGGACGGTGCGTGGCCGAGGGGCGCAGCCTGCGCCCTCACCGGTGTGTGGCCAGGCTCGGAGCTGGCAGCAGCTGCCCTTAGTGCGTCTTCTCACACGACGGCAGTGCTTTTGTCTGCTTCCTTGCGTATTTGAGCCTTAAAACTAAGGTTTGGAGCTGTTTGGGTTTGTCTGCAGACCGATGTTGAGAGCACGGGCCCCAGCAGCAGCGGGTGAGGGACTCCTGGGCTGTGGCTCGTGCCAGGCACAGACATCCCCTGCCCCCAGACACACCCTCACCTTTTCCAAGGCAAAGACGAGGAAGGGGTGGAGGATCCTCAGCCCAGGTCCCTGGGGCTACAAGGTGGCTGATCTCTCCCACTTTGCCCGATGAATTCCTTTTTCGGCAAACAGACCGAGGATGCTCCTGAATTCATCTTTCCTCAGCCCGGTTCCCTCGGCTCCAGCACCTCTGGAGGAGCTGCGTGCCCTGGGCAGGGGGCTGTGTTGTCCCCTGTTGGGCTGAGCTGGAGTCGGGCGGCGATGAGTGCACCGTTCATTTTATGGGGCCATCCATCGCTTCCGCTCCTCGTCTTCCTGCTGTTGCCTAACTCATGCTCCTGCTTTTCTCCAAAGGCATCCACAACGTGGAAGGGATCGCTGTGGACTGGATGGGGAACAACCTGTACTGGACCGACGATGGCCCCAAGAAGACCATCAGCGTGGCTCGGCTGGAGAAGGCCGCCCAGACGCGGAAGACGCTGATAGAGGGGAAGATGACGCACCCCCGAGCGATCGTGGTGGACCCCCTGAATGGGTGCGTGGGCAGGCAGGGCTTGCAGGGGGGCACATGGCCATGGTGGGGAGGACCCCCCCGGATCTGCAGCTCTGCATCCTCGCGGTGTGTCCCTGAGCCCATGGGCGCTTGTGGTTGCTCCCAAGCTGTGACAGCGGGGCCACGCAGGGCAGGAGCTCCTGGAGCAGTGATGGCAACAGCTCCTCCAGCCCAGAGGCTGCTCTGGCCGCAGGGGACCGGAAACTTTCCTGCTTCCCCAGCTGCCCCAGCTGCCCCATTCCTTCTTCCCCATCTCCCATCCCTTCTCTTGCCATCTCTTTCACAGCCGGGTCTCCTCTGGTGTGCTGCCAGTAGCAGCAGCGTTGCTGTGGGTGGGAGGCCATTGAGCTGCCGTGTTGGGCTGGGGTCTGCGTGGCCGTAAGCACGGGGGAGGTCTCTGGCGTCGGTGACAGCTTAGCATCTGTTGCAGGTGGATGTACTGGACAGACTGGGAGGAGGATCCCAAGGACAGCAAGAGGGGCAAGATAGAGAGAGCTTGGATGGACGGTTCCAACCGTAACGTCTTTATCACCTCCAAGACCGTCCTGTGGCCCAACGGGCTCAGCCTGGACATCCCAGCCAAGATCCTCTACTGGGTGGATGCTTTCTACGACCGCATCGAGATGGTCTACCTGAATGGCACTGAGCGGAAGGCAAGTGGAGGCCCCACAGGCTCCTGGTCGCTCATCTCCTTGGGGCAGGGGATGTGGGCAGTCCAGCCTCGTCTGGCTGAGCTAGCTGCGGGTCTGCTCAGCAGGAGGCTGGCTGCATTCAGCCGTGCTCGCCTGCTGCCTTGTCCCGTCCTCTGCCCTTTCTCTGCCCCGTCCCCTCTGTCCCACCCTGCGGGGCTGCCCCAAGCACCCTACCAGCTGACAACGAGCCTCTGCCTCCCTGCACACGCAGATCGTGTACGAGGGACCCGAGCTGAACCACGCCTTCGGGCTGTGCCACTACAGCAGCTTCCTCTTCTGGACCGAGTACCGCAGCGGCAGCATCTACCGGCTGGACCAGGCCTCCAAAGTGGTCAGCCTGCTCCGGAACGAGCGCCCACCCATCTTTGAGATCCGGATGTACGATGCGCAGCAGCAGCAAGGTGCTGGAGCCGCCTCCGCCTGGCTCCGTGGGGCCCTGCGGTGAACAAGGGGTCTGGAAGAGGAATGGGACTGGAGCAGGGCCTGAGGAACTGCCCCATCCAAATCGCCTCCCACCTCTTTTTGCTTCCTCTTGGTCATGTCCCTGGCACCCCATCTTTCTACAAACACTGTGATTGCTCTTCTCATGCCCTTCCCTCCTTTCCTCTCCTCTTTCTTCCCTCACTCCCTCCTGTCTGGCTCAGCCAGGCTTTGCATCCCGTGAGGGTCCCTAGTGCCTTGTGTGGCCAGAGGAATTGGGGTGTCCAGCCGGGTTCCGGCTGTGGGGGGTCCTGGGGACCTGGGTCAGCAGAGCCACCCGAATGAAGTCCCTTTCTGCTGGCCCAGGCAGCTGCTCACCCCAGCCTTGCCTCCGCAGTGGGCTCCAACAAGTGCCGCGTGAACAACGGGGGCTGCAGCAGCTTGTGCCTGGCCACCCCCCGGGGCCGTCAGTGTGCCTGTGCCGAGGACCAGATCCTGGGAGTGGACTCTGTCACCTGCCAGGGTAGGGCTCCCGCTGGGGCAGCGCCTTCCCGGAGGGGCGGGCGGGGGCGCGGGGTCTGCAGCTCTGTGCGGTGGGGGCTGGATCAGGAAGGTGGGTCAGGAAGAGCCCGCGGGCAAGTGGCGTTACCTGCTCCGGGTCCTCCTCTTGCAGCGTGGCAGTAGGGCAGCAGCCTCCCCGGGGAAGCACGTGGAAGCCCCCGGTGGGGATTGCCGCGCGGAGGTCGGGCGGCGGTGTCTGTTGGGTGGGTTTGCTCTGCCGCAAGCTTGGAGCAGAGCCAGGCTCACGATGGGGAGCCTGGGCTGGGCTTTGCCAGCTCAAGTGAGGGGGGAGAAGCTCCGCTAGCAGCACGCCCGTGCCTGCAGGCTCACCCAGGGTTGTCCCCCCCCATCGGGCTGCTCCGGGGCCAGCGCTCGTGGGCACAAGTTTTTCTGGAAGCTCCTGGGGCTGCGGGGCAGTCACGTAGGCAGCATGGGGACACGGGACTGTCCCCACTGCCCTGTCCCCCTGCACTTCAGCCAGTCACTTGATTAAAATCCTCTCCCCCTTTGCTTTTCCCTTCCAGCCAACCCATCCTACATCCCCCCTCCGCAGTGCCAGCCCGGGGAATTTGCCTGCAAGAACAACCGCTGCATCCAGGAGCGCTGGAAATGCGACGGGGACAACGACTGCCTGGACAACAGTGATGAAGCCCCCGAGCTGTGCCGTGCGTAGCTGCCTCCTGCGCGGTGGGAGAGCGCAGTCTGTCTCAGATTTTTTCCTCCGCAAGACGTGGAGGAGGAGCGGGGCTGGGATGGAGCAGGGCAGGTCCTGAGCACGTGTCTCCCTCGCAGACCAGCACACCTGCCCCTCGGACCGCTTCAAGTGCAAGAACAACCGCTGCATCCCCAACCGCTGGCTCTGCGACGGTGACAACGACTGTGGGAACAACGAGGACGAGTCCAACTCCACCTGCTCGGGTGAGGAGCCTGGCAGGTCCTCAAGGAGCAGGGGGAGAGCCAAGCCTTTGCTGTTCCCCTTGCACTGTGGGGCTAAGATTTCAAGGCCACCTGCGGGGGTCTCTGCTGCCCACCTTGCAGAGGGTTTGGCGGCTGTGCCTAGCGGGAGACCCTCTGGGGTTTGTTCCCCACCTTTCCCCCGGTACCCCAAGGCACTGCCAGCTGTTACAGCTCTGTCCATCTCGCCCTGCACCAGCTCGGACCTGCTCTCCCAACCAGTTCTCCTGTGCCAGTGGGCGCTGCATCCCCATCTCCTGGACTTGTGACCTGGACGATGACTGCGGGGACCGCTCGGATGAGTCTGCTTCGTGTGGTGAGCAGGGGGAGGAAGCACAGGTGCCTCTGGGGAGGCCACGGGGCTGGGTGCGAGCAAGGGTGTCTGATCGCGCTGATCATGCCTCTCCCTCCTACACAGCCTACCCGACCTGCTTCCCCTTGACGCAGTTCACCTGCAACAATGGGCGCTGCATAAACATCAACTGGCGCTGCGACAATGGTAAGGACCGGGCACCCGGGCTGGGAAAGGGGCGAGATCAGACGCAGGGGTGCCAGCCTGGCCGCGGCGCTGTTCGGCTAGCCTCTGTCTGCAGGGGCCGCTCCCCAGCCTGCTGCTAACCACCAGAGCCCCGGCTGCGGAGGGAGGAGGTGTTAGCTGCAGCTGTAAGTGCGTCCTGCAGCGCCGAGACCCGCGTTTCCTTGGCTGCCCTTGAGGGAACAGGCGTTGCAGGAGCAGCCTGGCGGGGACCACTTCAGCAGGCCTTGGCACTCTTTGTGGGGTGCCCTGAACGCTGTGCCCCACGGCTCCAGGCCTGTGCTGGCGGCAGGGCTGAGCCGGGTCCCGCAGCCCCAGGAAGGCACAAGAGGTCTCCCAGCAAGCTCAGGTCTGCCCTCGCTTCTGGGGCCAGGGCTAGGAAAAAAGGGTTTGCCCCAAGGCTGCCCTCCTTCCCCACAGGTTTAGTTTGATCTTCCTAACAGCTCTGCATTGTTAGGTTTAATTAGTGGGTTCAGAGCAGGCGAGGCGGGTTTAGAACTGCGGAGTGCACTTGCTGGTGTACGGGGGGTTAGCGGGGAGCCGCAGGGTGTGAGCAAGCCTCTCCCTAGGTCCTCATGAGCAGGTGGCCTCGTCCCCTGGGCCAGCCACCCCCACGAAGGGGCCATGGGTTCCCCGGAATCCACAGGTGCTTGCAGTCAGCAGCTTGCAAAAGCGACAGCCTTGGCACGGAGCACCGCTGGGCAGCAGAGCTGAAAGCCGGCCTCGGCCAGGCGCCGTGCACCCGCAGGGCAGGAGCTGCAGTGACAAGGGGGCTGCCCCCAGGCCCCTGCACCCTCTGCTGCTTCTGATCTGCCCTCGCCAGCGGCCCGGCGTGCCTGCGCAGCGTCTGTGTGTCCCTTTCCGTGTCGGTGTTCCCGTCCGGCGTCTCTGTGCTGCTCTCTGTGCGTGTGCCGTGTCGTGTTGTTTTGTTTGTCATTGTGCCCACTCTCCTGTCTTGGTTGGTTCTGTGTTTCAGAAAAAGATTGTGGGGATGGCTCTGACGAAAAGAACTGTCCAAAGCCTACCGGTTAGTGCATAGATCAACATGCACCAGACCCCAACCTGGCCCCATGCAGCCCCCCAAACCTGCCCCCTCCGGAGTGCTGCCAGCCCCCTGGGGCTGGTTCTGCAGGCGGTGGCAGCGGCCCTTGCGCTCCAGCAGCAGGAGAGGGAAGGCGAATGGTGGGCACGGCGCCTCCCGGCTCACCTCGCTCGGTGGGTTGGGAACTCCTGCTAGAGGGAGCCCGGAGAGCTCAGGGCCTGGAGCTGCAGGAGCTGGGCTGCCTGGCAAAGCCACAACGCAGCCTCCGGGGCCATCGTCCCCACTTGGGGCGGCACGGGCCGAGCACCCCTGTCCGGGGGGAGGTGAAGGCCCTCTGCTGAGCTCAGGTGGGCATCTGCCGCAGAGCAGAGCCCCCTGCTACTTCCAGAGCCCCCTGGTACTTCCAGCAAGCCGGGCCAGCTCATGCCCCCACTGGTGGCCCTGGCAGCCCAGGGAGCGCAGGGCAGGGCGTCGGGGCCACATTGCCAGCGTGACAGCAGTGCCAGGATAAATCTCCCACCTGCCCCTCAGCGGGAGCTGGGATTCCTTGCAGGCAAGCTGGCACCCCACAATTGGCCGTACCAGCCCCGTTTCCCCACGGGTGCACCCCGTATGGGGGTGCTCCGCTCCCCACGCTGCCCCCAAGCTCCGCTCCCCGCTCCGGAGCGGAGCGGCCCCCGTCGGCGCTGGGTGCCCTCCCAGCCTCCCCAGGTACATGGCTGATCTATGCAGTTTCTGTGTTTCATTTTCTTTGTGAGCTGCTGGTGCTGTGGCTGCGCCTGGTGAGCATGTTGGGGGGCCAGGGGGGTGGCTGGAGGACGGGCGGGCACCGGGGGCTCTCTGTTCAGATCCTGCAGCCAGCGCCGGAGGGGCTGCCCATCGCCCTGCGTCTGTCTGTCTGTCCGTCCGTCTGTCTGTCGACGTGCTCTGTCTGAGCTCTGCTGTTCCCCGCTTCCCCCCGCCACCTCCTCTAGCGGGGGTCTCTGCCTTTCTCCCCTCGCTGTGCCTCCGCCAGCCCTCCCCTGGGGGTCCGGGCGCTTGCTGAGCCCCCTTCCCCTCCCTCCCCTCTGCAGACAACGACTGCGGGGACAACAGCGACGAGGCAGGCTGCAGCCACTCCTGCTCCAGCAACCAGTTCAAGTGCAACAGCGGGCGCTGCATCCCCGTGCACTGGACGTGTGACGGGGACAACGACTGTGGGGACTACAGTGACGAGACTCACGCCAACTGCACCAACCAGGGTGAGCCCCCCGGGCCACGACGGGGCTGGGCTGCACCTTTGCTGTTGGCCTGCTGCGGCCCCGTGTCCCCGCTTTGGTGGATGCAGGCAGGGCTGCCCCTTTCCAGGCTCTACCTGGGGAAAGGGGAGGTGGGGAAAGATGTCCCACGGCACCAGTTCTGCTGTCTTTGTGGCTGGAGAGCCCTGGGCACAGCCTCCTGCTCCCCAGTAGGGAACCCTGCAGCTTCTGCCCCCCTGCTGGGTGCCCGCACGCCCCTCCCGCACCCCTGGGTGCCCCCGTTGCTGCCGAGCGGCTGGCCCCGCTCCTGCCCCCCAAGCCCTCCTGGTTCCCAGTTCCTCTGGGTGAAGGCAGTGAGCGGGGCATCGCCTCCCACCAGCCACGCGCCCGCCCGGGGGCTGCCACACTGACGAGTTCCAGTGCCGGCTGGACGGGCTCTGCATCCCCATGCGCTGGCGCTGCGACGGCGACACGGACTGCATGGACTCCAGCGACGAGAAGAACTGCGAGGGGGTCACCCACGTCTGCGACCCCAACGTCAAGTTTGGCTGCAAGGATTCAGGTGAGAGGGGAACTGCGGAGCTTCTGCTGACCGCAGCAGGGGCTGGGGCCACCTCTGGGCTTGGTGACACTGAGGACAGGGGAGACGGAGTGGTGCCAGCTGCGGGGACCGTGGGCGCCCTGAAATGCTGCCTCCTCCGTGTCTGATCGTCGCCATTCTTGCTTTGCCAGCCCGCTGCATCAGCAAGGCCTGGGTGTGTGATGGGGACAGCGACTGTGAGGACAACTCGGACGAGGAGAACTGCGAGTCGCTGGTGTGCAAACCTCCCTCGCACACCTGTGCCAACAACACCTCCATCTGCCTGCCCCCCGAGAAGCTCTGTGACGGGTCCGACGACTGCGGAGATGGCTCCGATGAGGGCGAGCTCTGCGGTGAGCTGGGGCCGGGATGCGGGGGCTTCCCCAGCTGGGAGCGGGGACAAGGACCTGACAAGCGTGTCCTCCCCCCACAGACCAGTGCTCCTTGAACAACGGTGGCTGCAGCCACAACTGCACCGTGGCCCCTGGCGAGGGCATCGTGTGCTCCTGTCCCCTGGGGATGGAGCTGGGCGCAGACAACAAGACCTGCCAGATCCAGAGCTACTGCGCCAAGCACCTCAAGTGCAGCCAGAAGTGCGAGCAGGACAAGTACAATGTCAAGTGCTCCTGCTACGAGGGCTGGATGCTGGAGCCTGACGGCGAGAGCTGCCGCAGTCTCGGTGGGTGCCGGTGGGATCGGGTGCAGGCGGGCTGCAGGGGCTCGCAGCCTTGCCCCCCCCGCCCCTGCTCGCATGGGGGTGGCAGCAGCAGAGCAGAGCGTGAGGACCACGGCTGGTCCTGGGGGATCTGCCCAGCCCTGGCCGTGTGCCCGGGGGACTTTCAAGTGGGGAATTGACGTGTGCCCTTGCTGGCCTTGTTCGTGCAGCGCTCACCCAGGCTCTGGGGGCATAGGAGGGGTTAGTGGCACAAGAAAGCAGCTCTGTTCTGGTGCCTGGGGAGAGCGGCACAGTGAGGGGGGACGGGGAGATTGTCCCAGGCCAGAGGAAGCGAGGGAAGAGGGGGGTGAGAGCCTGGGTGAGGCTGGGGTCAGCACGTGGTGGCTCCGGTTTGTGCTGGGGGTCTGTGGTGGGCTGACCAGGGCTGTGGGGAGGAGTGCGTGGGGGCACCTTTGGCTGGCTCAGCCAGGGGCTGCGGGTGGTCCCCCAGCGGGCACCGGGGCTGGGGACAGCTTCTGCCTGCAGGTGTGGGGGCCGTCGGTCCCACTCAGTTCCCACCTTGTCCACGTCCCATTCTGAGCCTGCCCTGTTCTCCCCAGACCCCTTCAAGCCATTCATTATATTCTCCAACCGCCACGAGATCCGCCGCATTGACCTGCACCGGGGTGACTACAGCGTCCTGGTCCCCGGGCTGCGCAACACCATCGCCCTGGACTTCCACCTCAACCAGAGCTCGCTGTACTGGACTGACGTGGTGGAGGACAAGATCTACAGGGGAAAGCTGCTTGAGAATGGGGGTGCGTAGTCCTGGGGGCGTACAGCGTGCTTGCACGGGCCGGGCGGATGGAAGGAGAAGCAGGCGTGCGTTTCTGGGGTAGGCTCCCGGTGGTGCAGCTGCTGGAGCCCCCAGCCCTTGTAACAATCCCTTTCTGCTCTCCAAAGCCACTCATTACGTAGGAGTCAATTAGCATTCCCAACGCTTCCCTAGCAGTAATTACAGCCCAGCACAAAGCCCAGGCCCCCACCCTGTTCGTGCTTTCTGATGGTGCTGTGAGGAGTCCTGGTGGGGGGGCAGCCAGAGCCCAGCCTGTGGACCACGGATGTGGAGCTGAGCCCCGGCAGTTCAGGGCCAGCTGGGGGAAGACGTAGATGGCAGCTGTGTCCCCCACTATCAGCCCTGACTGAGCTGAGGGGGACCTGCTCAGGGTGAGGGAGGGCTGGGGAGGAGGCCCCCAGCCTCAGCCCTCCTGGTGCTGTGCCCCGCAGCGCTGACCAGCTTCGAGGTGGTGATCCAGTACGGGCTGGCCACCCCCGAGGGCCTGGCTGTGGACTGGATCGCTGGCAATATCTACTGGGTGGAGAGCAACCTGGACCAGATTGAGGTGGCCAAGCTGGACGGCACCATGCGGACCACGCTGCTGGCTGGGGACATCGAGCATCCCCGTGCCATCGCCCTGGACCCCCGCTATGGGTAAGGCAGGAGGGGACATTGGGCACCTCACCCCACCTCTCACTGGGGAGGCAGAGCTCGGTGCTCCCATGTCCCCACGCCGACCGTCCCCACTCGGTGTCCCCCCAGGATCCTCTTCTGGACGGACTGGGACGCCAGCCTGCCCCGCATCGAGGCTGCCTCCATGAGCGGCGCGGGCCGGCGCACCATCCACAAGGAGACGGGCTCGGGGGGCTGGCCCAACGGACTCACCGTGGACTACCTGGAGAAGCGCATCCTCTGGATCGATGCCAGGTCAGACCAGGACACCCGTGTCCAGCCGCCTCAGCCCTGCCCCGGCTCCTACAGGCTTCTCTGCCTCTGTCCCCTCTGCGTCGCTGTCCCCTCCACATCCCTCCCGGCTCTGGCAGCTTCCCAATGGCTTCTGTGTTGTTCAGCCGTTTGGCCTCTGGGCTCAGAGCAAAAGCCTTCGCTCTGTGGGGTCTGCTCGTGTCTGTGACGTTTTCCAGCCTTTGCTCTGGGTTTCCTCCGCTGCAGGGGCTGCAGTCCCTGGTGTGACTCGGTGGTCGTCCTCCTCCGCAGCATTACGCAGAGCAGAGGAGGAGGCTGCTTAGATTCTGCGGATTGTGGCTGTTCCATTAAAAACCTGGGCCTGGTGGCCCTTGCCCGGCTGCCTGCCGGGTCTCACGCCTTGTCCCCCTCTCCCTGCCTCTGCTGGGCACAGGTCAGATGCCATCTACTCAGCCCTGTATGATGGGACAGGGCACATCGAGGTGCTGCGGGGACACGAGTACCTGTCGCACCCCTTTGCCGTCACCCTCTATGGGGGCGAGGTCTACTGGACCGACTGGCGCACCAACACGCTGGCCAAGGCCAACAAATGGACGGGGCACAACGTCACGGTGGTGCAGAGGACCAACACGCAGCCGTTCGACCTGCAGGTGTACCACCCCTCCCGGCAGCCCCTGGGTGAGGCCTGGCGGGGGAGCGGCAGCGGTGCTATGGCCAGGGAGCGCTGCGGGGAGACCCTCGCGGGCAGCGGCCCCGGTGGCACGGACACCTCTGACTCTGTGTCCCTTTCGCAGCTCCTAACCCCTGTGAAGCCAACGGGGGCAAAGGGCCGTGCTCCCACCTCTGCCTCATCAACTACAACCGTACGCTGTCCTGTGCCTGCCCTCACCTCATGAAGCTGGACAAGGACAACATGACCTGCTACGGTAGGGATGTGCCCAGGGCTCCCCGCGGGGTCCGGGTGGGAGCAGGACACGCCAGTGCTTCGGACCAGCTGTGCAGAGCTGGCTGAGGTCCCACCACAGCCCCATCTCGCTCCTTTCCCCAGAGTTTAAGAAGTTCCTGCTGTACGCGCGGCAGATGGAGATCCGGGGCGTGGACATTGACAACCCCTACTACAACTACATCATCTCCTTCACGGTGCCCGACATCGATAACGTCACGGTGGTGGACTACGATGCCCTGGAGCAGCGCATTTACTGGTCTGATGTGCGCACCCAGACCATCAAGAGAGCCTTCATCAACGGCACTGGCGTGGAGACCGTTGTCTCGGCAGGTGGGCACGGGAGATGGCTGCCCTGCGCGCCTGCTCCCGGGCCTCTGGAGGCTTCGGGTCCATGAAACTGGCCTTCTTCTTTGGCCTGAGCACTGTCCCATCCCCATCCTCACAACTAACCTGTCTCTCTTCCTGTTGCCTTTCAGACCTGCCCAACGCCCACGGCCTCTCTGTAGACTGGATTTCCAGAAACCTCTTCTGGACCAGCTACGATGCCAACAAAAAGCAGATCAACGTCGCCCGCCTGGACGGCTCCTTCAAGAACGCGGTGATCCAGGGGCTGGACAAGCCCCACTGCCTGGTGGTTCACCCCCTCAGAGGGTGGGTCTCATCCAGCAGCGGCGGTGGGGTGCTCGGGGTGGTGGCGTGCGGCGCCAGCAGCCCAGGGTTCGAGCTGAGAACGTCAAAGGACAAGGAGTGCGTGCAGGCACACGTGTGAGCGCGCCTGGCAGTGCACGTGCATGGTGCGGAGGAGAGAACAGGTTGCGCTTCGTGTGTGTCAGTGCATGTAGGAGGTGTGAGAGGAGGAGATGGGGCTGCAGCTTAGGAGGTGTGCGTCTGCCGGCGTGTGGGAAGGAGCGGGCTGCGCTCCAGTACACGCATGCGTGTGTAGGAGAGCCGACGTGAGGAACAGGCTGTGGATACGTGCGCACCTGTGAGCGTGTGCTGCTCTGGGTGTGCACGAGAGAGCAGGGGTTGCAGCACCGTGCACCGCGCGGGGCTTTGCGGGGCTGGGCTGTGTGCGTGACCCGGCTCCATCCCAGGCGCGGCACCGTGGACGAGGCCATCAGCCTGCCCGATCTGAGGGAGCCCGCCGAGCACGCTGGGGTGGTGGGTGCTGGTGGGGCTGGGTTGGGGAGGCTGGGAGAGTGGAGTTCCTGGTGGACAGAGGTGTGGGCCATCTCTTTGGGCTCGACCCAGCGTGCTCACTGGTCCCTCCCTGCTGTAGGAAACTCTACTGGACAGATGGGGACAACATCAGCGTGGCCAACATGGATGGCAGCAACCGCACGCTGCTCTTCACCAACCAGAAGGGGCCCGTTGGTACGGATGTCGCCCTGCCCCGCAGGCACCCCGTCTGCTCTGCATCGCCCTCCCGGACGGCCACAGTCCCTTCGTGTCTTTTTGACGCTGAGGCTCCCTTGCTTTCCAGGCCTGGCCATTGACTACCCGGAGAGCAAGCTGTATTGGATCAGCTCTGGCAACGGCACCATCAACAGATGCAACCTGGATGGCAGCAACCTGGAGGTGATCGAGTCTGTGAAGGGTCAGCTGAGCAAGGCGACCGCGCTGGCCATCATGGGTGAGAGCTGGCAGCGTGATGGGGTGGTTCAGGAAGCCCTTGCCCTTTCTTCTGGCCCTGCCCGAGCACAGGCTGCGTGCTGCCACCTCCAGCAGCTGCGGAGGGGATGCAGCTCGGTTAAAGGCTGGGCTCAGCCCCCTCCTTCCCTGCCACTGCATGTAAATCTGCGTGGAGTCACGGCTCTGCCCTGCTAGGGGAAGAGCTCTTCTGCTGGGGAGGGAGGGGACGGGGACAGCTGCTGCATCTTCCTGCCTCCCCTCCTCCCAGGGGACAAGCTGTGGTGGGCTGACCAGGCCTCGGAGAGGATGGGCACCTGCAACAAGAAGGACGGGACGGAGGTGACGGTGCTGCGCAACAGCACCACATTGGTGATGCACATGAAGGTGTACGACGAGAGCATTCAGCAGGGTGAGCGCATGTTCCTGGTGGAGAGCCCGCGGTGCTGGGGATGGGCTCAGAGCCCCCGTGTCTCAGCACTGGCCCCTGCGCCCAGCCCCACACCAGCCCTTACCCTTCCTTCTCTCCGTGCTAGCTGGGACCAACCCCTGCAGCATGAATAACGGCGACTGCTCGCAGCTCTGCCTCCCCACTTCGGAGACCTCCCGGTCCTGCATGTGCACTGCTGGCTACAGTCTGAAAAGTGGACAGCAGTCCTGCGAAGGTGAGCACACCCATCCCGTCCCCGTGTCTGTGTGCCCCTCCTCGGAGCAGAACCCCTGTGGCTCTACCAGCACGCCATGGGGCCGAGCTGCTCGCAGGACAGGCACCGAGGCTCATGTGCCGCATGGGGGGTGGTAAACACCTCATCCAGCACCGGCTGCGTGGTGGGAGCTGAAGCAGAAGCTCTCAAAGGGGAGATGAAATGCTTGCTGTCGGTGGCGGGGTCGGGTCACTGAAGTCGCGGGGCTGCCCAGTCCCAATCCTCGGCCCCACTGCAGTCCCCCCCCGGTGCGGTCTCCCTGCCCCGACGGGAGCGAACGGCTTCTCCCAGCTGCTTCCCGCAGCGTTTGCCCTGCAGTTCCCAAATCTCTGCCCAGTTTGCCACTGTCACCTTCAGGAGGAAAGAGCCCCCCCGCGCTCTGTTTGCTGCCAGGGCCTCTCAAAGGCTGTTTGTGTGCAAAATGTTCTCGGTCTTTTTGGACGGGGCTGGCGAAGTTGCCGCACCATCTGGGTCAGGGCAGGGACTGCATAACAAACGCTGCCCTGACCCAAATGCGGCGCAGAGCCTTTGCCAGCGCTCAGCTGGAGGCGGCTCTGGGAGGAGTCCTGGCTGCACTTGTGCCAACCCTGTCCCTCAGCGGGTCAGCACCCCATAAAGAGGCTTTGGTGGGGATCAGCAGCCCTTAAACAGGCCCCTCCTGAACTTGCAGCCTCCAAGTAGCTGCTAGGCAGGACCTTGCTGGGTCAGAGCCCCGTTCAGAGTGAAGCCGGGAAGGGCTTTTCTGCTGTTTACCCTCTCCTGCCCAGCAGTCCTGGGCCTCATGCCCGGCTGCATCAATTCTCGGTTCTTTCCTGCAGTATTTTCCATCCCTTCCCCTGCCTGTTGTGTTGGTGAAAACCATCCCATCCCGATCAGGGGAGGATAACCTTTTCCTCCGTAAGTTCATCCTGCTTAGTCCCCTCTCAGGCAGAGACCCAAGCGAAGCAGGAGCATCCCTCCATCATGCATAGCCAGGGTGCTGCAAAGCTCTTGTAGCACGCCCGAGCTGCAGCACCGTGGGCAGGAGCAGGTGCTCGGTGTCCGGCAGCGCTGCTCCGCTGGTCCGTCTGCTGTCCTGGGCCCTCTGCCCGGGATGGGGATGCTGGGCGCTGCCGTAGCGCCGGGGTGGAGCCCTCGCACCGGCCCTGCTGGGCGTTTGCTCCTCCGTGGTGCTGCAGTCGCGTGGCTTTCCATGAGCTGTGGCTGCCCCTTGAAGGACTGGGTCTGTTGGTGGGACGTTCACTGTCCCTGTCTCTGTCGCAGGTGTTGGCTCCTTCCTCCTGTATTCGGTCCACGAGGGGATCCGCGGCATTCCCCTGGACCCCAACGACAAGTCGGATGCCCTCGTGCCCGTGTCGGGGACCTCGCTGGCTGTGGGGATTGACTTCCACGCAGGTGACGTGCGATCTAAGAGCGGGACACCGGGGCTTGCCTCTGCTGTGGGGGCCAACCAAGGGCTGGCGGGGTTGGGGCAGGGGAGAACAGGGCAGGAGGGGTGGTCGCCCCGCGCCAGTATGGCAGCACCTGCCCCAGAGCACGTCCTGTCCGGCCGAGGGGGCTCAGGTCCCCATGCTGGGGCTGTGGGGTGCAGCTCAGCCCAGGTCTGCGCTGTCCTTGGGCAGTCCCAAGGCGGTCGCTGATGGGAGCCCTCCCACCTGGCCCCCCTCAGAGAACGACACCATATACTGGGTGGACATGGGGCTGAGCACCATCAGCCGGGCCAAGAGGGACCAGACGTGGCGGGAGGACGTAGTCACCAACGGCATCGGCCGCGTGGAGGGCATCGCCGTGGACTGGATCGCAGGTGAGGGGGGTGGGCAGGCAGGGAGGGGGCGGCGGGGGAGTGGGAGGCACGAGGTGCTCACTGACCCTCTCCGCAGGAAACATCTACTGGACAGACCAGGGTTTCGATGTCATTGAGGTGGCCAGGCTGAACGGGTCCTTCCGCTACGTGGTGATCTCCCAGGGGCTGGACAAGCCGCGGGCCATCACGGTCCACCCGGAGAAGGGGTGAGGGACTGCGCAAAGCCGCCTGGAGAGGGCTGCTGGGGAGGGTGGGCGTGCGCTGGGACCCCTGCCACCCCTCCCGAGGCACCTTTGGGGTTTGCGTGCAGCAGAGAAGCGGGACTCGTGGGTCTCCTGCCTTGCGCCGCACCAAGGAGATCCGAACCCCTTGGGTCTCCCTGCCCCTTCAGCAACGTGCTGAGCTTGCTTCCCAGCAGCACCCCTTGACCTCGTGGGTGCCAGGCACCTCAGAAAACCTGAGTGGAGCCTCCCCAGGATGGCTCCGGCTTTGGGCAGTGCCACTGAGAGAGGAGAGGGAAGGGGAAGGACGGAGAACGGTGCCTTAAGTGCCTGGCACGCGGGGCTGGTTCCTGGGCCGCATCCAGCCATAATGCAGCACTCCTTCCCCGGCACAGTGCGGGCGGCGAGTCCTTGGTGTCCGGGAGGCTGGCTGCTCACCAGGGGACCGCGTTTAGGCCCTGGCACGGAGGAGGGAGGGAGAGAGGTGTTCGTCCAAGGCTGCCGCTGCTGGCCGGCCCCGTGGTCACGTCCCTGTCGCCCTCCCGCAGGTACCTGTTCTGGACAGAGTGGGGGCAGTACCCCCGCATCGAGCGGTCCCGCCTGGACGGGACCGAGCGCATGGTGCTGGTCAACGTCAGCATCAGCTGGCCCAACGGGATATCCGTCGACTATGAGGTACGGCAGCCACCTGGGGGCCGACCCAGGGCCTGGCGAGGACTGCGCAGGGCCCGCAGGAAGGGTCTCAGCAGCCGGGCCTTTGGGGGACCTGCCTGCCCTCCGCAGGGTGCTGGAGGCTCCTCTCCAGCATAGGGGAAATGGTCCGGGGTGGTCTTCCAAACCCTAGGGCCTTCTGCTGGGTGTGGTGGGAGGCGTGGAGCGTGTTTTAGGGTCTGTGCGCTCGTGTTGCCGACTGGGCTGGTTCCTCAGGACGGGAAGCTGTACTGGTGCGATGCCCGGACCGACAAGATTGAGCGAATTGACCTGGAGACGGGAGAAAACCGTGAGGTCGTCCTGTCCAGCAACAACATGGACATGTTCTCGGTGTCTGTCTTTGAGGACTACATTTACTGGAGTGACAGGTACGGCTCCTGGCGGGCCCCGTGGTGCTGGGGGTGCTCTGGGCGCTGGCTTCATGAGGCAGACGAGGGGAGCTGGGGGTGCTGGGGGACAGGTTCGGAGCAGCGCCCCACGTCACTCGCTCAGCGATTCTCTTTTTTAGGACTCATGCGAACGGCTCCATTAAAAGAGGCAGCAAGGACAATGCTACTGAATCGGTGTCCCTGCGGACGGGGATCGGCGTGCAGCTCAAGGACATCAAAGTCTTCAACCGGGCCAGGCAGAAGGGTATGTCGGGGAGCTGAGCACCCTGCTGCGGCACCGCTCAGCACCCGCTGCTGGCTGGGCTGGGTACGACGGGCGGATGCGAGGTGGGGGAAGGAAACAAACAGGCTGCTGTGTCCTCGAGAAAGAGCATGCGGAAGAAAAATGCAGTGGGCTGAGCCCTCTTCACCTGCTTCCTCTGGGAGCAGGGGCAGAGGTGCAAAGCTGCCAAGTGGGAACTCGGGTGGAGAGTGGGAAGTCCCGCGGAGAAGGACTTGGGGGTCCTGATGGACGAGAAGCTGGACGTGAGCCGGCAGTGAGTGCTTGCAGCCCGGGAGGCCGACTGTATCCCGGGCTGCATCAACGGAGGGGCGGGCAGCAGGGAGAGGGGAGTGATTGTTCCCCTCTGCTCTTGTGAGACCCCACCTGGAGCACTGCGGGCAGGCCTGGGGCCCCCAGCACAAAACGGATGCGGAGCTCTTGGAACGGGTCCAGAGGAGGGCCACTAGGACGATCAGAGGGCTGGAGCACCTCTCCTCTGCAGAAAGGTTGAGGGAACTGGGCTCGTTTAGCTTGGAGAAGAGAAGGCTCCGGGGAGACCTCACTGCGGCCTTCCAGTACCTGAAGGGAGCGTATAAACACGACGGGGAACGCCTGTCTGTATGTGTTGATAGTGATAGGACAAGGGGGAATGGTTTTAAACTAAGTGGTTTTAAACTATTTAAACTAAAACGGTTTTAAACTAAGACAGGGGAGATTTAGGTTAGATATTAGGAGCAAGTTTTTCCCTCAGAGGGTGGTGAGGCACTGGGACGGGTTGCCCAGGGAGGTTGTGGATGCCCCATCCCTGGAGGCATTCGAGGCCAGGCTGGATGCGGCTCTGGGCAGCCTGCTCTAGCGGTTGTCAACCCTGCCCGGAGCAGGGGGTTTGAAACTAGATGATCTTTAAGGTCCTTTTCAACCCAGGCCGTTCTGTGATTCTGTGATCTCCCGCGCAGTCCTCTGAGCTCCCCTCTCTTCTGCCCAGGCACCAACATCTGTGCCCAGAACAACGGGGGCTGCCAGCAGCTCTGCCTGTTCCGGGGCGGCGGGCAGCGGACGTGCGCCTGCGCCCACGGCATGCTGTCTGAGGACGGCGTGAGCTGCCGGGACTACGACGGCTACCTGCTGTACTCGGAGCGCACCATCCTCAAGAGCATCCACCTGTCGGATGAGAACAACCTCAACGCGCCCATCAAGCCCTTCGAGGATGCAGAGCACATGAAGAACGTCATCGCCCTGGCCTTCGACTACCGTTATGGCTCCAAGGGCAGCAACCGCATCTTCTACAGCGACATCCACTTCGGCAACATCCAGCAGATCAATGACGACGGCACGGGACGCAAGACCATTGTGGAGAGTGAGTGTCCCAGGGCATCTGCCCTCAGACCCCTTTTCTGCTTCCTCCTGAACACCCTCTTACTTCACCCAAGGGTTTGTTTTCCTGTTAACGTTCCTTGGTGCTTTTGAGAGGCATTTTGAGTGACAGTTGCCAAGAGTTCAGCTGGGAAATCTTCTACTGGAGCCTCTAGAAGTGGCAGCAGCCTCTTCTGTGGTAGAGGACGTGGATGCAAGGAGCAGTTGCAGAGCTTGTTCTGGCAAGGAAAGCGTATCACGAGGCTTAGGCGTGCATGTGGGTGTGCTTTGCTCTAGAAACAAGACACTGCAGCAAACTTGGGATCTGCTCTATGTTTGCACTTCACTTCCAAGACAGACCCATCAAGGCTGAGCAAACCTTGCCACAGCCTGGCCCTGTCTTCACCTCAAAGCCCTTGGTTTGCACTTGATTAGTTTTATTGGCTCCTACAGCTGTTGAAAAGACCGTGTCTGTTGCTCTGCATCGCTAGGGAAAACCTCCAGCAAGGGTTATAAATGTGCTCACTAATGACTGTATTTACATTTGGCACTCGAGATAGCTTTTACTACTGAGATCAGGAGAGCAGGTCCCGTCTTTTGTAGCTGGTTCATTAAGCCTTTTGTTGATCATTAATGGGGAGGAAGGATGGGTGCGCAGTTCAAGTTTATCTCGTCACCTCTGGGCCTCGGTTCTCCCGTCCCTAGAAGTGGGAGCAGACACCGTGAGTGAGTTTCTGAGCACTGCAGCATCAGATTGCAGGAAGAAGGAGACCAAAAGCAAGGCCAGCCCCTGTGGGAAAGACGAGTAGAGCCCTGGCTTGAAAGCCAAGTTGAAGTCTTTGTTTCATCATAGGTGAATGTTCCTCAGCCTTCTGACAAGGAGATGTAGCTACCTGATCTGTAGCAAAGCTCTGCTCAGGGGTCTCCTGAGGTCTTCTGGGACCTTGGTTCACTTGCATGTCCAACCACCAGCCCTATCCTGCTGAGTTCCCTCTTTATTGCCCCGCGCTGTTGCACTGGTGCAGTGCTAACAAGCAGCCAGTGCCTCTGAGAGATGTTTTGGGGTGTAATTAAAAGCAGTAAGCCCAGGCTGAGCATCACGGTTGGCACTGGCTGCGTGGAAGGAGCCTTGCAGGAGCAAGGGGCTGGAGGCAATCCTGGGCCAGAGCCTCACCCTTGCCCATCCTCTCGCCCTGCAGACGTGGGCTCGGTGGAGGGGCTGGCGTACCACCGCGGCTGGGACACACTGTACTGGACGAGCTACACCACTTCCACCATCACCCGCCACACCGTGGATCAGAGCCGCCTGGGGGCTTTTGAGAGGGAGACGGTGATCACCATGTCGGGAGACGACCACCCGCGCGCCTTCGTGCTGGATGAGTGCCAGAAGTGAGTGGTGGCGTCGCCCCCGCCGGGTCTGTCAGCCCGCAGGGTCCAAGGGACCCAGACCCCCTCCTGCGGGACAGGCGCTGGCTCCCAGCAGAGCACATCAGACCCCAGGAAGGAAAGGCCCTGTCCCTCCCTGCACATCCCGGTACGGGGAGTACCACGCTGTCCAGCTGGCGATTGTGTCCTCGTTCATCCCCCTCCTGCCCCCTCTATGTGCGGACGATGTCCCCGTCTATCCCAAAGGCCCTGGAAACCCTTAGGCAGCAGAGGGGCGGGTTGAGCCGAACATGTGGCAGAGAGCTGAGGTTTGCAAAGGTGTTCCGTGTCCCTTCCCTTCCAGCCTGATGTTCTGGACCAACTGGAACGAGCAGCACCCCAGCATCATGCGTGCCACCCTGTCTGGTTCCAACGTCCTCATAATCATCGACCAGGACATACGGACACCCAACGGGCTGGCCATTGACCACAGGGCTGAGAAGATTTACTTCTCTGATGCCACGCTGGACAAAATCGAGCGCTGTGAATATGATGGCTCCCATCGCCACGTGAGTCCAGACCTGGCAGGCGTCGGGGATGAGGGTGAAGGGTGCTGGAGCAGAGCTGTTCCCCTGGCACGGGGGCATTGGGCTTCCCCCAGCGCAAACAGACGGGGACAGGCTGCGGTCGGGGCAGCGCTGGGGGCTGTCCTGTAGCCAGGTTCCCTCGTGCTCATATTTTGCCGATGTCTGGCAGGTGATCCTGAAATCGGAGCCCGTGCACCCCTTTGGCCTGGCTGTCTATGGCGATTACATCTTCTGGACAGACTGGGTGCGCAGGGCTGTGCAGCGAGCTAACAAGTACGTGGGCACTGACATGAAGCTTCTGCGCGTGGACATCCCCCAGCAGCCCATGGGCATCATCGCCGTGGCCAACGACACCGACAGCTGTAAGGACACCCCACACCCCACCCGCCACCCCGTGGCCTTGCCACCGTGCGCCCCCGTTTGCTGCCCCAGCCAGGCCTCTGCCCCCCTCCCCTGCGCTTCTCATCCCCCCTGCCAAACAGCTCTGCAACTCCACCCCGTGTCCCTTCTGTCCTGTGATCGTCCCTTGTTGACCCTCACGCCCGAGGCACGTCCATCTCCAAGCCCTGTGCAGGCTGGAGAGGGAATTTTCCCCACGTGTGCCTTTCCCAGGACATCCTCCTTGCAAGCTCTGGGGAGACTGGCTGCTCCCAAACACGTGCATCCCCCCCATAGCCCTGTTAGAAGGGCCCAAGGAGGAGCCCGCACCTTTCCTATCCCCCCGCAGGGAGGACAAGGGGAGGGGACTGCTGGGGTTGTCCCCGGCGTGACTGCTCTGTCTCTCCTAGGTGAGCTGTCCCCATGCAGGGTGAACAACAGTGGCTGTCAGGACCTCTGCCTGCTGACGCCCAAAGGACATGTCAACTGCTCCTGCCGCGGCGAGCGCGTCCTGCAGGAGGATTTCACCTGCAAAGGTGGAGGGGAGGTGGAAGCCAGCAGCTGGTGGGATGGGAAGGGGTGGAGGAAGAGGGGCCCTGCTCCTCCTGGCGGAGCTGACTCTCCTCGCACTCCCCGCAGCCCTGAACTCCACCTGCAACATGCACGACGAGTTTGAGTGTGGCAACGGCGACTGCATTGACTTCAGCCGGACCTGCGATGGCGTGGTCCACTGCAAGGACAAGTCAGACGAGAAGCAGTCCTACTGCAGTAAGGTTCCTCCTCTTGCTGCTTTGCTCGCACACACGCACGCGCACAGGCACCCCGCTCGAGCTGTCAGCTCCACCAGGCAAAGGGTGCCGGGGCTCCTGGGTGCCGTGGATGGGCGTCTTTTCGTGTCCCTCTGGTGCTCTTCATCCCTTTTGCCCTCCCAAGGCTGGGACCAGCCAGGCTTTAAGGGCTCCAGAACTTTCTTCTGGGGGCACAGGGGACAGGTGGAGAAGGGGACACCTGGAGCCGTCCTGATGGGGTTTACAGCACCCTTATTCTGACAGCAACCCTTGCTCTGCAGCCAGAGAGGATCTCTGCTGGGCAAGGGCCAAGCTTAACGCAGTGATGTTGCCAGGACAGCGCAAGGGAATCTGTTTCCTAATCGTGCTTGTGCAGTTTCTCCTCTGCTGAAGGTCCCAAGTCGCTGACAAGCCCGGCTGCTCTGGCTCTCCCCTGGCGCTCACCATCCTTTCTCTCTCGCAGGCAGCCGCAAGTGCAAGAAGGGCTACCTGCACTGCATGAACGGGCGCTGCATCGCCAGCCGCTACTGGTGCAACGGCGTGGATGACTGCGGGGACAACTCGGACGAAGTGCCCTGCAACAGTAAGCAGGCTGCCTGGCTCCCTGCCAGGGCTCCGTCAGCTGTCTGGGACAGGGACAGAGGCGTCGGGAAAGGGTTACCTTCAGCTTGACGGGATCAGAGCAGAGCTGGGGCTTGATGGAGGGTCAAGGTCTAAATCATACTTCCACTGCACCGCTTTGTCAGACTCATTCCCTGATAGCTGGGAGGAGGAACTCCCACAAATGGCAGCGCAACACCCGGAGCTAGGTGCAAATAGCGGTTTGAGATGTGGGGAGAACACGAGGCAGAGGCGAGGTGCAGCATCACTGCTCCCCACTTCTGCACTCCTGAGAAAAGGGCACGCAAGCACGCCAAGGGCGGCATCCGTTCGGAGCTGCAGCTTTGTAGGAGCCTGGCTGCTTGCTTTAGAACTGCCTGTGGAGGTTATGCTCGTCTCTGAGCCCGCCCAGGCCTGCTAGCGAAAGGCCAGCTCAGCAGACAAGTTCAGATGTGGCAGGTGGAGTCCATGAGCCAGAAGGCAGCCAGGTCTCCATCGAGAGGGGACATAGACCTGGGAGCGCAGGATCGATGGTCTGTGGCTGTGCTGGGCTGGGTGTGCGCATGCCACGCTGCCAGTGGGGTGGCTGTGCACGCTGGGTCCCCAGCCCAGCCTCATCCTCTGCGGGGGCTTCCCCCTCGTTGCAGAAACCAGCTGCGCTGCTACCGAGTTCCGCTGCCGGGATGGGACCTGCATTGGCAATTCAAGCCGCTGCAACCAGTTCATCGACTGTGAGGACGCTTCGGATGAAATGAACTGCAGTGAGTGCCCTGACTGTGTGCTGTTCTTCCTGCTGCCTCCCCAGCTCTGACCTGCTGTCGCTTCTTTGGAGATGCTTCCGCCCTCCATGTCTGTGGGCTGGGGTGCTGGGGCCCTGTATTGCCTTGTGGTCTACGGGAATGGTGCTGAGTCGGGGCAGGAGCGAGCTCCTGATTCCTCCCCAACCAGCAGAGGCTTGCCCAGGTTATTCCCTCTGCTGGGAGCCACCCTAGTCCCTGTCACTTCAGCCCACCTGCATGCTGCTCAGCCTCTCACCACCCCACAGCCGTCAGAGGAGCCTTGTGAGGTGCCAAGAGCCAGCGTTGTTCCAGCAGCTTGGGGCTCTGACCCGTGGGTCAGAGGCTGCCCTGTGCCAATGTGGGGCGCGCAGGGCTTGTGCCGGCAGCGGGAGCCGGAGCTGAGGGCCGTCAGCGGGGCTTGTGCTGTGCTTTCTTGCAGCCGCCACTGACTGCAGTGGCTACTTCAAGCTGGGGGTGAAGGGGACCACGTTCCAGAAGTGCGAACACACCTCCCTGTGCTATGCACCGAGCTGGGTGTGCGACGGAGCAAACGACTGCGGAGACTACTCAGACGAGCGCAACTGCCCTGGTGAGAGCAGCGGGGCAAGGAGTGGGGAGTGCGGGCTGGGCTCCGGCCCCAGACGTGGGTGTCGCACTGTCTCTCCAGCCAGGTGCTCCCTTTGGGGTCCCACTGGGCAGCGGGGGGCTGTGCCACCAAGCTTACGGACGTTTTCTTCCCAAACCAGGTGGGAGGGAACCCAGATGTCCAGCCAATTACTTTGCCTGCCCAAGCGGGAGGTGCATCCCCATGACTTGGACCTGTGACAAAGAGGACGACTGCGAGAATGGAGAAGACGAGACTCACTGCAGTGAGCGGCAGGGTGGGGAGAGCAAGGGACTCAGGGGCCGTTGCGTGGGGTGGTAAGAGCAGGCAGAGCACAGAGGGAGGCAGGAACCTCTCCTCTCTCCAAGATCCCTTGGCCAAGAACCAGATTCCAGATTCTTCCTCTTTGTGGTGTTATTCCACAGGCGCAGACTTTTAACCGTGACCAAAACAAATGTCCTTGCACGTTTCTTTGCTCAGCATGTGCACGTATCCATAGTCACTTCAGGGGTGCCCGGTTACAGCTCATTTGAGTGATGGATTTTGTTCCAACCTCCCTGAACAAACCCCCAACAGTACCCAGGAACTGGGAACCCCCCCTCCAGCTCCAGAGCAGGGAATCCCACATGGGGGCACTGCCAAGTCTGGGCAAGCAGGATCGCCAGCACCAGCCCTAGCACCCAGCTGGCTCAGCCCGGCCACGTGCTGCTGCTGCGTCCGTCCTGCTGCATTGCCCCGGCTCTGAGCCCCTCCTCTCCTCTCCCAGACAAGTTCTGCTACCCCGTGCAGTTCGAGTGCAACAACCACCGCTGCATCTCCAAGCTCTGGGTGTGTGACGGGGCAGACGACTGTGGGGATGGCTCTGACGAGGACAGCCGCTGCCGTGAGTCTGCTCCAGCCCCTGCTCTGACCTCCCCGTCCCTGCCCACGATGCTGCCCCGTCCCTGCGCACTCCCACCTCTGCCGTTCCTCTCCCACCCCTGCCCTCCTGCTCCATGATCCTCGCTGCCCTCCTGGATTCCCTACTTTGGGGCACCCTGGAACACGAGGGCGCGTAGCCCAGGAGCGCAGGCTCTCCAGCAGCTTTCTTCCCGCTTGTCCCTTCTCCAGGGCTGACAACCTGCAGCACAGGATCCTTCCAGTGCCCAGGCACCTATGTCTGCGTGCCAGAGCGCTGGCTCTGTGATGGAGACAAGGACTGTGCCGATGGAGCCGACGAGACCCTCGCTGCTGGTTGCTGTGAGTCCTCAGAGGGCTGCGTGCGTGGTGGGGCCAGGGCTGGAGCTGGGCAGGAGCACAGCTGCCCTGGGGGCTCAACCCCACCGCCTGGGGCTCAGGGAGCAGCAGGAGAGTTCGTGGTCTGCCCCTAGGGCTGCAGGGGGCGTGGGGAGCAGGGGCTGACAGCGGTGCCTCGTTGCAGTGTACAACAACACGTGTGATGAGCGGGAGTTCATGTGCGGGAACCGCCAGTGCATTCCCAAGCACTTTGTCTGCGACCACGACGACGACTGCGGCGACGGCTCGGATGAGTCTCCAGAGTGTGGTAGGTGTCACAGCGTGGAGTGGGGGGACGTGAGCAGGGGGAGCGGGCAGATGCAGTGCCGGACAGCCGCAGGAGAGCTGCCTTCTCCCCAGCTGCCCTGCAACACACCCGCCCTGGTGCTGCACGTTTTTTGGAGAGGTCCAAAGCCTCCTGCCTTGGCCTCCTCCTCGGCCCGGTGCTGCTCTCCTGTCCCCAGGCGGGCTGAGGAGGGTTTGAGCACCCATGCCGCGGCTGCGTGGCGCCCTGCTCGCTGCTGGCCGGCTCGGGGTGGTGGGGGGCGCCTCCTGAGCCCGCTGTCACCCGCAGAGTACCCGACCTGCGGCCCCCATGAGTTTCGCTGTGCCAACGGCCGCTGCCTCAGCAACAGCCAGTGGGAGTGCGATGGCGAGTTCGACTGCCATGACCACTCGGACGAGGCGCCCAAGAACCCGCGCTGCAGCAGCCCAGGTACCTGCGGGGGCCGGGGCTGGGGGAGCGAGGCTGCCCAGCTGCTCGTGCTTACGACTGCTTTTGCCTCCCTGCCCACTGCAGAGAACAAGTGCAACGACTCCTTCTTCCTGTGCAAGAACGGGAAATGCATCCCAGAGGCGCTGCTTTGCGACAACAACAACGACTGCGCGGACGGCTCGGATGAGCTCAACTGCTTCATCAACGAGTGCCTCAACAAGAAGATGAGCGGCTGTTCCCAGGAGTGTGAGGACCTCAAGATTGGGTACAAGGTAGAGGCCCGCTGGCTGGGTTGCGCAGCTGGAGCTGGAGCGATGCCCCAGTGCTCCCTGCCTCCTCCACAGCCCTCGTAGCGTGAGCGTTGCTTCTGCCCTGCTCCGCAGTGCGCACGTGGGCACTCAGCCTGCGTCTGCGTGTGCTGTTCTGCCCGTGCCTGTCCCCACTTGCCCCTCACCTCCCAGCGTGCGGGCCCTGGCTGTGGCTAACAGCTCCTGGTTGCCTCCTGCAGTGCAGATGCCGTCCCGGGTTCCGGCTGAAGGATGACGGGAAGACGTGCATCGACATCGACGAGTGCTCCACCACCTACCCCTGCAGCCAGAAGTGCATCAACACTCTGGGCAGCTTCAAGTGCCTATGCATAGAGGGCTACAAGCTCAAACCTGACAACCCCACCAGCTGTAAAGCTGTCACAGGTGAGCGGGGTGTAGAGGCAGGGATGCTGTCGTGACAGCAGTGGGATGCTGCCAGTGCTGGAGTTGGTCGCGGGGCTCCGGAGGCGAAGCAGCTGCACCTGGCTCGTGGAGGAGAGCCAGGACACGCAGGGCATGGGGGGAGGCGGCTCCGCGTGCTGCTGAGGGCGGGTGCCTGCCCTTGTGCCGGCGGCTCGCCCCTGATGCGTCTCCTGATCCCCTGTGCAGATGAAGAGCCCTTCCTCATCTTTGCCAACCGGTACTACCTTCGGAAGCTCAACCTGGACGGCTCCAACTACACGCTGCTCAAGCAGGTGCGGAGCAGGAGGGGGGCACCAGCCCGCGGAGTTGGGGTCTGCAGCTGGGGCTTGGAGCGGGTCCGGCACACACAAAACCTCCCAGCCCAGGAGTCTGGGCTCTTGGCTTCCCGCACTGATAGCGGGCCCTGTATAAACAACGGCTCGTGCTGTGAATATACACAGGGTCCTGTGTAAGCAGCAGCTCTTCAGTAGCGGCCCTTTATAAGGCAGGGTCGACAGAAGTCTGTGGGTGCTTTTAACTTTGCTCAGGGACTGGGAGCTGTGGCTGGGGGCTCGCTAGTCTTTCTAAAGCCCCCGACACCCCGTGCTAGCAGGTGAAATGGTTTCAGTGCTTCTCCCTTCCTCCCAGGGCCTGAACAACGCAGTGGCTCTGGATTTTGACTATCGGGAGCAGATGATCTACTGGACAGACGTCACCACGCAGGGCAGCATGATCCGCCGCATGCACATCAATGGGAGCAACGTTCAGGTGGGGGACAGAGGCAGCCCCCAGGCTGCAGCTCCCTCCCTGCTCCCTGCAGGGGCCCAGGTTGGCCGCAGGGTCACCGGGGAAGGGGACACAAGCCCTTTCATAGGGTCACCACAGGTTCCTACAAGGTTCACACACGTTCCCACAAGGCCTCCACGGGATGTTTTGCAGCACCATCCCAATCAGATGGGCTCCGTGCCGCCCCAAAGCGGTGGGCAGGGAGGGTTTGGGGAAGAGCAGAGCGAGGAAAGGGAGTTGGGCAGGAGCCGTGCCCTGGGGAATGGAAATGTCGTGGCCATTCCTGGCCCGGGGAAGGACCTGGTTCTGCCCGTCCAGGCCCTACTTTTCCGTTTTCTCTCAACAGGTTCTTCACCGCACTGGCCTCAGTAACCCCGATGGGCTGGCAGTGGACTGGGTGGGAGGCAACCTGTACTGGTGTGACAAAGGGCGGGACACCATCGAAGTGTCCAAGCTCAACGGCGCCTACCGCACGGTGCTGGTGAACTCGGGCCTGCGCGAGCCCCGGGCGCTGGTGGTGGACGTGCAGAACGGGTGAGAGCCTCCGGGACCTTCCCCTCTACCCAGGGCTGGGGCAGGGGGCCCTTCTGCCACCTTGCTGCTGGGGCCAGGGCCTTCCCTCCGGGACACCTGGCTGCTTCTCCCTCCCCGGCACCCCCATGCCCATGCGTGGCTACTGCTCTGGCTTGCGCAGGACTCAACCTCGCTCTGCTCTTCTCTTTCCCTCCCAGTTACCTGTACTGGACAGACTGGGGTGACCACTCCCTGATTGGGAAGATTGGCATGGACGGCACCAACCGCAGCGTCATTGTTGACACCAAGATAACTTGGCCCAACGGCCTCACCCTCGACTACATCAACAGTCGGATCTATTGGGCCGATGCGCGGGAGGACTACATCGAGTTCGCCAGCCTCGACGGCTCCAACAGGCACACGGGTGAGAGCTGGGGCTCCTCCAGGCCCTCGGGGGGTCTTAGGATTGGTCCTGGGGGTGTGGAGCCAGGATTCTGGGGTGGGGTCCCCACTTCCAGGAGCTCCTCCGTGCATTTGAGCAAGTGGAAGCGTTTGCTCCCTAGCAGAGCTGACCCTGCGCAGAGGCTGTGCTGCGTGGGGCTGCGGGCAGGGTGGGAGGGCTGGGGGCAGCCCCTCGCTGAGCCCACCCTCTCCCCCTTGCAGTGCTGAGCCAGGACATCCCGCACATCTTCGCCCTCACCCTCTTTGAGGATTTCATTTACTGGACTGACTGGGAGACCAAGTCCATCAACCGAGCCCACAAGACCACAGGTGCCAACAAGACCCTGCTGATCAGCACGCTGCACCGCCCCATGGACATCCACATCTACCACCCCTACCGCCAGCCCGACGGTGAGCCGCAGGCATGGGGGGGTGCGGGGGGCCCTGGCTCTGCAGAGGAGCCCGGGGCAGCAGTGCAGGAGGGCCAGGGCAGGGCACAGGGTGCAAATGGAGGCCAGGGGCCGCCAAGCTAGGAGAGGGGGTGCAAAAAAGGGATGTGCGTGGTGAGGAGGGGCTCACAGCTCGGGGGTCGTGCACCATTCGGGTCCCCTCCCCCTTGGTCTGACTTGCAGTTCTCTCCCTGCCATATCCCCAGTTCCCAACCACCCCTGCAAGACCAACAACGCAGGCTGCAGCAACCTCTGCCTCCTCTCGCCGGGCGGGGGGCACAAATGTGCTTGTCCCACCAACTTCTACTTGGGCAGCGATGGCAAGACCTGTGTCTCCAACTGCACAGCCAGCCAGGTAACAACCAGCCTGCCTGTGGAGATGTCCCCATGGCAAGCGTGTGCCTGGGCTTGCGTGCACGTCGCTCTTGCGAGGTTCTATCCTGCTCCAGCAGCAGCGGCTGCTGCAGCTCCACGCGAGCGCTGGTGCAGGCGCCGTGCATCGGGGTGGTGGCGCTGCACATGCCTTCTCCTGGCGTGGGCAACACCTCCCTCCTGTGGCACTTCCCAGCACATACAGACTACAGCTCCTGGGGTGTCCGAGGGAGGCAGCTCTGGAGTGGCGCTGCCTGTCCGCCGTCCTCCCCAGACCCCAGAGGCTGTGGAGGGTGAACTCGGGGTGGAGGGCTTAGGACAGGCTGGGGCACCGAGATACAGGAGTGTCTGGGAAGGGACGGCAGGGAGGTCAGGGCCCTTGGCAGAGGGGGTGCCCTGGGGACAATGCCACCTGGGGTCCTCCGTTCCTGTCCGGGGTCACCATCTGAGCCGCTTTCACAAGCTTGTCCCTCTTTCGCAGTTTGTCTGCAAGAATGACAAGTGCATCCCTTTCTGGTGGAAATGCGACACCGAGGATGACTGCGGGGACCGTTCGGATGAGCCCGAGGACTGCCGTGAGTGCCGAGGGGGCTGCCTGCAGCCCACCGTGTCCCAGCTCCCTGGCTGTGCTGCCTGGCCCTTGGAGGGCACGAACAGCCCACGGCACTTCCGTGCCAGCCAGAGCAGCCGGGCTCTGCTTCCGCAGCTGGTCCTCGAAAGCCCTGCTGCTGTCCTGGCTGAGGGACAGCACTGGTGAAGGGGAAGGTTACCCTGTTAATGGAGCCTGGAGCATAATAATTCACTTTCCCTGCCTAAGATGTAGCCCGATGGGAGACAGCAGCCGGCTGCTGCTCGCTTCGCAGCCGTCAGAGCCCAGCGTCGCGCGTGCTGGTTGCTGAGTCCTTGTAAAGGGCCCCAAAGGGGAAAGAGGGGGAGGTTAAGGTTTGCCCTGAAAATGTTCCCCAGAGCAGACGTTTCACCCTGTCCTCCTCTCCCCACAGCTGAGTTCAAGTGCAGACCGGGGCAGTTCCAGTGCTCCACCGGGATCTGCACCAACCCAGCCTTCATCTGTGATGGAGACAACGACTGCCAGGACAACTCGGATGAGGCCAACTGCGGTAGGTTCCCCACCCCGCCTCGTGGTCCTCGAACCCCAGCAGGGCTGCAGCACCCCATTAGAGCAGAGGTGCTGTCTCTGCTTCTGACGGCGTGACCTCCCTTCCCAGATATCCACGTGTGTCTGCCCAGCCAGTTCAAATGCACCAACACCAACCGCTGCATCCCCGGCATTTTCCGCTGCAACGGGCAGGATAACTGCGGTGACGGCGAGGACGAGAAGGACTGCCGTAAGTGGGGAGCTGTTTAGCCTGTTAGGATGGGGAACCTACATGGGGCAGGGGTGAGGAGTGCTGCGTCAGATCTGTGTCTTTGGGTATTGTCTTTACCAGCAGAGTGGCTTTCTGGGTGATGCTACCCCTGGGCACGGAGCTTTCTCCTTACCCTGCTCTGCTTAGAGTTTCTGACCACCGTCGCCCTGCAGCCCCTACTGACACTGCTGTTTCCTAGTAGAAACCAAATCCTTACCTCCCTCAGAGTGGCAAGTTCAGTATTTGCCATGGCTTTGCATTGAGCCTTCTGCACGGCGGAGGGATCTTGTTGCTTCCCTGCCTTATCTCCATGCAGCTGCTCTGTCCCGAGCAGCAGTGGAGCCCTTTGAGGCCATCGGAAGGCTTTTTTCCCCATCTCTCCTGTGCACGTGGTCACCAAGGAAGCCTGAGCGCTTTGCTTTGATCCCTAGAGCATCTGTGGGCCTCTCCGCATTGTGGGGTGGTTTCTGTGGGGCGGTGGCTGGCAGAGCCCTGCCTGCCCGCTGCCTCTCCTGACTCTGCCTCTCCCCCCGCAGCGGAGGTGACCTGCGCCCCCAACCAGTTCCAGTGTGCCATCACCAAGCGCTGCATCCCCCGCGTCTGGGTGTGTGACCGGGACAACGACTGCGTGGATGGCTCCGACGAACCCGCCAACTGCAGTAAGCAGCCTGCGGGAAGGGGGCTGGGTGGCTCCAGGCACCAGGAGCTCCGCTGCGGCCGGTCAACTGCGTGCGTCTGCCTGCGGGAGCTGGGTCCCTGCTCAGTCCCGGCAGAGCTGCAGGTGCTGCGGGCAGCGGGTGATGTGGCTCTGCCTGGATCTGTCCCATCGAGATGTTCCTCTCGGAGGACTGCATGAAAGGGTGGCGTCCTGCCCCGTCTGTACCGTGCAGGGGTGCTGCACGCGGCTCCGGGCTGCGGGGACGAGGCGTTCGGGAAGGAAATGTGACCGGGCAGTGCCGATGCCGTCTCCCCTCCCCATGTGCGTGTCATCTTGTTTCTCCCCCCAGCACAAATGACTTGTGGTGTGGATGAATTCCGGTGCAAGGACTCGGGCAGGTGCATCCCAGCGCGCTGGAAGTGTGACGGGGAGGATGACTGCGGGGACGGGTCCGATGAGCCCAAGGAGGAATGCGGTGAGCAAGGGCTGGGGCTGGGGAGACGAACCCTGAGGGTGCCTCGTGTCCTTCCATCCCCGAGTGCCCCGGGTGTTGGGGACATTTTATCTGCTTGTTTTCCTAAACAGTGTGGGCGAGGCTGGGTCGGAGGGAGGCTTCTGGTGCGGCTGCCCGGCAGGGAGCAGCGCTGCCCGCCCTGCTCGTAGGCACGCCTGCTCCCGTTTGTGCGCGCGGGTGATGCCGATGCCTGTCCCTGTCCCTCCCAGACGAACGCACCTGCGAGCCCTACCAGTTCCGCTGCAAGAACAACCGCTGCGTGCCGGGGCGCTGGCAGTGCGACTATGACAACGACTGCGGGGACAACTCGGATGAGGAGAGCTGCAGTACGTGCCACTCACCAGCGTTCGCTAGCCCTGGAGCGCGGTGCAGAGGGGGCAGTGCAGGTCCCCCCAGCCCTCTACCTGCAAGTGACCCGGCTGCCGCACGGGGAGGGAGCCATGGCCTGGCTGGGGGCTGGTACCTGGGGAGCCCTGGGAGCGGCCTTCTGCCCTTGGGTGGAAGCCTCCTGGCCCCACAGGTCTGGATAATTCGGTCCCGGGTGCTCCTGGCCGCACTGGGGAGAGGCCAGAAGTGGCAGCAGGTGAAAGGCACGGGGCGAAGCTCAGCACCCCCGTGGGTGGCAGCGTCCTGCTCATCGTGCGGTCACGCTCGCCTGCTGGATATCACCGGGGTGGAGCAGGGCTGGCCGTGGAGCGGCTCGGCTTTGTGCCGTCACCTTGCGCCTTGGCTCCAGCTTGGCAGGCGGTGCCCGTTGAGGTGGTTTGCCGACGGCTGTGCGAACGGCCTGCCCTCGGGAGGGGAGATGTGGTCTGTCTGGAACGAGCTGGACCCAAACCACAAACCTGGCCCAGGGGTGCAGGAAGACAGACGGTTTGGAGAAGCTGTGGCTGCCCTTAATGAGCAGCCGCTTGTTAGCGGAGCTGTGCCAGCGCTGTCCTGTTGAGCAGCAGGGGACCGTGACTGTCTGTGGGGGTGACACAGTCCTTGGGGTGCTGTGGGCAGCCAGGAACCCCGTCCCTTCCCTCCAGAGCCCAGTGGGACAGCACCAGGACACCCTGGCAGACCCAGCCCCCTCTTCTGCCACCCCAGGCCACCCACATGCCCCTGTCTCCCTGAAGCCTCTAGGGTGTAATTTTTTTTTTCTTTTTTGTTGCTTTCACGTCGTGTTTTTGAGTTTGTGCCATTTCACTTCATCTTATGTTTTTCTCCATTTTCACACTGTCGTTATGGGGCGCTCAGAGGTAGGTTCCTGCCAAAATCTTTTAATCCCATGTGCAGCCTCTTTCAAATAAAATGAAGACAGTAAGTTCCAGGTGAGGGCAGAGGGGTTGGGACTGGACCAATCCAGGTGGATTTACAGAGCATCAGCACCAGCACATCCCTCCACTGGCTCCGCAGGCAGGATGGGTCCAGTCCTGCTCCCTGGCACCACCGGGACCCACGCATGGCTTGTTCTTGGCCCCAAAACCCGTGCCCATCTGCCCCCCTCTACGCTGCCTGTACACCCCCTACCCCTAAATCCACTCCTGTCGGCTTCTGCTCTCCCAGCCAGCTGGGATGTCTGCCCTGACGCGTCCTGCACCACTGGGGAGGGGACAGGTCCCAAGAGCCGTCCCTGGCAGGACACCACACTGATGTCCTGCAGATCAGCTCGGTGCCAGCTGCTGGCCCAGCGGGGGGCTCTGTCCCCACTGCCCTGCGAAGCGGCCGCGCAGGCACGCGGGCTCTGCCAGGCCTGGCCAGGGCTCTGCTGCGTCCCCTCCTGCAGCAGCGCCCTGGGGGGAATGGCGCAAGGACCAGGCGCGGCAGGGAGCTGCCACAACCGGGTCTGTGTGGCCGTGGTGTTCCCCCCGTGGACCCCGTTCCCTGCAGGGAGCCCTGGGCTGGAGCTGGGCGGGGGTCTTGGCTCTGCCCCCCGACTGCGCGCCCACCCTCTCCCCGGTGCCGTGGCACCAAAGAGTTTCCCTATCGTCCCGTGCCCCCCCCGACAGTCAGCCAGGGTGCCCTGCCACCCCTGCGGCCCGTGCTCAGGGGGACTCCCCCCTCTTGTCTGTCCCCAGCACCTCGGCCCTGCTCGGAGAGCGAGTTCTCGTGCGCCAATGGCCGCTGCATCGCAGGCAGGTGGAAGTGCGACGGGGACCACGACTGCGCGGATGGCTCCGATGAGGTACGGTGCCGAGGGGCGGCTCTCTGCCGGCACCCCCGCCACCCTGCCCGCATGTGGGAGCGGGGCCACGTCCTCCAGATCTGCCTCTGCCACCGGTCCGCCTCACGTTGCGAGGCATCCCCGGTACCTGGAGAGCTGGGGGCTGAGGGCCCGCTCCGGGCTGCAGCCACGGGGCAGGAGCCTGCCGCGGTGCGGGCCGTCCCTGCTGACCGCTGTCCCCTGCCTTTCCGCTGCAGAAAGACTGCACGCCGCGCTGCGAGTTTGACCAGTTCCAGTGCAAGAACGGGCACTGCATCCCCATGCGCTGGCGCTGTGACGCTGACGCCGACTGCATGGACGGCACCGACGAGGAAGACTGCGGCACTGGAGGTAAGGGCAGTGCCGTGCCGCTTCTCCTGCCCCGTTCGCTGGCCGTGCCCCCCGCCCTGTGCCCTGTATCCCTGTGGGGTGGCCGCGCGGCCTGTGACGGGGCTGCTGTCTGCCCATGCTGCGGCTGTGGGGTTGGCAGCAGCGGTGCAAGAGCACAGCGGGCCGGCCATCGCGGCAGGGTCCTGTCAAACCCCAGATCTCCCCTGGGATGCTGGTGCCAGCACCACTAAGCCCAGTTCCAGTGGGGCGGGGGGGTCAGACATGTACGCGGCCCCCCCAGGGTCCCCAGCTGTGCTGGCAGCAGGAGTGGCAGCACCCGGACGTTGCCGGCTGACGCGCGGCCTCCTGCCCCGTGCTCTCTTGCAGTTCGCACCTGCCCCCTGGACGAGTTCCAGTGCAACAACACGCTGTGCAAGCCCCTGGCCTGGAAATGCGACGGGGAGGACGACTGTGGGGATAACTCAGACGAAAACCCCGAGGAGTGCTGTGAGTGACGTTGCCTTGCCTCTACCCGCTCCTGGTGTGTGGCCGCCCTGGCACCCGCCGGCCGGCGAAGGGAGGCAGTGCCGGAGCTGGCTCGCTGCTGCAGGCACCCCGAGGGGCTTGGGCACCTCCCCTTGTCACCTCCAGCTGTGCCAGGAGGGCAGGGTTGGGGGGAGGCTCCGCTCCAGAGCAGCCTCGCAGAGAGCTGGGGCAGGGGGAGGACAGGGCAGAGAGGCTGAGCCTTCCCGCAGCGCGGGCCGGCAACGGATGGTTGTCTTTGCTTCGGTCTCTTTGCTTTAGTCTCTGGAGCCCGCTCGCACCTGTGGGACAGGCCACTCTGGGATCGGGCAGAGGCCGAGCGGCGGCTTGTGACAAGTGTGACAGCCTGGCTATGGCGTCTCCTTTCACCGTCACCGTTTGTTTCTGTTTGCTGGTGCAGTGAAATTCCAGTGTCCCCCCAACAGACCGTTCCGCTGCAAGAATGACCGGGTATGTCTGTGGATCGGTCGACAGTGCGACGGCATTGACAACTGTGGAGACAACACGGATGAGAAGGACTGTGGTGAGTGCGGACTGGGTTGGCTGCTGTCCTCGGGCCGGTCCTCGTAGGGCCCTGGCTTCAACCCAGGAGATTGTGTTTGCTTCACCCCTTCCTTCTTCCTAAAATCGGGAGGCGAGCGCTGGCGTCCTGGGGCCCTGCCCCGGCCGCTCTCACCCCGTCGCACTTGCGGGGCCGGGTGCCCAGGGCCGCAGAGCATCACAGCCGCTGCCCGTGCTCCCGCAGAGTCCCCCACGGCCAAGCCCAAGAGCTGCAGCCAGGACAAGAACGAGTTCCTGTGTGAGAACAAAAAGTGCATCAGCGCCAACCTCCGCTGCAACTTCTTTGATGACTGCGGAGATGGCTCCGATGAGAAGTCCTGCTCCCACGGTGCGTGGGTAGCTGGGGGTGCCGAGGGGGAATGCGGGGGGAGCTGCAGGGCGGCGGGTGCTGACCGCGTCCCCCACCGCAGACCACAAGTCGTACGACTGCATGACCAACACCACCATGTGTGGAGATGAGGCCCAGTGCATCCAGTCGCAGCCCACCTCGTACTGCACGTGCCGCAGAGGCTTTCAGAAGGTGCCAGACAAGAATTCCTGTCAAGGTATTTCCACCACTTCTGGGGAGCACTTAAGGTCTGGCCATTGGGTTTACGGCTGGCTTTCACCCGTAAGATGTGCCTTTATATCCCTGGAGTGGCGGGGGTGTCAGGAACGGTGTCCTCGGGGCACTGGGGGAGAGATGGGGCCTCTGAGCCCTGCTAGCACAGCACAGCCCCCAGAGAGGGCCTGAACCTGGCCTTGCTTGGAGACGCCCTCCTGGTCCCCCCATGACCCCTACCTTCCCTCTGCCCAGATGTCAATGAGTGCCTGCGCTTCGGGACCTGCTCCCAGCTCTGCAACAACACCAAAGGCTCCCACGTCTGCAGCTGCGCCAAGAACTTCATGAAGACTGACAACATGTGCAAGGCAGAAGGTTGGGGGGGGGGAGAGGGCTTGCACAAATCCTGAGCATGTCTGCGCCTTCCAGCCCCCATTCCCTCTCCTCCTCCCCCCGTATTCTCTGCCTCTCGGGGAGAATCCATCCCATCCTTCCTCCCGGGATGCTCAGCCTGGCCCTGTCAGGGGTCTCCTGTCCATCTGTTTTTGCCCAAAGGGGTGCTGAGAGACCCAGTCCCATGCCCCAGCGTAGAGCCGGGCTGGCCCCAGGCTCCCGGTCCAGCACTAACAACTCCTCCTCTGCAGGCTCAGAGCACCAAATCCTCTACATCGCGGACGACAACAAGATCCGGAGCATGTACCCCTTCAACCCCAACTCTGCTTATGAGCCGGCCTTCCAGGGTGACGAGAACGTGCGCATCGATGCCATGGACATCTACGTCAAGGGCAACAAAATCTACTGGACCAACTGGCACACGGGCAGGATCTCGTACTGCGAGCTGCCGGCCTCCTCTGCCGCCTCCACCGCTTCCAACCGCAACCGGCGCCAGATCGACGGTGGCGTCACCCACCTGAACGTGAGCTCTGTCCGCGCGTGGCAGGAGGCACGGGGCCAGGCTGCTGGGGTCCGGCCCTGACCCCTTCCTCCTTTCTGCCCTTCCCAGATCTCTGGGCTGAAGATGCCGCGGGGTATCGCCATCGACTGGGTTGCTGGGAACATCTACTGGACGGACTCCGGGCGGGATGTCATTGAAGTGGCACAGATGAAAGGCGAGAATCGCAAGACACTGATCTCGGGCATGATCGATGAGCCGCACGCCATCGTAGTTGACCCGCTTCGGGGGTGAGACTCGAGCCCTTTCTCACTTCCTCTCTACTCTGTCCTCGCCCCAGTCCCTTACCAGTAAGTCCTCCATGGTAGGAGCTTCCTGGGCCCCATCGGTAGCCTGAGTTGTATCTGGAGTCAGCTAGCCCCTCAAGGGTGGCGTTGGGAGAAGGCTGAGGGTTTCTCCTCTGATGGGCTGTTGGACTGTTCTGCTCTTCCCCTCCTTACCCCCCTGCTGAGAGTGACCAGCCTGTGTCCTTCACAGGACCATGTACTGGTCAGACTGGGGCAACCACCCCAAGATTGAGACGGCCGCTATGGATGGGACGCTGCGCGAGACCCTGGTGCAAGACAACATCCAGTGGCCAACAGGTGAATAAAAATGGGTGCCAGGAGGAGCACGAGGGGTGGCAAAGGCCTTGGCGTACAGCAGGGGGACACAGCTGAGCCCCGTGGCCGGCGTGGGTGGGGCGGGAGAGCACGGAAGGGTGGTGGGTGGCTGTGCTGGCCAGCAGGGGCTTGGGGTGGGCTACGAGCTCGTCCCTCACTGGGCTGTGTGTGCACCAGGCCTGGCCGTGGACTACCACAACGAGCGGCTGTACTGGGCCGACGCCAAGCTCTCCGTCATCGGCAGCATCCGGCTCAACGGCACTGACCCCGTCGTGGCCATTGACAACAAGAAAGGTGAGCAGCGCCCCGAGGCCCCCTGGAGCAGCAGGGAAGAGGCTGATCTGGCCAGGGTCGATGTCCCTGCGTTGGGGTCCCACCAGGCTCCCTGGGGGCCCGTGACCTGGCTTGTGCTGTACTTGGGAGCAGGACAAACCCCTAGCACTGATCAGGGATGCTCAGCAAACGGTAGCGAGGGCAGATCTTCCTCACTAAATGCTCCACAGCAGGACCAGGGCCTGTTGACACTGCTGTCCCCCCCGCTGCCCGCCTCATGCAGGGTGGGAGGCCCTAGCCCAAAATCCATCCAAACTCCCATCATCAGCCCTGTCCAAGGCAGCGACCGGCCAGCCGTGCTGTCAGCTCCTGAGCCACCTCTGACTGCTTGTGTCCTCCCTTTGCTTCCCCAGGGCTGAGCCATCCCTTCAGCATTGACATCTTTGAGGACTACATCTATGGTGTCACCTACATCAACAACCGCATCTTCAAGATCCACAAGTTCGGGCACAAGTCTGTCACCAACCTGACGTCGGGCCTCAATCATGCCACCGATGTTGTGCTCTACCACCAGTACAAGCAGCCGGAGGGTGCGTGTCGGGCCCGAGGCCCTTGGTCTGGGGGCAGGGTGCGGTGCCAGAAGGGACGAGGGGAGCGCCGGCAGAGGACTCGGCTTTTATCGAGCAGTTTATCTGACCGGGGTGGGAGAAGGGGGGCCCCTTGGTCGGCAAAGCAGGGGGTTCACGTGGAGCTGGAGGGGAGCTACCCAGGCGCACTGGAAAGCTGTCGGTTGGTGACCTGAAGGCACGGGGAGATGGGGTGGCACAGGGCTTGGGCAGCCGTGGGGCGCCAGCGGCTGTCCTCAGGCTGCTGGCTCAGCGGGGGGTGTTTGCCAGGAGGGTGCGGGGGCAGCTCACCGCGCCTCACCCTGCGTCGTCCCTTCCGCCCTCCCCACAGTGACCAACCCTTGCGACCGTAAGAAGTGCGAGTGGCTCTGCCTGCTGAGCCCCAGCGGCCCGGTCTGCACCTGCCCCAACGGCAAGCGCCTGGACAACGGCACCTGCGTGGTCATCCCCTCGCCCACCGCCTCCGCCGTCGGTAGGTGGTCCCACGGGCCAGGAGGAGGCTGGGGGCTGCCGCCGGGTGGCATGGCACAGCCCCGCTCACCTCCTGCCCTCGCCCCCAGTGCCCACCACCGACACCTGCGACCTGGTGTGCCTGAACGGGGGCAGCTGCTTCCTCAACGCCCGCAAGCAGGCCAAGTGCCGGTGCCAGCCACGCTACAACGGCGAGAAGTGCCAGATCAACCAGTGCTGGGACTACTGCCAGAACGGGGGCATGTGCGCTGCCTCCCCGTCGGGTGAGGGCTGCTGCGGGGGCCGGGCTGGTCCTGGGTGGACGGGCCATCGGAGCGGCGCCCTGACAGCTCTTCTTCGCAGGCATGCCGACCTGTCGCTGCCCCACCGGCTTCACGGGGCCCCGGTGCAACCAGCAAGTGTGCACTGACTACTGCCTCAACAACGGCAGCTGCACGGTCAACCAGGGCAACCAGCCCAACTGCCGCTGCCCGCCCTCCTTCATCGGCGACCGCTGCCAGTACCGTGAGTGCTGCTCGCGAGGGCGGCTGGGGACAGCACCCGGGACTCGGGACCGCTGGGCGCCGCTCTCCCGGGGCCGTGGGGCGGTGGGATGCTCCATGGGCGAGCGGGGTGGCGAGCAGCCGTGCGGTCGGTCCCAGGGGGGCCAGCGTGGGGCTGCCCCCCACCCACCCCGGCCCTGCTATCCCCTGCAGGGCAGTGCTTCGACTACTGTGAGAACGAGGGTGTGTGCCAGATGACGGCCAGCGGCGCCAAGCAGTGCCGCTGCCCCCCGCAGTTCGAGGGTGCCCAGTGCCAGGAGAACAAGTGCTCCCGGTGCCAGGAGGGCAAGTGCAGCATCAACAAGCAGAACGGAGAAGTGTCCTGCATGTACGTGCCAGGGCTGCTGAACTCAAAGGAGGGAGAGGGGTTGGGGGGCACGGAGACCCAAGAAGGAACTTGTGTCCTGTGGCCGGATCATCCGGGCACGGCCACGGCTGCGAGGTGCTGGTTCAGTAATTCAGGTCTGGCTGTTGAAGGGCAGCTCAGACCGGTGGGAGCCCTCAGGGTGACGGGAGGCAGTGGTGGAGGTGTCTGCCCAGGCCCGTCCTGGTGACCCTGCAGCCATGGGCATGGCACAGCACGGCCCCGCGCGGTGCCGGTGGGATGAGCCAGCAGAGTCCTGGGCGCTGTGGGGCGGGCAGAGGGCAGAGGGGAGCTCGTGGGTGCCCGCGTGCTGATCCGCTCTGCCCCGCAGCTGCCCCGATGGCAAGGTAGCGCCCAGCTGCCTGACCTGCGATGACTACTGCATGCACGGCGGGACCTGCTCCATCAGCGACAAAACGCAGCTGCCCGAGTGCCTGTAAGCAGAGCTGGGGCTGGCGAGGGCGGTGGGGGGGGGCTATGGGGGGCTATGGGTGGGCTTCCTGGCCCCCAGGGAGGGCGAAGGATTGCTTTCTTGCCCCCTAAGCACAGGGAGCACATGACTGACAGACCCTAATCTGTGCCCCCCCCCTTCCATCCACCCCCCGACCCACAGGTCTGTGCCCCACCTCCCCCCCCCCCCCGCATGATGTCCTGCCCCCCGCTAACCCCGCTGCTCTCCCCGCGCTCTCAGGTGCCCGGTGGGGATGACTGGGACGCGCTGCGAGGATTTCATCGTCAGCGAGCAGCAGAGCAACCGTACGTACGGCATGCCCTGCCGCGGGAGGCTCAGCCCCAGCGTGGGGGTCGGGAAGAGAAGCCTGTGCCCCCCTCCCAGCCCGGGGGGCCGCTCCTTAGCCCCGTTCTCCGGGTGGGGATGGGGTGCTCCTGCCCCAGCTCTGGCCCACGGGGAGGGTGTCAGCTGCCGCACACCCTGAGCAGCACCCGCACCCCTTGTCCCGCAGGAACGGCCTCCATCATCATCCCCATCCTGCTGCTGCTGATCCTCCTCACCGTGGTGGCTTTCGTCTGGTACAAGTGGAGGATTAAGGGGTGAGCCGGGGCACTCCAGGGATCCTGGGGGAGCGTTGCTGAGCCGAGATGGAAATCCCTGTGGCAGGGCTTGAAAGCCTTGGCTGCGTGGGACAAACAAGCAGGAGGGACTGCTGGGGGGGGGTCTAGGCCCCCTTGCTGCACCTTGCACCCTGACCCCGTGTTTCGTGTCCTCCCCAGCGCCAAGGGCTTCCAGCACCAGCGGATGACGAACGGCGCCATGAACGTGGAGATCGGGAACCCCACCTACAAGATGTACGAGGGGGAGCCCGACGACGACGTGGGGGAGCTGCTGGACGCTGACTTTGCCCTGGACCCCGACAAGGTGCGGAGCAGGGTCCGCGTGGCTCGGGGGGGCCCTTGGGTGTGCGAGGCCAGCCCGAGGTGGGGCTAAGAGGGGGCTGCCCTCTGTGCGGAGGAGACTGGGGGGCTTGGGGGGGGTTTGAGGCCGGACGGTGCCAGCCGCAGCCTTGGCGGTGCCACACCAGACAGCGCTGCTGCCGGTTCAGGCTTGCACCGAGGCCGTTGTGCCCGGCACCCCGGGGCGAGGGTCCCCTCTGGGGCCAGCTGTGCTGGGGAGGGGGTGTCTGTGCCCCCCCCCGACCTGCTCCCCCCCCCCCTCCTCTCCGCAGCCCACCAATTTCACCAACCCCGTCTACGCCACGCTGTACATGGGTGCCCACAACAGCCGCAACTCGCTGGCCAGCACGGACGAGAAGCGGGAGCTGCTGTCGCGGGGCGCAGACGATGACCTGGCGGACCCCCTGGCGTAGGGGCGGCGCGGGGGGCGAGGGGCCGCTGCCGGCCTGGCACAGACACCCGTGGCGGGGGGCGGGGGGGTGGGCAGGGGGCGGGGGGGGGAGCCGAGAGCCACTGTATAAATGTACAAATGAAGGATTATTACTTTTCTATGTGAGCAGTATTATTACCTGTATATTCCCCAGTACCTGGCCGCAGCGCCTCTCGTTGCCAGATCCGGCTTTGGTTTATTTGAAATTTCTCGACATCGGGGCCCCCCACCCTCCCTTCCCCCGGCCCCCCCCCCCCCCCCCCGAGGGCCACGCCAGCGCTTCAGAGCGGGGACAGCGGGCTTGGCGCGAAGGTCGCGGGGACGGGGGACGGGGGCGGCCGAGGATGAGCTCGCGGGGCCACCGCCGCGAGGGCTGGCGGCGGACGGGGCAACCGCCGCAGGCGGCGAGGGCAGAGCGGGGGCCCGCGCCCACCCCGGCTCTCGGCTCCGGTCCCCCCACACCCGCAGCCCCCCTGAGACCCCCTCCTTGCCCCCCCCCAGCCTCTGCTGACCCTACAACCCCCCCCCCCACGCTGCTCCCCTTTCCCCCCTTTCTCTCCGCTGCTCCCCAGCACCCCGGCCCCTTCTGGCTCTGCCCGACTGTTACAGGGGGACGGGGACGAAGCCCCCCAGCCCCGCTGCGGCGCAGGGTCCCCCCCCTCGCTCTGGCACCGCCTCCCCCACCTCGCCTGCTCTCCAACATGCACATTTTTTAACAGGAAAAAGAGAAAAAAAAACAAAAAAAAACGAACGAAACATGGAAATGACCTAGCTTTTATAGTAGAAATAAATAAACGCATGTGGGGGGGGGGGGCGGGGAGCGACCCCATCCTTTTATTGGGGGGAAATGTTTTAATAATTTTTGCTGGATTACTTTACAACTAAACAAAACAGATATTGTTATAAATAAAATTTGTAAAAACTGACGCGCAGGCTCCTGGTCGGTGGGAATGGGGGGGGGGGGGACCGCGGGCGCATCCCGACGGGGTCGTGGCTGCCGGGGGGGGGGGGGGGGGGGGGAAGGGGGCTCGGGTGTGCCCCCCGCCGCTTTTGGAGGGGGGGGTCCCCCCGCTGCTGGGGGTGTCACGGCTCCCCGAGCCCCCCCCGCGGGGCGCTGCGCCCCCCCTGCTGCCGCCAGGTGGCGCCGCCGCCCTCGGGAACGGAGCTTGGGGGGGGTGGGGGGGGGGAGAAATCGGGGGGGCTGCGTGCCCCCCCCCGGCGTTTGCAGCCCCCTGTGCACGCGTTGCCCCCTACCCCACCTTATCCCCCCCCCCCCGCCTCCCCCCCCCGATCCTCGCGGATCCTTCAGCCCCCCCCGTGGGGGGAGCGGAGCGGGACAGAGGCGGCCGCGGCCCCCCCCGCCCCCCCCCGGCCCCCCCCCGGCTCCGCCGCTGCCTTTGAAGGCCCCGAGCCCCGCTGCGGGACCCGGCGCGGCCCGGCCCTCAGATCTATTTCCATCCCGGCTCTTTGTTCACTTATCGGCTCCTTGTATCTCCTCCAGAGGGTTTTTTTTTTTTTTCTCCCCCGTTCCCCCCCCCCCGCTTTTTTTCTTCTTTTTCTTCCAATTTAATAGGTATATTTATATATTCCGTAGCCCTTCGCCCGTCTCCCCTCGCCTTGCCCCTGCCCTTCCAGCTCTTAGGGCTGTTACCTGGGTGGGGGGGGGGGGGGGGCCCTGGGGGGGGGGGGGGGGGGGGGGGGGGCACAGCTCTGCATGAGACCCCTGGTGAGACTCCCGGGGGGGGCCCAGGGGAGGCTCCCGAGAGCAGGACAGGGGCTGGGGCCGGCCCCACGCAGCCCCCAGCCACCCCACACCCCCCATGGCCGGGGGGGGCGAGGCGGGGGGCGAAGGCAGCATCCAGGGGGACAGCACAGGGGCGCCGGGGGGGGGCTGCTGTGGGGTCACAGGAGGAGGTGGTGCCGGGGGGGGGGGGGTCTGAGGATGGACCTGAGGCAGGGCGAGGGCCTGGGAGCCCCGGTAGGGTGCTGGGTGCCCCCCGCCCAGGGCTGCTGTGGGGGCTGGCGAGGCTGGGGGGCTGCTACGGGGAACGTATGGGGCTGGCGGGGGGGGGGGGCTGCATGGGGCTGGGGGGGGGGGGGGGTGCATGGGGTGCTGCGAGCAAGGCCACGCAGGCTCAGGACCCTCTCGTGCCGCACCAGCGCTGCCCTCGCCTTTCTCTGGCGCTCGCCTTCATCCCGCTCCCTCTGCCGCTGTTCCTTGCTTCCCCGTTACCTTTTATTCGTTTTGTCTCCACACGTACACGCGTTCCTGCAATGTCCCCCCCCCCCCGGCAGCCTGTGCTTGCCCCCCAGCCCTGCTGGTACCGAAGCCCCCGCCGGCGGCTTCCCGGGGAAGACAAGGAGATAATAACGGTGCCAACAGCGAGCGCAGGGATAACGGGCAGCGGGAGCGCTGGGGGGGGGCCCTGCAGGGCTGGGGGGGGACCAGAACACCTGGCAGACCCTCTGTGGGCCTCGAGACCCCCAGAGCCTTGAGCACATGCGTGTGCACGTGTGCACCTGCATGCACACGCATGTACGTGTGTGCACCTGCATGCACGTGTGCACACGCACGCACATCTGTGCGGACACGCGTGCACCTGCACGCACATCTGTGTGGACAGGCGTGCACACGTGTGTAACTCTGCACGCACACGCGTGTTCAGCTGCAAGCACACGCGTGCACGCCTGCCTGCGCACACACACATGCATGCGACACGGGGCCTGTGTCCAGCCTGCAACGCTGGGGGGGTTTGCAAAGGCTGCGGGAGGGGGGGGCTTTGCACACTCGAGGGTGTGCACGGCCCGGGGTGGCCGTGTGCTGGCACCCCGGGGGTGCAGGGGGACACCTGGGGGCTGCCCCCCCCCCCCCCCCTCCCAACACACCCTCCCGTAAAGGGGGGGGGGGTCCCAATCCCCGCTGGGGGCTGTGGGGGGGGGGGGGGGAGAAGGGTAGGGGGGAGGTGGGCAGAAGGGAGGAGAGCAGGGGGGAGGTGGACAGGGGGGGTTATACACGACCCCCCCCTGCACCACCCCATGCAGTGACCCCCCCCGGAGAGCCGCTGGGGTGGGTTGGGGGGCACCGGAGCTGCTCCCCCCCCTCCCTCCCCCCCCCCCGGGGGCTGCTGCTGCTGCCGCCCCCCGGTGCCGGTGCCGGTGCCGGTGCCCCCCCCCCCCCACCTCCTCCCGGGGCCGGGGGGGGGTTGGTGGAGGTGGGGGGGGGGTGGAGGAGGTGGGGGGGGGGGCCGGGATTGGCGCTGCGCCGCCGAGGCGCCGCCCGGCCCCAGCAAGTCTCCAACTTTCTGCCCGCCGCCCCTCGCCGCCGCCGCCGCCCTCCCCGGAGCCCCGGCGAGCCCCGCGATGCTCCGGTGCCGCCTGCCCCTGCTCGGGCCCTGGCTGCTGCTGCAGGTACCGGGCGGAGAAGTTGCTGCCTCCGCCGGGGGGGGGGCAACCGGGAGATTGCCGGGGGGGGGGGGGGGGGCTTTAAGCGGGGGTGCGGGTGACGGGAGGGGGGGCGCGTGATGCTTGGGAGGGGGGGAAATTTTGGGGAGGGGGGTAAAATTCTTGGGGGGGGGGATTTTGGGGAGGGGGGGGAATTCTGGGGGGGGGGGGGTAAAATTTTGGGGAGGGGGAATGCTGGCGCCGGGGGGTGCAGTTCGGGCCGGGGGGGGGCGTGCGGTCACGGGAGGGGTCGGGCGGTCACCGGGATTCGGGATGGTTACGGGGGGGTTGGGGGGGGGGGCACGGCGGGGGGGTGCTGCAAGGAGGGGAATAAGAGAGTCGGGGGGGGGGGGGCACCGGGCACGGATCGCACATCGGGGGGGGGTCCGGCTCGCCCCAAGTTGCGGAGGGCTCGGGGCTGTCCCCGGACCCCGGGCGGAGTTAGGGCCGGGGGGGGGGGGGGTCGTGGGGGGGGGCAGCGGTCGGTCCCGCCGCCGTGCATCCCCCCCCCCCCCCCGCTGCAAAGCGCGGAAGGCGCCGTCTGGCAGGTGCGGGGGGGGGGGGCAGCGAGACACGCGAGACGGAGCCGGGCGTGAGCGTGGGGGCGGCCACGCGTGGGGGGGGGGGGGGGGGGTCGTGTCCGGCCCCCCCCAGCACGCCGTGGGGTGCTCATGGGGTGGCAGCGGGGCAGGATCTTGCAGCAGGGGGGAGGGATGAAGCCCCCCCCCCCCAGGGAGAGGGGGTGCAGGGGTCCCCCCCCAGGGACATCGCGGGGGGGGGGGGGGGGCGAGTGGTGACAGCACCCGCAGCAGGGACAGCTCGGTCCTGTCCCGCTCCAGCTGCTTCTCAGCCCCCACCTGTGCTGGATGGGGGGGGGGGGGGGCAAATTCCGCCCCCCCCCCCCCCCCCCCCCCCCCCCCCAGCTGGGGCACCTACCTCAGACTCTGCCCCTTTTCCTGGCTGAGGAGGGGCTGCAAATTCAGTGCCCCCCCCCCCCCCCCCCCCCAGTACCGCGATGCTTGCAGCGATGTCCCCTGTCCTGAGAACTGGGAGCCCCCCCCCCCCCCCGAAGCTGCTCACCCCTGGGTGCCCCCCCCCAGCACCCCCCTCTGCAGCCGGCCGTGCCCCCCCCCCCCCCCCCCCCCCGCCGCAGGGCTTGGGGCTCGAAGCCACCCCTGGATCCGGTGGTCGTGAACAGGGGAGGGGGGAGGGGGATTTGTGCCCCCCCCAGCCCTGCTTGGGGGGGGGGGACGGCGGGGACAGGCTGAGCGCCCAGCGGCTCCGATTTCCTGACACTCCATTTTTACTTTCTGTGTTTCATGAATAAAATCAAACGAGTCGATTCCCTCCCGGGAATTGGATGCACATCAGGGACCCCCCCCCCCAACACGCATAACCCTACCCCCCCCCCAGGCAAGGGCTCCTGCAACTTGTCTCTCGCTGGTGTGCTCTTTCCCTGCACGTATATAGATAGATAAATGTATAGAGAGAGCCATGTGTGTGTCTGCGTGTGGGGGTGGCTCTGTGTGACCCCCCCCCCCCCCCCCCCGTGTCCATCTAACGCAGAGCATCTGTCGGTGCTGGAGCTGCTTCAAGACAAATGGTTTTGTTTTGATGCAATCAGGAGCAGGGCGCTGCCCCTGTCCCCCCCCTCCCTGCCCACGAACACCAGAATGGGGCTGGGGGGTGGGGGGGGGATTAGGATGGGGGGGGGGGGGTGAGGTGTGGGGCCCTCCTCATGGGGTGGGTGCGCAGGTGTGGGAGCCTCTCGCCGCATGCGGAATAACCCGGGAGGCGCGCGAGCCCCCGGACCCTCGGCGCTGCGGGGGGGGGGGGGCGGGTTGCGACAAGGGGCTGGGGGCTGCGGGGTGCGTCCCCAGCCCGGAGGGCACGAGGCAAGGAGGTGCCCCCCCCCCACCCCTGCTGCCCTCTGGGCCCATTGGGGAGAAAGTTTTCAGCCCTCGCTGGGCATAGCGGGCGGCCTGGTGGGTGGGGGCCCTGCTTGTGCCACCCCCCCCCCCCCCCCCACGCTGCCACCCTGGAGCCCAGCACCCTGCATCTGCATTGGGGGGGGGGGGGGGCACAAGCATCTGCAGCCCCCTGGGGGTGGGGGGGGGGGCGCGTGGCGTTGGGGTGCGCTCGCTGCATACCTGGGGCACCCCCCAGCCCCGCTTCGGGTCTTCGTGAGCGCTCTTGTTGCAGGAAGGACGGACCCGGACCCCCGGGGTGCCCCCCCCTGACCCCCCCACCGTGTGCCTGTGTGTCCCTGCCGGGGGCCAGTCCGTCTGCATCTACCCACTGGGGTGGTGGCCGTGCTCGCCCAGCCTGGTGTGGGCCTGTCTCCGTGGGTTGTCCCCGTCCCCCCCCCCCCCCAAAGCCATGGCCCCCCCGGGGCTGCGTCCCTCCGGGATTCGCCTTCTCCTTCCCCCTGCCCGGGCGCAGGACGGGGCAGGTGGGAGCGCTGCCGCCCCGCACCCCCCAGGTCATCGTCCTCCTGCCACCTTTTTGGGGAAGCGCCTTCGTGTCCGTGCGCTGGATTGTTTTTTTTTTTCCGGGCGTTGGGCGTTAAATCTTTGGGGGGGCCCTCGGCAGTGGGAGAAACCGTGCGGGGCGGGCTGGGCAGAGCTCTCGGGTGCTTCCTGCGGCCGTCCTTGGGCTCCGGAAAGAAGCAGCCATCATTTTGCAGCGGAAAAGTGCCCGTCCGGCAGCCTCCCGGGGTGCCAGCCCCAGCTACAAACCCGTCTGTGGGCAGGGACAGGGATGTCGGGGACAGCTGGGACGCCCGGGTCCCCGCTCTGGCCGCCGGGGGGTAGCTGGGTGCCGGTGTCCCCGTGTCCCTGCCCGGCTACGTGCGCCCCGTTCCTTGGTTTCCCTCCTTCCCCATGAGCAGGGAGCTGCGAGGCACCTGGAGCGCCGCCGGCAGGATTTTTCCTTCCCGGGTTGACCCTCCCCATGAAAATCCTGCCTCGCGGAGCCGCGCCGGCAGCGAGGCGGGCGCAGGGGGTGCCAGCCGCTGGGAAGCTCACCCCGCTGCAGTCCCTTTCCCTTGCTGCCACCCGAGAGCTGTCACACGGCCACGGGGCTGTGGGCTGACAGATGGCCTTGCCGGTAAGCAGATGCCGCCAGCCCTTTTGGTGCAAGGACACCCCCAACCCCCCCCCCCCCATCGCTTATTAACGGGGAGAATTTCACCCTTTTGTGGCTCAGGGAAGCACTCCCCTTCCCCCCCCCCCCACCCCCCTTTCCTCCCTCCAGTTTGTTTCTTAAGCCAAAGGCAGCCGGATAGCAGGCTTCAGAGAGCACCTTTCCAAGTGGGGTAAGCGTGAGGCATCCCCCCCCCCCTTTAATTCTGGGGCTGTGTAGGGAAGAGCTTATGCAGGTGTTGCCGTTGGCGTCGAGCAGCCTGTGCTCGCGGTCCCCTCGCTTGCTGGGTGACTCACCCCTTCCCCAGCAGCCGCAGCATCAATTTTGGGGGGAGAATTTTGGGGAGGGCGTGAGACAGCTCTGGGGACGTGAACCTGGCCCCCCCCCCCCCCAGGTCCCCGCGGCTGCAGACGGCGGGGAGGGGGATGCAGGACCCTCCTGTCCCAGCGGGGCCGGGCACGGGGCTGCCGGCAGCTGCGGGGGGGGGGGTGGCACCGTTCCGACCAGGCGCTGGCACAGGGGGGAAGGTGCCGTAGTCCCCCCCCCGTGCCAGGAGTATTGGCCACGCGTGCTTTTGGCTGGTCCCGCTCGCACCCGGCACGGGCGTTTTTCCACCCAAAGTGCTGCCCCGTGCCTTGGCTTAGGACGCGGCCAGGGGCTTGGCTGAGACCCAGCAAACTCAATTCACCCCCAGCTCCAAGACACCGAGAGCCCCTCGCCGTGGCTGAGCGAGGACAGCCAGCGCTGGGACACCCCCGCTGCCCCCCCCCGGCTCGGGTCCGGGAGCCTCCTGCCCTGCTGCTGCCTCCCCTCTCCCTGCAGCCTCCGCAGCCCCATGTGAGGCTGGAGGACAAAAATGGGGACGGGGCAGGGGGACGGCGCCGGGGACCCTGAGAGCTGCAGGGGCCGGTGGCGCACGGCTCCGTGCGGCTCCCGCGGCTCCCCCGAGCCGACTGGCTTTGCAGCGGGTGTTGTGTGCTCAGCATGGCTGAGCTAATCTATCGCCAAACAAACACGCGCTGTTATTCCGAAAGAAGGTTTCCAAGCGACTCATTTCCCTTTTTTTAATAACTCTTCCCAGTGGTGCCCTTTGCACCCTGAGCTGGGAGATTCAATAAGGCTGGAGCCTGGAGCGTGGCGCTGCTCAGCCTCCTGCTGAGGGGGGGCCAGTAGCAGCTGGGGGGAGCGGCACCCTTGGGTGCCCCCCAGCCAGACCCATTCCTGTTCAGCTGCCTTGTTTTGGTTGAGGGCTCTGCTTTATTGCTTTCTTTCCCTACCCCCCCCCCCCACCTTGTTTCTCATTGCCACTCATCTGCAGGGTGCTGGCGCGGGAGCGGGGGGGCCTGAGCTGGGGCACCCACGGGCGCTTCCTGCCACAGCATCCCTCCCCGAACACCGCTGGCCTGCCGCTAATCACACCCGGACCAATTAACGCTCCCAGATTAATGACTTGTACCCCCACCCCCCAGCATCAACACCTCCCTGGGAGCTCATCCCAGGGCACCGAAGCCCCCACGGGTGGTGGCACAACTGGGGGGGGGGCAATGGCATGCCGAGACCCGGTGTGCCGAGACCCCGGCAGCGCCAGCCTCCTGCCCCCCCGCCTGCCCTGGCCGAGCTCCAGCATCTTTGAAGAGCTGCCTGGCTCAGCCTTCGCGCTCGGGCGCCGAAGGTAAATGGCCCAGGAAAGATGAAGCTTCCTCTCCAGCCGCTTGGATTGCTACTGAAGAAATAATCACGTCCCCGTGCCCGTGTTCCCCCCGCCCTCCCTGCTTTTTTTTTTTTCTTTCTTTTTTTTTTTTTTTTTCCTGATCACTGTTGCAAAAGGAAAGTCATTGTGGAAATGAGCGCCCAGCCTGCAGAAATGATCGGCTGCAAAGAGCCTGCGGGGACCCGCACTTGGAGTGGGATTAATTTTCCCCTCCCCAAATTAATCCTCCCCCCCCCCCCCGTCCCCAGCCCTTGTTCCTTGGGCAGGGGCTGCCTGCTGCCGCAGCCCGGTGTGCGGCAGCCTGCTCGCTGCTTTTGCCGTGGCTGGCGGCACGGGGGGCACGGGGCCTCCGAATTCTCCTCCGCCGATTCTCCTGGCACCGGCAGAGGCACCTCCAGCCTCGGCTCCCCACGGGGCGCGGCGACGCTTTGCATCCCTTCGCTTTATGCCCGCCTGAGGCCGACAGCCTGGGCAGGGCAGGGGGGGGTGGAAATCGGTCTGAATCCACCCCCGAGGGGCGCGGGGGGGTTCTCGGAGGACAGGGGGCTGCCCAGCGCCTTTGGGTGGGACCGCCCGAGGGTCTCCCCGCGGGTCGGAATCGACCGCTGGTACCCGGGAGGATGCGGAGGGGTGGGCGGCCGTGCCCTGCTGCTGCTCCTCCCAGGGAGAATAAATCCTGGGTGGCCCTGGGAAAGCGGCGGGTGGCGGACAGGGGGGCACCGAGCCCCCTCCCGTGTCGGCATCCCCACCAAGGGACCCTCGAGTTTGCCCCGCGCCACGCTGACCTTCGCGCAGGACCCGTCTCAATGGGGGGGGGGTGCGGAGCAGTGGGGGGAAGGGGCTGGAAATGCAATTTATGATCCCGCCTGATAAGATCTTATAAAATTTCCCGGGCACACTCGAAATTACATTTCCATAGCTCAGGAGAAGCGATCTCCTCGCACGCCGATACCTGCCACTTTTATGGCTACATTTATTGCAATAATAAAGCGAAATGGTGAGGCGAGGTGGGGGGGGGGAACAGGCCAGGGGGGAGGCAGCGGGGCAGAGCTGGGGGGCTGCGTCCCTGTGGGCCTGGGAGCCCTCTGCTTTGGGGGACGTGGGGGAAGCAGCCCCCTGAAAGGCCTCTCCCTCCCGCTGAAGAGCCAGGGCAGCTCCTGAGGGGTCAGGCAGGGCAGGAGCCAGGGAAAATGAGGGAGAGCCACGAGGGGGCACTGGGGCGTCCCGGCTGGGCCTCGCCGGCTCACCAGGGATGCTCAGATGACTGCCTCAGTTTCCCTGCGTGCCATCCCTACCGGCTGCCCACGCCCTTGCAACGTGCCCTGGTGCCTTGTTCCCCCTCCTGAGCCTTGGAAGCTTGTCCTGAGCCCCCGGTGCCATGTGCCTCCCCCCATACCCCCCAGTGCTGTCCGTGCCCCCCAGCACTGACCCCCTGCAGGGCAGCAGGGTGCCGTCTCCATCGCCTCTGAGCCCCTCGGCACTGCGGCTCCGTCCCTCCCCGCCACCCTCTCGCCAGCTCCTCGGTGAGCGGCCGCCTGCGCCCCCCTCTCCCCCCTTCCTGCTCCGTTTATCTCCTCATTTTCTCATTCTTTCTCTTTTCTTCCTTGAGTCCAATGAGTCACACAAGCCCTGAATCCTTTGCCTTGTGCCGTCTCCTCCCTTCTATTATATATTTTCCTTTGCTCTTAACAGCACTTTTCTTTTCCACCCGGGGGGAGGAGGAGGATGGGGGTGTACATTTTTCCCTTGTTCCCCCCCCCAGCCATATACCAGCTCCTGTCTCACCAAGAAGCCCTTAAAAATAATAAATAAATAAAACAGCAGCTGAGAAAAGAAAAGGCAGGAAACGAATGACAGGGAAAAGGAACCAAAACGAAAGAAAGAAGAAGAAGAGGGGAAAAAAAAAAAAAAAGTCCTACTCGGGCTATGAAATATTTATTAGCCAGCGCGTGCCGAGCGCGTTAATAAAGCCGCAGCATTTGCATATGTGTTCCGTCTGTGAGCGGAGAGGTGTCTGCTTGGGGGCGAGCGGAGAGGTGGCGGTGGGAGGCAGCCCTCTCCCGGCCCCGCGGGGCATCGGGCACGCTGCCGGCCCCGCGGGGCATCGGGCACCTTCGTCACCGGCTGCGGGGGTGAGGCCACCGCGGGCCACGTAGCGGGAGCTGGGCGCTGCCTCGGGGGTACCTGCAGCTGCAGCCAGGGTGGGTGGCGACAGCGGGGGCTTTGGCTCTGGGAGCTGCTCCGGGCTCTTTCCCCGGCGGTGAGCCCAGCGGCCTTCCTGCTGCCCGCGGGTCCTGCGCCCTGCGCCCTCCCGGCCAGGAATGCGGCAGAGGCCGGGGGACCGGTGGGGCCGTCAGCTGCATGCGCTGAGCTCATGTCCAGGACAGCTTGTCTACCATCGCTTTTCTTTGCAGGCGTGTGCTGGGATGTCCCCGCAAACCTGCCCAGTGCCCTGCAGCCCTCACCGATGTCCCCTCCCCATGCACACCCCGCTCGGCTGCGCACCCCTGCAGCCCCCTCTCACGCCATCCCGGTGCCCTTGAGCTCTGACCGCTGGCGGAGCAGCAGCCTCGAGCGCAGGCTCCTTCTTCCTCACCAGCAGGGACACGGAGCCGGGCTGGGTCTCGGCTTGCGGGGGGCAGCCCCCGGCTCCTGCCCACACCCCTGGCCCTAGCCTGGGGGGGTGCCAGCAGCAGGCTGACTCCTTGCCCTCCCACCGAGGAGCTGCCGCTGCACGTGGGCGCTCGCTGGCTGCCTTCTGCGCACCCACGAGGCTTGGGTGAGCCATGGCCACACGCTGGGGCACGCGGTGTGCGGCAACGTGACCGCTCTCACCCCGGGGGGCACACGAACGCACGCACCGAGGGGCGGTGGCTCGCTGGCAAAGCACAGCCGCAGAGCCTCACTGTGTGCATGCGTGTGTAACCGTGCACGTGTGCGCACAGAGACGCACCTAAGGGCGTGCAGGGCACGGGAGGCCGTTCGTGCACGCTCAGCAGGATGCGTGCACGCCAGCAGCCGCAGGCATTTGTTGCGCTCATCTACACCCTCGGCGCAGGTGCGCGCCGGGATGTGCTGGCGCCGGGAGACATCTTGACGCACACCTGTTGGCACCCACAGACGCGCGCAGCGCGCACAGACACGGGCACCCGCACGCCCCCTCTGCTCCCTCCCCGCCCGCAGCCGCTGGGTGTGCGTTGCACGCCCCGGCACACGCAGGTGCATGCTCGGGTGCCTCTCCGCAGCCCGGCAGAGCCTGCCGCTGCACCGCGGCACCCCGCCACCGCATTAGCACCCGCGCAGCGCCCGCGAGATAAATGGGAGCTGTCAGAAGCACCTTGTTTGCTGCTAACCTTTGGAAATGCCACACCGCCCCAGGCTGCGCCGCGCGGGGGGGGAGCGGGCCCGCAGGGATTGTCGCTCACCACCTCCAATTAATCTCTTTGCACTAACGAAGGCAGTAGGGTGACAGGGGGGGAAGACCAGCTTGACCCCGGGCCCGCAGGGAGAACTGGGGAGCCCGACCCACGGATCAGTGCCTGCTCAGCCGACGTCCCCCTGAGGCTGGGGTCAGGGTGGCCGCAGGGCTGTCAGAGAGGTCCAGGGCCACTGGGGTGGGAGCCTTTGCCTCGAGGTTGTACCCCATTAGACAGGGCCCCAATCTTGGGGTGCTGCTGCAGGGGCACTGGAGCTCATCCCCCCCCACCCCCCCGGTCTCCAGCAGCCCCCCCTGCACTGATCCGCTCCCCTCCGCCAAGGTGACCGCGTGTCTCAGGGGAGCAGCTGACGGCGCTGGGCTTTGCCAGCAAATGGGATGTGAGCGGCCATCACGGCCGGCCCTGACAAGCCAAATTGATGCCGGCACCGAGAGCCTTCCCGGTCCCTCCGCAGCCACCCCCAGCCCTTCCCGCATCCTTGCCCGCTTGCTTTTGCACATGTAGAACCCAACGCGGGGGCCTGCAGACACGTGGCGAATGCGCAGAAAAGTGCACGGGGGGCTCGGGCGCAGCAGCAGTGTGTAACGCCGTCGGCGGGTAACGAGCAGATGCAGTAGCACGCGCGTGAATAGCAGCGAAACCCAAGCGACCCCGAGCCACGTGCACGCGTGGCGTGCCGCAGCTGGGGCAGCCGTGGCGGGATGGGGCCCTTTCCCCGTCCCCCCTCCCCACCTACATCCATCCCAAAGGCTCGTGTGCACGTGTGTGCATGCTGAACCCCACCACTAACAAGCAGAAACATTAATATTTAAGGCGAGGTGTGCGTGGGACCTGCCCTGAATGCTGACAGTGCCGGCAGGGTGCAGAGGGGTGACCTTGGCTCCCCTCGGCCGCTGCTGTGGAAGATGCTCGCCGTGGCCCGGCTCTACCACAGCAGGCTCCGAGCCCCCCCAGCCCACTTTGCCCCCCCGGCCAGGGGAGCTGCACCAGAGGGACTGCGGGCGGAAGGGGTCTGCGCCGCGCTTGTGCCGCAATCGATAGCCCTGGCTGCGTCGGCAGTGGCAGCCCTGCTCTGCAATTCCCTTTCATCCCTGGCTCCCCCAACATCCCAGGTTCCTGGGGAGGGAATGGGGGCTTGGGGGGGGGGGGCGGTGGCAGCCTGGTCCCCACCTGGAGTGGCTGTGGGATGAGCTGGGGGGGCCCAGAATTTCCCCACCGCTTCCCATCACTTCCCTGTCCGCAGTGCATCTCCATCACGCCCCCATCCCCGTTATGCCATCCCCATCCGACCCCTCTCATTGAGGGGGTGAATTGGAAAGGGAAACTGAGGCAGGGGGAGGAGGCCTTGGTGGAGAGAACCCAGGCATCCTGGCTCTCAGCTCTAAATGGGAGGGGAGTGCAGAGCTGAGAAACCTCCAGAAGGGCTTGCGGGCCTTGGACTGTGCGTGGCTACGTGCGGGCCCCCACAGGGGCAGCCCCCGCGCTGCCCCTGGCCCCTCTCTGCAGGTGCAGGTGGGTTCGGGGCCATCCCTCCCCGCTGCGGAACGTCAGGTGCTGCCCCCCCGCCCCGTGCTCACTCCACGGTGATTGATTTTCCGCATGGCACAGGGAGGCCACTGTCCCCATGGGGCGACGCGGGGGCTCCCAGGGCTGATGGACAAGTGCTAGCAGGGGATTAACGGTGGGAGGGCAGCTGGGGTGGAGGGGAAGCGGGGTCCTGCTGGGGAAGCCGTGCCCACCCCGAAATGGCTCCCTGCCAGCTGGAGGGGGCTGGGGGCTGCCCTTCTCCCCCTCCCCCAGTTCCCTCTCCATCTCGCGGTCCTGCCGCGCTCCCTCCCTCTCTCCCCGGCTGGTAACGGCACCCGGCTTTGAAGCTGCGTTGAAATATAGATAAGGGCGAACGCGGCAGCCGTGCTCAAAGAGAGATTGGAGAGGGAGCCGGGGGGACGGCCGGGCCAAGCGGGGGCCTGCGGGGATGCTTGGCGCAGCCTCACACCGCAGTGCAACCCCTGCCCGCCCGGGCTCAGACCTCACAAACTCCTCTCCTGCCCTGCCCGCAGACCCAGGGCTCAGCACCCCGCGCCCGGGGCTCCCCTCACCCGGCTCCCCCCGCAGGGGCTCGTCCTGTGCCACGTCGGTCTGCGCTGCCCGCTCCTGGCAGCGTGGCGCGGGCGAGACCCGGCACGTCAGGGCAGATTTACGGGCTCAGCCTCAGCCCGGCACAAGCAGCAGGAAGGGGATCAGGCAGCGGAGCCAAGAGGTGGCAGCGCCCAGCCTGCGCCATCCTTCACGGTGGCCAGCAGAGACCTGACCGCATGCGCAGCCCCGGGTGGCTGCAGAGAGCGTGGGGACACCGGGGTCTCATCCCTCCCTGGCGGGGGCCCATGGGAGGTGCACACGAGGCGTGGGGCGGTGCTGAGCCATGCTGGTGGTGTTGCAGGACGCCGGTGCCAGGATGAGACCCCCAGCAGCCTCCCCCCCCCAACCTTAGCCCTTCCAGCTGGCGCCTCCGCTCGCTGTCCTCCTCCTCCCCACGTCCCCTTCGGGGAACAGGTCGCTGCCCAGATCAGAACCTGCCAGCGCAGCCCAGCACCTGCCAGCTCGCAGTGACAGTGATTGACGAGGCCGGGGCAGCCGGAGCAGCGTCGCGCGCTCCGGGAGCGGCTGGCAGGGCGCGAGGGGCACGCCGGGTGCCAAGCCAGGAGCAGCCAGCCTGAGGGACGCGGGGGATGTTCAGACACGGGAGATGCTCGGACATGGGACGTCGGAGACGGGGGCCCGGCGTAAGGAGGTGCCAGGTCGCTGCTTTGCTTTGCCATGGCAGGAGAGGTGCTGACCCTCCTCACCCTGCTGGGAGCCTGTGCCCGGGGCCCTGGTCCCGTGCTGGTGCTGGTGCAGGGATGTTTTAGCTCTAGCTTTTGCTCCCCCCCCCCCCCCTCCACTGCCCATCTTTTCTGCTTTAGGTGCAAGTTCCCTCCCCTGGCAGAATACAGAAAGTGCCCCCCCCCAGCAGGGCGAGGGGGACCTGCTTGTTCCTTACGTGTGCCCCTCTGCAAACAATGCACCCCACTCTTCGCCTGCGTCCGCCCCGGTGCAATTATCCTGGAGGGCGGAGCAGCCACTGAGCAGCCTGGCGGGAGTCTCTGTAATTTCAGCTGCAGATCAGAGGCGCTGGGTAATGCAATTAGGCTTCCCTGGCAGGCAGCGCGGGGCTCCGCTGCCTCCCCCTCTCTGTACATGCTGCTGCCCCTCATCCCCCTGTTTTAATAGGCTCAGATGTAGCGGGGCAGGCAATAACAAATCGCCCAGCGTCCTGCTTCTTCCCAGCGCAGGGACATGGGTGATGCTGGGGAATCAGTCCTGGTGTTGTGTGTCTGGTGACGGCTGGTGGCAGGGGGATGTGGGCAGCGGGAAGCCCTGCTCGGGCCTGGGCTCGGCTGGGGCATGGTGGACCGGAGGGGCCCTGGGAGCAGGATGGGTGCAGGAGGGATGCACAGTGCAGCAGAAGAGCACATTGTAGGAGGGATGCACGGTGCAGGAGGGATGCAGGGTGCAGGGGGGATGCAGGGTGCAGGGGGGATGCAGGGTGCAGGAGGGATGCACGGTGCAGGAGGGCATGGTGCAGGAGGAGGGCACAGTGCAGGAGGGATGCAGGGTGCAGGAGGGATGCATGGTGCAGGGGGGATGCACGGTGCAGGGGGGATGCACGGTGCAGGGGGGATGCACGGTGCAGGAGGGATGCACGGTGCAGGGGGGATGCAGGGTGCGGGAGGGATGCAGGGTGCAGGGGGGATGCAGGGTGCAGGAGGGATGCAGGGCGCAGGAGGGATGCACGGTGCAGGGGGGATGCAGGGTGCAGGAGGGATGCACGGTGCAGGAGGGATGCACGGTGCAGGAGGGATGCAGGGTGCAGGGGGGATGCATGGTGCAGGGGGGATGCACGGTGCAGGAAGGATGCACGGTGCAGGGGGGATGCACGTGTGGGGCCAGGCAGGAGGATGATGGAGGGGTGGCAGCACACACTCGTGCAGCCTCTGCCCTCTTTCCCCAGACCATGTGCGCTGAGGGCCACATCGCCAAGACCCTAGGGTACCTGGAGCTGGGCACCTCTGGCCTCCTCAAGGATGTCCCCTATGGCACCCTAAAGCCCCCGATGCTCGACCCCGGGCGGCTGATGCCGGCCGAGCTCCCCCGGGGCGCCGGGCAGCCCATCGGCGCGGCGCAGAGCCCCTGGGACTGGCAGAAGAACGGGACGGCCGGGGAGCTGCTGAGCCCCCGCGCCCGGCGCAAGCCCTCGCTCAAGTCCGGCCGCACCAAGAAGATCTTCGGCTGGGGCGACTTCTACTTCAACATCAAGACGCTCAAGTTCAGCCTGCTGGTGACGGGGAAGATCGTGGACCACATCAACGGGACCTTCAGCGTCTATTTCCGCCACAACTCCTCCAGCCTGGGCAACGTCTCGGTCAGCATCGTGCCCCCCTCCAAGGCGGTGGGCTTCGAGGTACTGGTGCCGGCGCCCCCGCCGCCCCCTCGCCTGCCCCCCCAGCAGAGCACCCTACCGGAGGGGCGCCCGGCCAAGGCCCTCAACTGCCACGTGGAGTACGAGAAGACCGACCGGGCGCGGAAGAACAAGCCCTGCCTCTACGACCCCTCCAAGGTGTGCTTCACCGAGCACACGCAGAGCCACGCCGCCTGGCTCTGCGCCAAGCCCTTCAAGGTCATCTGCATCTTCATCTCCTTCCTCAGCATCGACTACAAGCTGGTGCAGAAGGTCTGCCCCGACTCCAACTTCCAGCACGAGAAGCCCTACTTCGGCTGACGGCCGGCGAGCGCGGAGGCGGGTGCCCCCCCCCCGGGTAATCCGGGGGCTGCCTGCCCCCCCCCGGTCCCCCCTCCCCGTTCCCCACCGTGGCCGGGCTCAGCCCCGCGCGTGGGCTCTGTCCCGGCGGGTCCCGGGCTCGGTGCCCGCGTCTGGGGGCAGCCGGGCCGCGCGTACACGGTGACACCCCCGGGGGTCCCCAAGCTGGGGGGGGGGCAGCACCCCGAGACCCCCCCACCCCCAGACCCCCGCCCGCCGGGAGGGCCCTGCCCACCCCCTAAGCCCCCCAGGGGCCGTGGGGAGGGGGTTCGGGGGGGGGTCCCTGTCCCCCAGCCCGGCTCCGGAGGGGGCTTCTCCGGATTTTTTTTTTTTAAGAGAAAAATTAAAACGGAGAAAAAGAAAAAAGAAAGTAAAAAAAAATTAATAATTAAAAAAAAAAAAAAGCAAAATGACAAAAATAAAAAGGAAAAAATGGAAAAAGCCTCCGTGCGGCGTGCCGAGCGGCGGAGGGGGGGGGGAACGGGGGGGGGGGGGGGGACCGGTCCCGGGACCACCCCCCCGGCGGGAGGGGGCCCAGACCCCGGTTCCCGGCGTGCCCCGCGGTACCGGCAGCCCCTCGGTCCCGCCCCCCGGGGGGCGGGGCAGGGCCCGGGGACGGCACCGGGACCCGGCCGGGACCCGCCTGCAGCCGGCCGCGATGTGGCCTCTGCGCCTGGGCACGGTGAGTCGGGGGGGGGGGCACGGTGAGTCGGGGGGGGGGGGGCCGGTGCCCTCGGGGAGGTCCCGGTGCTCGAGGGGGGGCTCCTGATGGCCGGGCCCGGTGCTCGGGGGGGCGGGGGGGGGGGCAGTACAGGTGGGGGGCCCGGTGTCTGGGGTGGGGGGGGACCCGGTGCCGGGGGGGGGGGGCCCGGTGTTCACGGGGTTGCCGGTTTCCGCAGGGTGTCCCGGTGCTCGGGGGGGTCCCGGTGCTGGGGGGTGTCCCGGTGCTGGGGGGGGTCCCGGTGCTCGGGGGGGTCCCGGTGCTGGGGGGGTCCCGGTGCTGGGGGGGGGTCCTGGTGCACGTGGAGGTCCCGGTGCTGGGGGGGGGTCCCGGTGCTGGGGGGGGGTCCCGGTGCTGGGGGGGGTCCCGGTGCTCGGGGAGGTCCCGGTGCTGGGGGGGGTCCTGGTGCACGTGGAGGTCCCGGTGCTGGGGGGGGGGTCCCGGTGCTGGGGGGGGGTCCCGGTGCACGTGGAGGTCCCGGTGCCCGCCGGGGGGGTCCCGGTGCTGGGGGGGGTCCAGGTGCTTGCGGGGGTCCCGCTGCCCGCAGGGGGTCCGGCACGCCCCGCCCCCGTCTCCGCCCCCCGTTTGCATCTCGTCCCTTCCAGCCGTGCCCTTTACCCCCCCCCCACTGCCCCCTATTCCACCCCCGCCCCGTGCCCCCCCCCCCCTCCCGCCTCCCCCCCCCGCGACCTTCGCGTCCGTCCCAAAGTCCCGGGCCGCGGGGCCGACCCCGGGGGCAGCCGCCGGCCCTTGGCCCCTGCCCGACGGGGCGGTCCGGGGGCGGCTCCGCGCTGCGCCCCGCTGCGGGGGGGCCGCGGCCCGGCGGGTGATGCAATGGGGCGGCGGCGGTTACATCACCCGGCACCGGGACGGGGCCGCACACGTGCCTGGGGATCCCCCCCCCGGGCACGAAGCCGTCGGTGGGGAACGGGGATGGGGGTGCGCGGGGTCCCCACCCCCCCAGCACAGACACAGGGCTCCCCCAGGATCTGTGGGCTCCCCCCCCCCCCCAACCCCGGCTGACCCCGTGGCTCTGCCGGTTGCTGTTGCGCACCAAAGGGTCCTGGGCTCCCAGTCCCCTGGGGCTGGGGGTCCATCTGTCCTGGGGTCCATCTGTCCCGGGGTCCGTCTGTCCTGGTGGCCCCCCCCCATGCCACCAGGTACCCACGTGTACGCACGTGCAGCTCCCCTGCATGCGCCCTCGCGTACCCGCAGCAGGTTTTGGTGCCGTTGCTGCTGCCCCTTCACCGGAGCTGCTCCAGCTCTGCCTATGGGCTGGGGTAGCCCCGGGGGGGGGGGGTCCCACTTGCCCACACCCACCCTCTGGGGTGGCAGCGGGAGCCAGAGCACCGGGGTCCTGCTCCTCGTGCTGCTGCTCACAGCTCCGAGGGTGCTCGGGGGGTATCGGGGCCTGGCAGCTGCCCGTGAGGGGTGGCAACCTCTGAGCCCCCCCCGTCCCGCGCAGGCTCTGCAGCGATGCGCCCAGCTGGGTGCTGGCAGCTGGCGAGCGCAGCATGGCACGGCCGCGGCAGCAGCCGTCGGGCACCTGCCTGGCTGGACGGGGCAGGAGAGCCTTGCCGAGAGCGACCCCGAGATGTGGTCCCTGGTCCAGAAGGAGAAGGATCGGCAGTGCCGAGGGCTGGAGCTCATTGCCTCTGAGGTGGAGTAGGGGGTCTGAGGTGGGATAGGGGGCGCTGGGAGCGGGGGCGGCAGTGGTCCGTCTCCCGTGAGCTGTGGCACCCCGACTCTGAGCCTCTTCTTCCCCAGAATTTCTGCAGCCGGGCAGCGCTGGAGGCCCTGGGCTCCTGCCTCAACAACAAGTACTCGGAGGGATACCCGGGCAAGAGGTAAAGGGGGGGCGCGGGCTCTGGGCTTGGCCGGGGGGTGCTGGCAGCCTCAGGGGTCCCCCTGCAGTCGGGATTCAGCTGCAGGAAGGGTCACAGGGACCCCAGGGCCGGCAGGGGTGTACCAGAAGGGAAGCTCTCCTCTCCCCCAAGGTCCCCAGTGGGGTTTGCAGAGGGGGATACCCTATAATCACCTCCTTTTTCCCCCCCAGGTACTACGGGGGAGCAGAGGTGGTGGACCAGATCGAGCTGCTGTGCGAGCAGCGGGCTCTGGAGGCGTTTGACCTGGACCCTGCCCGCTGGGGCGTGAATGTTCAGCCCTACTCGGGGTCTCCGGCCAACTTCGCAGCCTACACAGCCCTGCTGCAGCCCCACGACCGCCTGATGGGGCTGGACCTGCCCGACGGGGGCCAGTAGGTGCCGGGGTGAGGCAGCCGGGAGTCTGCACCCCTTGGGGGGGTCCCAGCCTCATCCCGCACCTCTGCCTTCCCCCGCAGCCTCACGCACGGGTACATGTCAGATGTCAAGAGGATCTCGGCCACGTCCATCTTCTTTGAGTCGATGCCCTACAAGCTCGATGTGAGTCGGGGGGTGGCTGGCTGAGCCCCTGGGGTGCCCCAGCACCCCTGCCATCCCCTGTCCCGCTGCCCCCGTGTGCCGCGTCCTTGTGTTGTGCGATGCTCCGCGAGCTCTCGGCCACACCGTGCTCAGAGCTGCGAGGGGAGGTGTGTGTCTGTCATCCCTCTGCCTGTCCATCCCTTGCAGCCAGCCACGGGGCTGATCGACTACGACCAGCTGGAGGTGACGGCGCGGCTCTTCCGTCCTCGCCTTGTCATCGCTGGCACCAGTGCGTACGCCCGCCTCATCGACTACGCTCGCATGAAGAAGGTGCGGGGAAGCGGCGCGGCGCCGCGGGGACAGGAGCCCCTCGCTACCCGGGTGCAGGCGCACCGCGGGGATGGGGCCAGCCCCTGACTGCCACGTCCCCAGGTGTGCGAGGAGGTGAAGGCGTACCTGCTGGCGGACATGGCACACATCAGCGGGCTGGTGGCTGCCAAGGCCATCCCGTCGCCCTTTGAGCATGCGGACCTGGTGACCAGCACCACGCACAAGACCCTGCGTGGCGCCAGGTGAGGCCGCATCCCGCTGCCGTCCCCGGGAAGGCTCCAGCGCCCCGTGGGGGGTGCAAAGCAGAGTTTGATTTTCATGCTCTGTCTGGGGGCAGCCCCTGGACCTGGGGCAGGAGGGAGGACACCCGGCAGGCCCAGAGCAGCATGGTGACGGCGTTGGTGCTGCGCTGGTGCAGAGGGGCCCGGCTGTGCTGGGAGGAGCAGTGCCATGCTCTCTTGCCCACAGGTCAGGACTCATCTTCTATCGCAAGGGTGTGCGCTCGGTGGATAAGAAGACGGGCAAGGAGATGCTCTATGACCTGGAGGACAGGATCAACTTCGCCGTCTTCCCCTCCCTGCAAGGGGGGCCCCACAACCACGCCATCGCTGCCGTAGCTGTGGCCCTCAAGCAGGTCTGCGGGGGGAGGATCCAGGGCTGGGCTGGGCTGGGCCAGGCCCCGTGCTGATGGACGCGGTCTGTCCCCCCCAGGCCAGCTCTCCTGCGTTCCGCCAGTACTGCCAGCAGGTGCTGAGGAACGCCAAAGCCATGGCACAGGCGCTGCTGCAGCGCGGGTACACCCTGGTGTCAGGTAGTGCCTCCGTCCTGGCCGCAGGGGACAAGGGGAAGGGGGCTGAGGATGCGGGACAGGGCTCTGAAGGTGGCACAGAGGGAGGGGGGCTGCAGGGGACAGGGGCTGTCACCGTTCACCTTGTGTCCCTTGCTCCCCAGGTGGCACCGACAACCACCTGGTGCTGGTGGACCTGCGGCCCAAGGGCATCGATGGCGCCCGGGCCGAGCGAGTCCTGGAGCTCGTCTCCATCACGGCCAACAAGAACACGTGCCCGGGGGACAAGAGCGCGCTCACGCCGGGAGGGCTGCGCCTGGGTGAGGGACAGGCCTTGTTCTGGGAAGGAGATTCCTGCCCCCACCCAGCCCCTTCCCTGGGGAGGGGTCCCCAGGTTGTTGTCTCTCCAGGGTGTCTCCCTTCCCCTCCACCCCTCTTTGAGGACCCCTTATGGGAAGGGGCCTGGGACCACTTCAGGGACCTTGGGAGCACCTTGGTGGGTTTGGCTCCCGGTGGGTGTACCCCCTGGTGTAGCTCACAGCCCTGATGTGTCCCTAGGGGCCCCCGCGCTGACCTCCCGCCACTTCCGCGAGGAGGATTTCCAGAAAGTGGTGGGATTCATCGATGAAGGCATAGCGCTGGCCCTGGATGTCAAGAGCAAAACCAGTGAGTTAGCAGGGCCCTGGCTGTGGCTGCGAGTGGGCACCGCTCTCTTTGGGGCAGGATGGGGCTGCTGTGCCCCCCCATGCCCCTCTCACCTGCTCCCCGCTCTCCCTTCTGCACCCAGGCAAGCTCCAGGAGTTCAAGACCTTCTTGCTGCAGGATGCGGAGACGCAGCAGCGCTTGGCAGAGCTGCGCCAGCGCGTGGAGACCTTTGCTCGTGCCTTCCCCATGCCTGGCTTCAGTGACCGCTGAGGGGGGGCTCTTGCCCCTCCTGCCAGGCCTGGACTCAGGGGCGAGGGGGAGCCGAACCCATCCCATGCATTCCCTGCTCTCCTTCGTCCCCACCAGCACCTCTGGGGCTGGGCACCTCTTCTCCCTGGGTGCCCCCCCATCCTGCTCAGTGTTAGGGTCTAGAGACCAACCAACCCCCGTGGGGTGTGGGACGGGACCAATCCTGGCTCCAGCCTCCTCTCTTCTGCCCGAGGAAGTCTTGCAATTTTCCGTAGGGGAGGTTCGCTAATAAAAGTGGGGGCAGAGCCTGCCTGCCTGGAGGTGTGTGGGCTGCACTGAGCTGGGGCTGGAGACGGGGGGAGGATGCGGCCGATGGCATCCCCAGGCCCCCAGTCATCACCAGACACGGTCCCAGTGCCCCCAGTTGTCCCCTGTGTCCCTCTCCCCTACCCCAGTGCTCCCCCAGTACCCCTCCCTGTGCCCCTCGTGCCATGGGGTGTGAGGAAAGTGGCAGCCCCCAGGGTCCTGGCCTGGCTGGAGGTGGCGGAGCCTCGGCAGCCCCCCCGCTGCCAGCCCTAGGCACGTCCCGCTCGTCGCTTCCTAAAATCCTGGCCTTTAATTCTCCTTCTTGGCCAAACCAAACAGGCCCCCCCTGCCCGTGGCAAAGGCCAGGCCGTGCCGTGGGGCACGTAGGCCCCGGGGCGGGGAACGGGCGCGTGCATGCGCTGCGTCTGGTTGTGTTCAACCCCCCCCCCCATTCCTCCTCTTTTTCCTCCCCAGATCTGGCTTCCTGTGGCCTCCCCATGGGCCAGGACCCTCGCGGGGGAGCTCCGGGGGCACCCCTGGAGCGTGGGAGAGCGGAAGCGCGGCGCCGAGGGGTCAGGGCTGGGAACCGCGGCCTCCAGCGGGACGCGAGCCCCCGGCCCTCGCGGGGCGGGGGGTGTTGGACCGCTCCTGTGTTGACGGGCCTGGGAAGCCACGAGCCGTCCTCCTCGCTCCCCTCAGTGATTTATTTATTGCCGGTCTACGTGTTTGGTGCAGAGGGGGCTGGCGGGAGAGGTGGTGCAAGCAGCGGCTGCTGCGGGGCAGGACAGGGGGGCCTGGAGTGAGGGGGCTTGGTGCAGGGGCCCAGCCTGGTGCTGGGGCTGTTGTGGAGCAGGCCGGCGGTGCTGGGGGGGGGCTGCAGAAGGTGCTGGGGGGGCTGGCACGAGGCAGCAGCTCAGAAGCTGGGCCGGTCCTTCTTGAGGCTCTTGTAGTCGGTGGAAACTGCCATGAACTGGAAAGGGGAGGGGTATGAGCAGGGGTGGGGGCATTCAAGGGCTTGTGCCCCCCTGCCTCCAGCCCAGGGTTGATGCTGTTCCCGCCTCTTCCCCAAGCACAGCGTGGTGCTGGTCCCTGAAAGGTGCCCGTGCCCCCCTCCCCAGAGAGCCAGGCCCCCCAGTTCACCCCAGTGCTCACTTTATACTGGTCCGTGGGGCCCAGCTTATTCCAGGGTTCGGGGTTATTTTTTCGGTCCCAGCTGCAAGAAGTGATGGGGCTGTCAGCACCTGTAAGGGGAGGGGTAGGGCCCTGCAGACACCCCCTCCCCATTTCACCCCCACGGGTGCCCCCAGCCCTATCTCCGGGCAGGGCTAACCCCGGACACCGTCGTCGCATCTGCTGTGCCGGCGGGTCGGGGGCTCCGACTGGCTTCCGACCAAGGAGGAACCGCTCTGTCCTGCCCCAGGGGGGTTGCAGAAGGCCAGCCGAGCCGTGGGATGGGACCCTGGAGAAAGCAGCTCCTGTCCTCTCCCTCCCTCCCCCCCTCCCCCTGCAATCCGCTGGTGTTGGCCAAGAGCAGAATTTTCCATCTCGGAAGATGCGTGTGCTGGGGCAGGGAGGGGGGAGCTGCGCTGCGATTGCAGACCCCTGGAGCTGTTTAGTGGCATTAATGTGCTGGGCGGGCTGCCGTTGTTTTATCCCCCCCCCCCCTTGACAAACACGCGCACACCCCTGCGCTTCCACCATCAAAGACAAGGTGCCTGGATCTGCTAATTGCTGAGCTAAGTACCCTGGGCAGCTGGCATCAAATTAAATCAATGAGCGTTTTACCCGGAGCAAACAAATATTAGATAGGCATTAGACAGCGTGGGGCTGCAGGGACCGTGGGCCACTCAGTTATAAGGGAAAGGAAAAAAAAAAAAACCTGCCTCGCACGCCGCAGCGTGCCTGCCTTTCCCTGTGCCAATCCATCCAGCCCCTGTTCCTCATCAATCTATCCTTACACCTCGTCTTCCTCCCCTTCGCCATTCGTCCGCGCACGCTTTTTTATCTGCCTGGCCGCCCCTCCAACCTCGCGCCCCAGCCCTTCGGCAGCTGGCTGTCCCGCTGTTTTCGCAGCCCTCTCTCTCTCTGGCCCTCTGTCGATCCATCCAGCCCCACGCCGGCTGTCTGTCTGTCCGTCCGTCCGTCGGTCGCACGCTGCCGTTATCTGCCTCGTCACTCCCGCGCCCACCCTGCTCTCTGCCCTTCCTCGGGACGTGCCCGTCTCCCGCTCCCCTCCTTGGGGGCCTTGAGGCAACCCCAAGCAGGGGCAGGGCAGGCGGCGCCTCGGCTTCCCTCGTCCCCCGGTGCTGCTGGTCCGTGCCCACCCCTCGGAGCCCCCCACAGAGGAGTCTGAGCAGGGGGGGAGCACCTTGCGGCCCCCCCCCCAGCGCTGTGCCGGGTGCATGGTGCGTGTGGGCTGGGTGCCGGCACCCCCGTACCTGACGTCCGGGCTGTACAGGGCCAGCCTGAGCAAGTACAGCACAGCGCTGCCCAGTCCAACACTGATGAAGCCAATGAGGGGAACGAGCTGCAGAGGGAGAGAGAGAAAAATGAAAAATACCCCAATAAAATGAATATTTATCAGGCCGACTGGAGAGTGAAAGGGAGAGCTGACACACTGGGAGATTTACAGGGGAAATATGGCAGAGCAATCCTGTAGCTGGGCTGCAGTACACAGTGTAGCTGTCAGCTTGAGTGACTGAATTAAAAGAGGGAGAGAAAAATCGGCTCATGTTGGAGAGGAATTGGGTTTAGAATGAGAAATCACTTCCCCACTGCCGGCCCGGCCCCGTGCTCACCGGCATAGCTGAGGGTACCCGCACCTTGCTGGCGGTGCCCCCCAGGACGTGGGGTCCCTTCGGTCTGCAGGCAGGGCACGGACCCCCACCCCAGCAAGCTACCCCCCCCCCCGCAGGTCCAGCACCCGGTGTCCTCCCGTCCCCTGTCCCTGCCAAGCACAGGACAGCCGGGGCTGCATCCCCTGCTGCCGCTGAGGTGCCGCATTCACCGCGCTGTGCTGCTGGGTGCAAGGCAGGGCTCGGAGAAGCGGTAACAGCACGGGGAGGGGGGCACTCAGCCACCCCCTCGGTGCTGCCCTGGCCACCATGGCGGGGGTCGCTGCGAGCAGCCCCCCCCCCAAGGCAGGGCTTCCATCTCGCCACTGCAGGGTGAGCGGCTCCATCTCCTCGTCTCCGCTCCCCCCTCCTCGCGCTGCCAATCCCCGGTGCCCAGGGGGACGCGGCCTCAATCGGAGCTGAGGCGCAGCAGCTCTGACCTCCCCCAAATTGCTGTGGCCCCCGCGCCAGGGAAGACGGTCGGAGCGTAATGAACCTCCCGCCAACCTGTGCCCCTGGGAAGGCAAACACGGCCGGCGCCTCGCCGTGCCCATTAGTGGCAGCGCGGGAGCGGGGGCCGGCGGTGCACAGCGAGCGCCTCGCGCTCGGCGCGGTTTGCATTGCCAGCACCTGAGCTCTTGGGTTATATCTGCAGTGCCGTTTGGCAGCTCGAGCTCTCAGTGAGTGTCTCCGAACCCCCACCCGCCCACCCACTGTGCGTGACTCAGTTTCCCCACCTGGATGAGGCTGGGGGGTTGGCGGGGGGGGGGGGGGGATTCCAAAACACAAAAAGCAGGATCCAGCTGAACCTCCCTGGGCTGTTCTCCACCAAGCACCCCCACAGGGAAGGTGTCTCGTGGGGAAGGCACCTTGACATAAAATGTCTCCCGCTCCCCACAGGCTCCCTGCCTGCCCCTCGGTCCTAGCTGGCCACCCCGCACCCTTCCCAGTGCCCCTGCACGGCCCCCATCCTGCTCTGCAGCGCCAAAGCCCAAGCCAAGCAGCACGCCGCGCTCTCGCCCGGCAGATGCCGGTGCCGATTCGGGAGGTTAGAGGCATCAGCAGATAATGATCTTTTGCGCTGTGTGCGGCCAGGTGCCAAGAGGATCTGGCAGTAGCCACTACCCAGCCGCGCCGGCTAATCAAGAAGAACTCCACAGCGCCGAGAATTGCAGTGTCTGTTGGAGGAGATTCGGGGCGACGGATCCGTCTCACCATCTGCTGCTGACACCTTCTGGGTAATTAATGCCTGGGAAGAATTAAAGGTAGGGGGAGCAGGGGGACCAGGCTTGTGGCAGGCAAGGGGGCTACAGAGTTCTGGGAACAGCCTCCTCCGTGCACATGGAAACAAATAAGACGTTGCGAGTTTGACCTTAAGCATACAGAGAGTTAAAATGCTGCTTGTGGGCATGCATTTGTGGGGCTCGGCTGCCCAGGAGCGTTTGCCCCTTAACCCTAACGGTGGGAGCCGCAGATGGCCATGTCCAGAGTGAGGCACGTGTGCCCCAGGACCTCGTGCACCCCCCAGCCCTGCCACAGCCACCACCCGCACCTCGCCGTGAGCCTGTGGAGAGCCAGAGCCAGCACTGACAGAGCGGGGACCTGGCCCTCGTCCCACCGCGCTGGCTGCAAAAGCAACGGGAAGGAGAAAGCAAATGTGTGCAGGCGCCAGGTGGGGCGAGGGCGCTGGGCTGAGCGGCTCGTGCCAGGGGTTCTTCGCACCAGCCCCAGCACCTGTGGCAGGTCCGCATGCAAAGGCGAGCAGCCGGAGTGGTGCCCGGTGGTGTGGGCAGCGTGCCCGTGGCGCTTCTCCTGCCAGGGCTCCCGTACCTCACCGGTACCGGGCTCCTTGGGCACGGCAAGGCCGCCGCTCGCTGCCAGGCGGGTGGGCAGTGGGGGGGGGGGGGGGGCTCTGCTGCAAGGTGAGAGCCCCGATGTACCTGCCCGGGGGGTCACTTGTGAAGAACGACGTCTCAGAAACTGCCACAGCAACTCGTGCTGGCGCCAGCCCCGCGGGACGGCTGCAGGTGCTTCAGGCACGGGCATCCAGGCCCACCGCCCCCCCCGCATGCTGCTCGGGGACCCTGCTGCGCCCCCTCCAGCCATGCACAAATCTCTGCCTGACAGCTGCAGACTCCGCAGTGGGGCATGAGCAGAAAAGCCCCAAATCCCTGTCCTGCAGCTGTGCTGAGAAGCCGGCACGAGAGCCCTGGCCCTTGCTGCACACCCGCGCTTTCACGGCAGTTGCAGAATCACCCGGGCATCCTCCATCACGGGAGAGGCCCCGGCCTCCCGCGCCTCCTGCCTGGCCGCCAGCCTCCCGCCACCGGGGCCGGCCTGGTGCTCGGCCACGGCTCATCATCCTTTCCAGCCTGGCAGCTCTGCCTCCCCACAAACCCGACTGCCAAGCGCTTACGTGACTTTCAGCCCGGCGCCGGCAGCTCGTCAGCCCTGCGCGGGTCACCAGCCCCTGCCAGGATGCAGGGTGGATACCGGGGACCCTGTGGCAGGGGCGAGAGCCCTGCCGTGGGGGGACCTTCCTGGCAGGGTAGGGCCACACAACTGTGGTCCTCTTGGAGGGGCTGTAAGGTTTCGGCGGCAGGGAATGGGGAAGGCTGGAAGGACAGGAGCCGGCACATCAGACCTGGGCTGTGGGGGCTGGCCAGCGGCACGCTCAGCTTCCATTCCCACCCCCTTCCAAAGACACCCCCGGAGCAGGGAGCAGCGCCCTCCGTCCACCCACGCAGCCGCCAGTGAGCGTGGCTGGATACAAACGCCTCCACGCGCACAAAGCCCACAAAGCCCAGCCCTGCTGCACCCCAGCGGCGCAGGACGCGGGTGGCTCACCCATGGGGCACAGGCAGGACCCCCAGCACCTGCGGGATGCTGCAGGAGCCGGGCGGGCCAAGTGCAAGGGGGGCAGCGGGCGAGCGGGGAACAGCCCTGGGATGGCACGGGGAGGGCAGAGGAGGCTGAGAAGAGGCTTGGGGTGGAAGCGGAGCTGGAGAAGGGAGCAGTGGGTGGAGGAGGAATAAGGGATAAGGGGAGAAGGGTGAGGGTAGGTGCAGGGCACGCGTCCCAGGGGAGGGAAGGGAGAGATGGAGGGGTAAGGGCCAAGGGGTCTGGGAGGGGGCGAGGGGCAGAAGGATGCAGGGAATCCGGCTGGAGGGGCGGTGGGGGACTCACTCCGGGGTGCCGCTTGACGTGCCGGGAGAACATGGCTCCGAGCAGGGGGCCCTTCATGGCAAGGGAGCGGGGCCGGAGGTCTGGCTGTGGTGTGAGGCTCCGAGTGCTGGCCGAGGCTGGAGGAGGGCAGGACACACGGGGAGGCGTCTGCAGCAGGGCTGGGAGGGACGGGGCGGGACGGGGATCCCAGCCCAGGGGCAGCAAGCTGGAAGCGGGCAGCTGAGCATCCACTGTGGAGCCCCAGCCACGCTCTGCCCCTTCCAGCAACTCCTGTACTGGGTTACTGACCAGCTTTGGGTCTGGGTTCTCCGCAACACCCCCTAGGTGCCCTCCCCCAGCACTTGTGCCTCAGTTTCCCTGTCTGGATGAGGGGCCAGCCCCTCTCCTCCGCATACAAAGCCCTCCCAGGTTGCTCGGCACCTTTGTGCTAGGGCGAAAGATGAGTTGTGTGATTTGTTATGACAACTTCTCCGATGTTTGCTGCCTCCCCTCAGCACCCCCCGCCACCCTCCCCTTTATGATAAATGACATAACACCCAATTTACATTTAGCAATGCAAATCTCCCTGGCAGTAACAGATGCTGCTGTGCATATGGAAACCAGTTATTTGTACCCACTGGCTCTTAACAAAAGACTGGGGAGATCGGCGGAGCAGGCAGCCCAGCGCAGCAGGCAGGGACGTCGCATCCATCCCCATGGCTGCTGCCCGCATCCTGCCCTGCAGCGGCCGAGCCCCGCGGCTCCTCGGGGCACAGAGCACGTGGCAGTGTCCCTTCTGCATGTGATGGGCACGGGCTGATCCCCGACATGCACCCCCTTCTGATGGGGGCCAGCACCCCCACATCCCCCCAGCCCAGCCGGTGCACGCACAGAGCTCTGCTGCCACCCCTCCGCACAGCCCAGCTCCGCCGCGTCCACTCCATCCTCGCCTCCTTTCTCTCAGCAAAGTCTAAAAGGACAAAGGGGAGAAACTTCTCTGGAGCATGTGGAAATAAATAAACAAGCCCTGAATCACAGCCAGCAGCGCCGTGTTGAGGCCTTTGTTGATATAATTAGAGTTTTGAAATGGGATTGATTAAGTGCCACTCCCCAAGACAGAGTGCATCCTGCCCTCGGCAGAGGAGCGCGCGCGTCCTTCGCTGCCTTCCTCTGCCAGCGACTGCTGCGGCGCAGGGGGGGCGGCAGGGGGTGCGGGCGTGTGCGCGGGCAGGGTCGGGGCAGAGCTGTGCGGGAGGGCTTGTGGTGGGGCACGTGCACACACGTTGCAAGGGTGGCACCGCCGGGATCCCCTTGGCGGGGGGAGGCACTCGGCGGGGTGTCAAGCGGGCACGTAGCAGCGTTGGGACGCTGGTGGGTCCTGACCCCATCGGAGCCAGGCCTGCTCTGGAGCACCCCGCGAGCTCTGCGCTCCCTGCAGACAAGCCCAGGACTTCCCCTGGAGAAGCAGTGGGATTCCCTGCCTGCAAAGCCCAGCTGCCTCCATGCTCATTAATGATTATAATTAAGAGACCATTTAATTCCGTGCCGCACTTCTCTCTTCCATGGTGATTAGAGCTCGTGCCCTGCTGCTCGGGCACTCTCCTGGGTGCTGCAAACCCACCCCTGTGACAGCGGCCGTCTCAAGGGGCTCGGCCCTGCCGAGAGCTGGAAGGATGCCAGCACGCCCCCCCCCAGGAGGGAGACACCATAAATCCAAGCAGATAGAAACCTTCCGAGCTCTTCATGGCTGCCGCTGCCTGGCACCACGCGGAGCGGAAGGGTCCGAGCTTGGAGGGGTGGACCAAGCCCTCAGATACTTCCTCAAGAGACGAGAATTACAGAATTACAGCCCCCGCCCTCAGCGAGCGGGCACACGCAGGGACACACACACCTGCAGATGCAGAGCTGCACGGACGTGCGCTCACAGCGCCCTGTGCACAGACACCCCCCGTGCTGCTGCACCCCCCTGTCTGCGTGCACGCGTTTGTGCACAGACACACGCACACCCCTGCCCCGATCCCAACAGGTGTGCGTGACCACGGGGACCCTAACACACCTGTATGGGCAGGACGTAGGCTTGCACACGCACCAACACACAATCCCACGTGTGCCAGCGCGGTCCCAGACCCTATACAAGGGCTCTCCGGTACAGCCCGGTCAGGGAAAGCAGCTGAGACAAACAGGGTGGGGGGAACGGGGGGAGCCGCCAGGCCTTGGTGATGCTGCTCGCAGCTGCTGCGGCGGGTATTTTACAGCCACTCCAAAAATATTATTCAAGATGAAGGAGAATCACGGCTGCTGCAAGCGAGCGCAGGGCCGTCGCGGGGAATTTATCATCCCGAATTGGGTGCCCCCCCTGCAACGCCGCGGTGATGAAGTGCTTCATTAATGGGAGATGCTGCAGCTCGGGGCTGAACGTGCCTGCACCTGAGCGTGCTGTTTCCTCCAGCTCCCAGCCTTGGCACTCAGCCCCCCACCGGCCCCGCGTGCCTCCCCCAGCACCCAGCCAGCTCCACACCCCCTCCCCACCCCACAGCCTCCTCACCGCCCCCCTGGCCCCACGCCTGGCCCCCATTTTTTGCTCCCCAGGCAGACCCCCACGCCCTGCAAAGAGCAGACCCCAGACCTCCTGTGGGGGTGACGCAGGGTTGCACCCTCCCCAGGAATGGGGTCATACCCCTCTGATAATTAGGCCCTTCCCCTTTTTAGGGGGCTGGATGGAGCCACACGGCGCTGCTCGTGCCAAAGCTGTAAATCTCCCTGGCTTTTGGCCGGGGCGCAATGGAAACCATCATAAAAAATTCATATCATCTAAAGCAAACAAACAATAAACAAACAGCCAATAATTAAATGGTGAATTAACGGGATATATTTCATAGCCCCACAGAGGCGCGCTGCAGGACAAGCCTCAGCACGGGCAGAAGGGGCTGGGTGCTGGGGGTCCCAGACCCTTGCAGGGAGAGGAGGCGGCCGGTGGGGCAGGGACGGGAACAGGTTGAGGGGACTGGCAAGGAGGGGTGTGGGGGGGGACAGGGGCTGAAGGAGCAGCTCCACAAAGGGCATCGCCGCCAGCGCTGTTGCGACACGTCATGGTGGACTGCATAGCCAGGTAACGGTGGGGCAACCTCGCCCCTTCCTCCCTGCCGCGCCGGGATTGTCCCACATCTCCTCCTGTTGAGTGCGATGTCATGCCCGTGCCGTGATGCCACTGATCTCTAGGACATCATGACCCCCCCCCCCCCTTCTTGCTCCCCCACGTGCTTGCCCTGGCTGCAGCGTGCCTCCGAGCACGCCTGTCTGCCAGCACCCAGGGCTGGCCCCGGTGCCATCCATCACCCAACACAGGCACACATCATTTATAGCTGGCACCTTCATTTACAGGGCTATTATCATCCTAATTCCCTCCATTAATCACGGGGCACTGCATGATGAGTACCAGGAAAGCCGATCCCTGACCCACAACTGCTGCAGGACTGGGGGGGCACCACCCTAATAACTTGGGACCCCAAACCCCCCAAGATATTGCGAGCGCCAGCTGAGACAAGCCCCCTCCTTGTCCCCAGAGACCCAGCCATGGGCCTGCAGGGTGCAGCCGGGGTGCTGAGGGGGCGTCCAGCGCTGCCGGCAGGGGCTCCAGGATGGCAGTGGGCAGGTTGCCGCTTCCCTGGCTGCCGGAGGCGTTTCCTGGAACCGACCCTGCGATTAACCACCGCCTTGGCCTTGTCCTGCGATATCGATTTTTATTTTCTTTCTTTTTGTTTATTTTTTTTTTCTTTCCGTAATTCTCTGAAGAAAAGCCCGGGCCCAGAGCTGTGATTTCCAAAGCCTGTTTTATAAATAACCGGGGTCGCCAGCTGCCGATTGCCGTAACGCCGCCTCGATGCAATTTAATGACCATCATAGCCTCTTCCTTCGCCGTCACAAAGACACCGGTGGGGGCCGGAGCCGCGCAGCGTGCCCGGCCCACGCACGGGGACACGCGTGTGCCCAACCCGACCCCCGCGGCGTCCCCGCCGAGCTGCTGCCGACCCACGCGGGACCGCGGCACGGGCACGACCCCGACCCCTGCCCCCCCCGGCGCGCGCCCCGGGGCCGCGTGCCCTTGCACGAGCAGCCCACGCGTGTCCGCGGCCCCGCTGCCCGCCGGGGGGCGTCCCGGGCCCGTCGGGGGTCCTGCGGCGCCCTCTCGTGGCGCACGGCTCCAAGGACCCGACCCCCCCCCGGCCCCCCCGAGTGATGCCAGCGACGCCCCAGTCAATTCCCATCCCCGCCAGGACACGGCGCGAAGGCGACAAACCGCGGCTGCTGCTCCGCGGCCCCAGCGCCTCATTTTTCTTGCTGAACTCCGTAATAAGAAATCGATGGCAGACGCTGCGCTCCTGACGCGTCTCTGCCGGGACGGGCGGCATCGGGTCCTTGACACCCCCACCCCCACCCCCACCACCACGTCTCCCCCCAGCTCTCCGATCCCCCCGCTGAATGCCCCGTTCTTGCCGGGAGCCCCCCCCCTTGCCCTGGCTGCCCCAAGGTTTCCTCGCACCCACGCGCCCTGGGTGCATTCGGTGCTGCGTGCGGTGCACGGGGCCGAGCCGGCTCCTGCCCGCGGAGCAGAGCCCCGGGCAGTGCTTCGGGCAGGTGCACCCCGTCCTTCTGCGGCCTTTAGGGCGCCTCTGGGTCCCTGAAATATCTCGGGGGGGGGGGGGGGCAAACTCCCACCTTCAGGGTCTGCCTGGCACACAGACACCCACCTGGATCCTCACCCAGCCCCACATCGCCAGCCGGGCAGGTGGGGAGCACCCAGGCGCCCTGTGGGTGTAAATCGGGGGTGGGTGGGGGGTGATGTTGCAGAACTAGGGGGGGACTCAGGGCTGGGGGGGTGCAGAGCTGCTGTCACATGGCAGCTCCAGCAGCTGCAGAAGGGCCTGGGCTGGGGAGAGCCGCTCCAATTAGCTGTAATCGCGCTTCCCCGCGGTGCCTGACACCGAAAAACCTACATAATTACCAGCAGCGACAGGGAAGGCAGGACCAGGCGCTCGTGCTTAATTGAGTGTTTACAGCCCTGTGGATGGGCGGGGGGGGGGTGGTGGTGGCAATAACAGCTCTACAGAAAAGCTGCACCCCCTCCCCAAACCAGCCAGAGATGTCTGGGGGGGGGGAGCAGCAACGAAAGGCCTCATCCCTCCATGGCGGGGTCTGCTCCGTTCCCGCTCCCCTCCCCAGGGTGCCCCCGTCCCTGTCCCCCCGTAGCCCCCGCCACTGCTGCGGAGCTCGTGGTTGACTTGCAAATGCAGCCGCAGGAGATGGAGGTCTCGCTCCTGTCAGCCAGGCTGAAATCCCGAGGGCCAGCGATGGGGTCACCGTGACCAGACGTGCCCCAGCAGACAGGGACGGGGCAGGGGACGCGGCTGCCACGGGTCTGGGACGATCCCAGACTGACGGCCCCGCTATGGGGGCTGGAAGGCGTGCGGCAGGCAGGGATGACCTGTGGAGCAGAGGCAGACACCAGCTCCCATCCTGCAGCTGCCTGGACGACGCCAGCCTGCCCACGCCGTGCCGCCCCCAGCCCCAGCAGACAAAGCTCCTGCCCACCTGTTTTTGCCTGGTTAATTTTTCATGAGCGTGCTGATAATTCTGCTCCTTGCGCTGCCACGGACCCCATACCAATGAGCTGCGGAGCTCCCCCAGGCCCAGCAACGCCAGAACTGGGGGCGGCCGGGACTGGAATTTGCTGACGGGGGCATGGCCTGGGCTCCCCCCGCTGTGCCCACTCCCTGCCGGGCCGGGGGCTCCAAAGGAACGCGCTCCTGCACGGCAAGCACAGGGGCCACACGCACGCGGATGTGTAAGGAGCCATGCACAGAAGTAGGTGTGCGAGGACTCGCACGGGACCATGCATGGCAATGTGCGCACAGGAGCGTGCTGATATGAGTGCATGCGTGCGTACATCACACACCCGTGTCCGTGTCGTGTCGCGCCCCGTTTCCCCCCACCCCCGGGTCTTGCAGCATCTCCCACCCTGGAGATGCAGGAACCGGCCCCTTTGTGCCCTTCGCCCTCCTGCCGTTGCCAGAAACCAGGCGTGGGATGGGGCGGTGGGGCCAGACAAGCGCTGCTCTCCCTGTCCTGCAGCTAGGAACAGCCATGGGATCGGGGCGGGGGGGGGGGGGGGGGGATGCACCACCCCCCCCCCGCACCCAGGAAGGGCGCGGGGCTGACCCCAGGCGTCTGAGCCCTGTGCTGGGGTCTTGTGGGGCCAGGACAGGGGCCTGGGGCAGAGCCCCAGAGAGGGCACGGGGGGGGGCAGACGGCTTCCCACCGTACCAAGTCCTGCCCTGTTCGTCCGTCTGCCACTTTCTGATGTGCCCAACTAGAATCACTAATTCCGATGAACCCAGGCTAGATTAATTTTAATTTCCCCATGCAAATCAGTGCTAATTAGGATGGATTTAGTTCACATCACAGGGGCTGTGGGGACGGAAGCTGCACACGGTCGTCACTCCCCAGCTGGGCTTTGGGGTGTTTCAGCCTCGTCTGAGGACTGGGGAGGACGGACCCCGCGGTCTGGAGGTCAGGGCTGGGGGCAGCCGGGGGGGGCAGGGGCTGCTCTGAAATGCCAGGTCCCGCTGACGGTGCTCAGCACCCCAGCACCAGCCAGAATCCCTCTGCCAGCCCTCGTCAGGGACATCCCCCAGCTGGAGGCAAATCTGTGCCCCACTGCAGCTCATCCCTGCCCTTGGTTAACGCCCAGGTGGGTTTTACTGCACCACCGAGGCCATGAGCAGAGCCGATGGCGCAAACGTGAGTTTGGGGCCACTGGACTGGGCCCACCAGGGGCTGTGAACAAGGAGCCACGCGCTTGCATGGCTCCGAGTGAGGCGGCAACGTGGGGTGGCCGGGGGTCCCCGGGGACCCCTCCTCACCAGCATCCTTTTCCGTGCAGACCCAGGGCTCCTTGGCGGGCTGCGGGCCCTGCAGCAGGCATGTGCTGCTCCCAGCAGGACCAGATCATCCCTGGATGCCTGGAGTCTGCTCTGCTGTGGGCAGTGGGGCAGGGGGCAGCGCATTGTCCCCTCCAGCTCGTTCAGATTCTTCCTGTGCCTTCTGCCTTGCCAAATATTTAACTAATTAACGCTGCCTGCAGGCTCCTGTTTATGCAGCTTGTTGTTGAGCCGAGGAGCACTCCCGGATGCCTCAGCGCGAAGAGGGTGCAAACTGCAGCCAGGACCAGGGGCGCGAGGCTCAGCCTCCAGCCCTCTCACCTGGGCTCTCCCCACCTCGGAGAGCCCCCACATTGCATGGGGCAGCCCGCGCCGGCACCCTGCGCACCCAGAGCAGGGGCAGGGGGGGGGGAGGCACCTCCCGGCTGCGTCCCGCAGCCCCGGCTTTACTCCATCTGGCCCTCAGCGGGGCGTTCTCAGCCCTAGGACCCTCTTTGCCAGCCCCCAGGCGAGGAAAAGCAGCGCAAGCAGCCCCTCCATGGTTCCCTGTCTCCAGGGGGTGCAGCCTCAGCCCCTGGGCTGGGGGGAAAACAGCATCGGGATGCCCCAGTCCCATCAGCTCCAGCACGGTGGACACAGGTGCCAGAGTAGGAACCTGTGCTCCCAGTGGTGACTGGGGGCTGAGCTGGGGGCACAGCATGGGGCAGAGGTGGAGGCTGAGGGGGGCAGCAGGATGAGCCCCGCCAGGGGCACCGTGCAAACACCCAAGCCGTCCAGGCAGGCTGAGGCCAGAGCGGCTGCGACAAACAGCCAGAGGCAGCGCCTGCCTCCTGCCCTCATTAAATCCCCCCTAACGAGCTCAGCACCAAGCCCTGGGGCCTGGCTGGACTCAGAGCCGGTCATTACTGCTGACAAGGAGCTGTCAGAGTGGGAGCTGCGGCCCGCAACCTCCCCCCTGCACAGGAACGTAGCCAGGGGACACCCCAGGGCAGGGAGCACCCCAGGGCCGGAGACGCCCCCTCCTTTGGAGACCAGCAGGGTCCCCACAGCCCTCAATGACACACGTCCTGCGTGGGTCGGGGCACTCAGGTAGCAGAGAGCCTTGGCGGGGGGGGGCCCAGGTCTGTCCCAGCAGCACAGCTGGGCTGGGGGGACACCGGGAAAGGAGGGACGGGAGAAAACCCCGAGGAGATGTGTTGGGCTGGGTGGGAGACGGCGGGGTCCGGGCTCCGACCCCAAGCAGAAGGGGGCTTTGGGCAGGAGAGCAAGGCTGTGGGGCAGGGCTGCTGCTCAGCACTGCGTTTTCCTCTCCATCCTCCTCTCCCTGGGCTTGCCGGGAGCGGGGGAGATGCAGGAGGCTGCCGAGCGCAGCGCACCCTGCTCGAATCCCACAGCGGAGCTGCTCCTTCCTGGGAGCACCCTGGCACAGATAAGGAGCCCGGGGTGATCCCTGGGGCACGTTTAATCTGGGACAGGACAGTTACTGGATAAATACCATGAATATGTAAATTGCATTTATGCTGATTTATGTCAGCGTGCGTGTGTGTGTGGGGGGGGGGGGGCAGGTGGGGAGGGGAGAGGAGGCAGTTTGGTTTAGTTAATGCATTTTTTTTCTGCATCGCGATTGAGAACAACGTCTGACCGTCGCATCAGCCCAGCTGGAGGAGAAGGTTCAGGCAGAGCCACACAGGCGGGGGGCACCGGGGGCCAGGCCCCCTGCATGGGGACAAGCGGTGGGCAGGCCGTGGGGTGCCCACGCTGCCCCAGGACCCCCGCTTCCAGCCGTGCTGCCTGGGGCTCGCTGCCTGCGGGATGGCGCACGGGGGCCCCCATCCCCTCCCTGCCGGTGCTGCTCTCCTGGGGTGATGTATGGATCCAGCACGAGAGCAGCGGTACTTCAATTAATTTCTGAGCCTCGCAAGGACTCCTGACCTTTTGTGAGCCGTACAGAGAAATTGAGGTGATTAATCTGCCAGGTCAGGGTGGCTCCTCCGCTCTGACATTCCCCACGTGGCACGTGGGGTGGGGTGGGGAGCAGACCCCTTCATATAACCTAGCTGCAGAGGGTTTAGCGAGGGGACACTGGCTGTCCCCCCACCAGCAGGGTCACTGCCCCGTGTGTCACAGCTGGGTCCCGACCAGGCTGCGAGCTAATGGGGAGCACGAGCGCACCCTGACCTTGTGCCTTGCAGCCGCAGCGCGTCGCGAGAACCCCGGCCGGTGTGCGCGGCCAGTGGGTGAGCGTGGCCCGCGGGGCACCTGGCAGCACCCATCCCTCCCGGGCAGGATGGCCGTGGCACCCAGCCCCTTGCCCCGCTGGGTGCCGACAGCCCCTCAGCCCTCCCCTCCTCTGCCTGCTCCCTGCCTCGCTCCTGCCGGGGACCGGCACCCCCCGGCCCGGAGCGGCTGCGGGGAGCACCTGGGCAGCCGGGATGCACATGTGGTGCTGGGGGGGGGGGGATCACCTTTTAATTTCATATTAACTGCTGATCAATCCAATTAGATCCTGCACGTAATGAAGGCCATCTGCTCGGGAGGTGGGGCCCCAGCTCTGCCTCCCCACCCCAAAGCGTGCGCAGCCTCCCGGGAAGTCCATGGCTGCTGGCAGGGAAGGGGCCTGGGGGTAGGGTGGGGGGGGCGATGAAAAGGGTTTTACCCAATTTTCCAGATGACTCTAATTAAGTTGTTCTCTTCAGCTGTTAAATTAGCTGGAGCCCTACCCCTTCCCTCGGTGGTTCCCCCCTTCTCCTCCCTACTTCCCAGATGCGGCAAATCAGCTTCCAGCCCTCCTCAGCACCCCCCCCCGCGGGGCCCTGCAAATAAATAAATAGACAGTCCCAGTAAAATTAACCGTATGAGAAGCCGCAAATGAGGTGGAAAATTTTAATGGTTCCGCATTTAAAAGCTGCCTGGCAGAGACGAGATGAGCAGGGAGGAAACAGTCCTGGGGGCTGTGTGCTGCCCCCCAGGCACGCTGTGGTGTGCGGCAGCCCCTGACCCCCCCACCCCCCTCCCTTTTCATCATTCCCTGCTGCCCACGGACCTCCAGTATACCCAGTATGCCCAGTGTATCTCCCGGCTGGCTCCTGGGACACTCGAACTGGGGGACAGGGTGTCTGTGCCCGATACCAACCTGGCCCCAGCCTGCTGGGTAACAAGGAACAAATGCCCCTGGGGCTGGGGGCTGCCACCCCCCTCCTGGGGGTCCGACACCGAGCACTGGGGTGCAGGACCCGAGGGACGGCGGTGCCTTGCTTTGGGGCTGCTTCCAGCAGTGGTGGCGCAGCTGAAGGCAGGGGGGGCCCTGCTGTGTGACCCGGGACCCCCTGCAGACATAGGAGTGGGGGGCAGCGGTGGGGGTCTCGGGGAGCCCCCGGGGGGCAGCACCGGGGCTGCTTTGCCCTTGGACCCTCGCATGGTTGCTCCCCGCAGCACTGGGCTGGGGCTACCCCGCGAGCCACCACGAGGCGGCGCCACTGCAGTTGAGGTTTTTTTGCATACATTTACATAAATTTGCATTCACATGCATGGGGGAACGTCGTGCAGCAGCAGCGCCCCCCCCCCAGCCCCGAGGCAGGGCCGGGGCAGCTGCACGGGGCCCGCAGAGGCTGGTGCTGGGAGCCTTGCCAAGGGGCCCCAGTGGCCCTGTCCCCATCCCTGTCCCCATGGGTGCTGTGACCGCGGTTGGCCCTACCCCAGTCCTCGTAGTGGACCCCCTGAGTGCTGCCCCCTGAGGGGCCAAGGCCACAGGGGCCTGGACGGAGCCCCCCCGTCCGCCACCCTGGGCGGGCACCTGTTCCTGGCTCGGTGCTTGCCCCACGGTTCCAAGGACTTGACCCGTCCCTGGCACTGTCACCTGTCACCCACGGCCCCTATTCGGGCCCCGCTGGGCCCGACGCCAGCACTCGGCCCCGGCCCTGTGCAGGCCAGGGGAACACAGGGCCCCTGCCGAGACTGGGCCAGCTCGGTGCACGTGTGGAGCACCCTCGGGTGCCAGGGCTCCACCAGAAGAGCTGGGGGCGGAGGGGGCCTGGGTGGGGGGCCTGGGGGAGGCTGGGCTGTAGCTCCAGGCACACACATGGGGCAGGAATGTGCCGCACAGGGCGCCACGCGTGGGCCGCGCAGGAAAGCATTACCGCAGCCTCTTCCGCAGCAGCGCCGCGGTGAACCCCCCCCCCCCAAGGACATTCAAAGCGGGGAAGGCTCAGGAGCAGACATGTATTGCCAAAACACAGAACTACACAGCCCAGAGCACTGGGACAGGACCCCATTGACACCCCCGCGTCATCCACCACCCAAGGCGCAGGAGCTGGGTGGCATCCAAGCAGCCCCCTCCTTACACCCAGGGTCTCTGCGGGCACCAGAAGCCCCAGAGGGGAACAGCCCCAGAGAGGCACCTCCCGTGCCCCCGGCCTGCCCGGGCCTGGTGGAGACGGTCCCCGCCGAAGGCCCCATCGCCACAGGCATCAGGGACAGGGTGCCAGCCATCCCTGCCTGGCTCCGCAGCTCCCCGCAGCCAGGGTCCCTCCGTCCCCCCTGCTGGGGGGCCCCGGGATGCTGCCCTGCTCAGATCTCCTGCAGGAAGTCCACGGGGAAGAGCCCCACTTTGCGGCCGGTGTAGACTTTGACGTAACCGTTCACCTCCTCGCCTTTCTGCACCACGATCTGGGGGGGAGATAGGGGTGCGGGTGAGGTGCGTGGGCCCTGGTCGGCAGGGGAAGGGGGTGACCCCCAGGAAGAGGGGGGCAACAGCGAGGATCCACTACAGGGGGCTGGGGGAGACGGACATCGAGGGAGGGGGGCAGTTAACGAAAGGGGACTGGGGCAGAGATGGGGGTGCTCAAAAAGCACCGGTTGTGACCACCTGGGCCTGCCTCACCTGATCCTTCTTGAGCGTGATCTGCCCAATTTCCCGGTTGCCCACGAAGGAGCGAGTCACCTTGTGCACCCGCTCACCGGCCCGCACCCGGATGATGAAGTTCGGGGGGAAGTAGCCAATTTTTTCACCAATCTTCCCCTGAAAGAAGTCCGTGGGTGGATGTCAGGCAGGGGTTGGAGCCAATCTGTAAGACCCCCAGATTCCCTCAGCGGGCAGATTGTGCGTTGGTGAAGACACAGCAGATTTAGGGGGCTGCGTCTCCCTTGGAGTGAAATTTGCACCCCCAGTTGAGCTGTCCCTTTTCTTTAAGCCCTGCATCTCCTCCCTCTGTGCCTGCAGGATATCAGCCTTACCCGCCACCACTCCTCATTGGAGTCATCAACCACCGTGATCTTCTCCCCTGGCCTGCAAAGGGAAGGAAGGGCTTGGTGTGAGAGGGGCTGGGACCACCCTGCTATGGGAGAAAAGGAAAATTGCTCTTCCCGTGGCACAGCCTCTCAGGGCTCCGTGTGAAGGATGCACACAGCTCACGGACTCACGGACAGGTCCTGTACGTGAGCAGCTCAGCCTTAAGTCTGGGGCGCAATAAATCAGTGGAACCATAAAAGAGAAACACCAGCAGCCTTAGAAAGGAGGCTTGTGCCCAAAACCTGGGAGCTGAGAGAGCTGGCTCAGTGAGAGCCAGGGCCCCCCCTCGATGCTTTGCCCATTGGGGCAGAAAATCCACAGAACCCACACCAGAGCCAGTACGGCTCTAAGTTCTGCCCTCATTCAGTGGCTGAGCCCTCCGGGCTCTGAGAACCTCACTGTTGGGGTGACGACATCTCCCCCTCCCCGCTGGACACACCAACTCCTTCCCCCCATCGCCCCCGTGCCCAGGGCATGGCTGTGAACTCACGGGAAATCCAGGTCGTCTTTCTCCAAGGCTTTGAAGCGATAAAGCGCCACGAAATAGTGAGACTGCAGATAGCCACCACGCAACCCCGGCTGGGGCTTCTTGTTCTTGGGGAGCAAGAAAGGGGGGTTCAGGGCTACAGGGAGACTGGGCACAGCTCCAGGGAGCCCAGCAGGGAGGGCTCAGGGCCTTTGGGGTGTAGGGTGAGGATGATGCATACCTTATCATCTGTCGTGCTCTTCTCAGCCTTCTTGTCCCCTTCAGAGGTGCCTGGAAATGGGAGGGGAGTGGTGGTGGTGACATCTCTCCCGCTGCTGCCACCCCACCCATGGCACCAGCCTCGTCTCAAGGACCTCTTATGCTCAGGAGAGCCAAGACCTGAACTGGAGACCCCTTGTCTGCAGGGCAGATCCCACCCTGGGGGGGGCCCCTTGGGTATGGTCCCCCCCGCAGCTCCTTCCCTGCCCCATGCACTCACCGCCCTCCGTTTTGCCCCCTTCTGGCTTCGTGGCCTCGGGTTCCTCATCCATCATCGCAGCCAAAGGCTGCAAGGCAGAGAGCAGTCAGCGGGCAGGGAGCTCTGGGTGGCACCGGGGCGCAGGCTGCGGGGCCAGGACCCTCGTGCCTCTGGGGCGACAGCTCAGCCCCGCACTCACGTTTTTCTTGTCTTCCTGCCCTTTCTTGCGCTCCTTGTTGGCCATAATGACGCCTGTCCGGAGGGTCTCGAACACGGGGTCGCTCCTGTTGGCTGCTGCCGGGGCACGGACGCTGTGAGAGGGGTTCGGCCGTGGGACGTGAGGAGAGGGGGCAGCCCCGGCGCGGGGACGCTACTTACAGAGCAGCTCCTTGACGCAGGCGTACTGCTGGTCACTGTACAGGGGCGAGCTGTACGCCCGGCGAAACCCTGGGGGCTGGGAGTGGTGGGGAGGTCAGAGCATCGCCACCACCCGGACCCGTGGGGGCTCGGAGGTGGACGTGGGGCCTGGAGGCAGCTCAGAGCCAGGAGGGCAGGGGGGTGACGGCGCCCGGGCTACGGCCGCAGGGACCCGGCCACTCGCCCCCCGCTGCGGTGCTTGGGTTTTCCCTGCGGGGAGGCGCCGCGAGCCCAGGGCTGGGGGGAGCACTCACGATTTTACCGAAGCAGCGTTGCATCTCCACGTAGGACTGGCAGTGGTGGTGGATGTTCGTTTTGCAGTTCTTGCACCTCAGGCCGAACTTGTTGTTGACTGGCCGTGGGGGGGGCGGCGGGGGGGAAAGGAGAGGCAACGTGACACTGCAGCTGTGCGAACGGCCGGGCTCGGGCCCTCGCCAGCCTTGGCCCCCAGCCCTCGCCCTGCCCGCGGCCCCCAGCCCGAGCACCCGCGGGACTCACGGACGATCATGCGGGCACAAACGTCACAGAACTTGGGCTTTTTGAAGTAATGATCCTTGAACTTGTGGGGTTTGTCATTGACAAGTTTCTGGGGCTCAGGAGGGGGCTCAGGCTCCTCCTCCTCTTCCTCCTCTTCCTCCTCCTCGTAGATGTAGTAGATGGGTCCCCCGGAGGGGCTGACCAGCTCCCCATTGGGCTGCGGCTCCGGCGCCACCTCCTCCTTGGGTTTTCGCTGGAAAAGTTGCTTCAGCTTCTGTAGCTGCTGGGACAGGAGAGGATGCATCGTGCACCGCGGGCGCAGCGGCGAGGGAGGCGGGCAGAGAAGCTGGTGCCCGGCTCTCTGCTCCCGTGCTCTGACCCAGAGACCCCTTCTTCCCCCCTGGGTGGGGGCAGATCCCAGGCACCCTAGGGCATGGGGTCCTAGGGCCATGGGGTCCTTCTCCCAGCCCAGTGAGGTCCCCACAGAAGGAGCAGCTGTGAGCCCGTGGGGATGCAGCACTCCAAGCCGGCAAACGGCCACCTAGAGCCCCACTTGCCTTGGGGCCTGGTAGGCATTCCTGATCCCACAAAGGCTCCTGCATTCCCGATCCCACAACGGTTCCTGGGGCTGCTGCAGGGACTGTGCTGGGAAGCTGGCTTCCCCCACCTGCCCAAGCTGTCCTGCAGGTACCCACTTACCCGGCTCTTGGGTTTCCCACCTGAAGCAGGTGAAGCTGGCGGCTCTGGCACTTCCTTCTCTGTCATACTACCAGGGGAGAACAAAGACACGGTGTTGGCTGGGGCTGGCCCCACTGCAGGTCCCTGGAGGGAGCAGGAACAGCCAGACCTTGCTGGACGGGGAGCATCCCCCAAGGCAGCCTCGCCTCCTGCTTCCCTGCCTGCAGCTCCTGGCCCAGGAAGGGGCCACCTCTGCTGGGGACGAGTCCCAGGGCCCAGCACCTCCAGGGGCCCCGCTGCCGAGACTGGAGAACAGCAGGCGCTGCTCCCAGCCCAGTGCACGCAGCACTGCTGCTCGCAGGCTCAGAGACACGGTGCCAAGTGCTGCAAGCCAGACCCCGGGGCTACCTGCATGCATCACCTCTGCCCAGACATCTCCATCTCACAATTAAACTGCAAACGGTGCCACTCTTGACCCCGTGTGACAGGCGTGCCTGTTGCACCCTCCGACATCACAGCACAGCCCCGCTTTCTCCTCCCCAGAAGCCCAGTGCTACCAAGGGGATGGGATCTCTCCTGCACCCCCCCCAAAACATTCCTGATTCCACCTCTGACAGCCAGCCCACCAGCCGCACAGCTCCTCCACCCAGACATCACCATGTTTGGCGCTACCTAACCCCGGGCTCCCCCGTACCCCCATGGAAACCCCCCAGGATGACCATTAAGGAGACAGCGATGCGGGCTGGGGGGTCCTGGGGCAAGGGGTGCTGCAGGAGCCAAGGGGCCCCGGGACCTTGCAGCGACGTGCGTGGGGCAGGGGAGGGCTCAGGGGGGGGTCAGCGGCCACGAGGAAGGGGAGCCGTGCACTTACGCCGTGTTCGGAGCTCACGTCCCGCAACGAAAAACCCTGCAAGGGGCGGCCGGTGTCGAGAGCCTTTGGTGGCTGCGGAGCCCCCAGCCCAATGTGCTGGGTGCGCAGGGAGGGGGGCAGCCGCCCCAGTCCCGTGGAGAGCGGGAGTGACAGGCCAGAGGGGAGCCGACAGCTGAGCGCTGGCGGAGGCTGACGCCGAGAAATTGGAGCCCATGCGCGAGCCGGGAGGGGAGCGGGGTGGAGGAGCCGCCGGCTATTTGCGTTGGTGGGTTGCTGGGCGTCACAGCGGCCCACCCACCCCCTGGCATGGGGCAGCCACAGAGCCAGGGCACGTCAAGTGCTCCACCGGCCCCGCCGCGTCGATTGTTGCTGCATTCAGTGCCCCTGCAGCTGGGAGAGGGAAAGGAAAGCAGGGCAGCAGCGGGTACCGGGCTCTGAGGGCTATCCCGGGCAGCAAACACTGCCGGTCTGCTCTCCACTGGGACAGAAACGTGCACAGGGAACCCATCGCTGCCTGTGCTGGGTGCTGTGGTCGTGGAGCTGAACCCCAGTGCCAAAGGCCCTGGGCCTCTGTCCCCGAGAGGCTGCGGGTGGCACTGGGGCGGGGGTTGGATCCCAGCCCTTCCAGGTAGCTTTTACCTCTCCACCTGCTTGTGAAGGTAGCATCCAGGTGTGGCAAGAGGCTCCAGCTGCTGCGTGCAATGCCATGGTGAGGTTGGTGCCGGCCCAACTCCTGTACCTGCAGGGCAGGAGGGTTGCACCTAGCAGCTCAAGGGCTGCTCCCCTTTAATCCTGGTGCTCCCTGGCAGGAAATACAGCGGGGGACACCCCAAATCCCACCCCACGCAGCTGCGTGGGGCCCAGCTGCTGGGAAAAGAGGCTATGAAAATCCGAACGGGGGACCCAGACCCAGGTCAAAGAGTGCAGTGCTCCTCTCCCAGCCTCAGCTCCCAGCCTTGGCAAGGCCACAAGCCCTTCCACACAGCAAGCGTGGGGCAGGACCGGGGCAGGAACACACCCTCCTGAAAGCCAGGGAGCTCATTCTGCTCTCTGGCTGTCATCTTACCTCGAAGAAGCAAACAGAAAACCCCTAGCACTGGTACTGACAGAGAACGGTAAAGCAGCGTTAAAGTGATGGACAAGTTTTCTTTTTATATTTAAAAACAACCTCCCCCCAAACAAAAACAAAAATACCCCCCAAAATAATAACCAGATTAAATAAAATGTGCAGTGAACATACCAATCAACACCTGTATGTGCAGTTCAACACAGTGCTTAACAAAACAATATACACAGGGTAAGGTGGGTGGGCACGGGCGTCACTCCAAAAAAAGAAAAATCAATTTCTCGTCTCTTAAGTCCATATAAATATATCCAGGAAGGAGGGCGAGAAGAAGGGAGGGCAGAAAGGAAGAGAGAAGGCAGAGGGAAGTGCCCGCTGTCCAGTGTGCTCTGTGCCCATGCATGAGCCCTACTGTGAGCTGGCACGTTCCAGCACTCGCAAGTCGTAGTTCTTTTTGGCCACGCGCAGCTTGAAGCGGCTGAGGGAGTTGTTGAGGCGGAGGGAGGCGTTCTGGGCAGCCAGCGGGCTGGGGAACACGGCCACGATGGTGTATAAGGCAGCAAGGTCAGTGTGTCTGCTGTTCTCTGGAGTCCCGTTGCTGTCCCCGCCAACCCCATCTCCGCGACGCCCCTGAGTCTCTTTGAGCCACTGGATTTTGGCACCAGCCATCGCAAGCTGGGTAAAGAGCTTGTCAGCCTCTGTCCGTGTGATGCCCTCGGGCAGGTCCGTCACCTCCAGCACTCGGCCCAGCACTGCGATGGGAAGACAAGCACACGTCAGCAGCTGCGCTTCTAGGGGGGCGGCAGCACGGAGGGAGCCGATGCCTCGCCGGCTCTGGGGTTGGAGCGGTCAGTCTCTACCTCGCCCACGAAAGCAGAGCTTTACTAAGCTGCCCCCACAATAGGAATGTATTTTTTTAAGCCGGTCACTTCTTCCCCCTTAAGCCGTCCCTGCCAGCCTGGTCCCTGCAGTGCCCCATCCTGACCCTTTCTGGTCCCCTCATGGTCTGCTCCAAGAGGAGACCGCTATTTCCCAGGGCTCCAGCAGCACCGAGTCCTCCTCGCTTCCTTCGTCCGGGCTTGGCTTTACAGCTAGGGCTTTCCCGGGTGTCCTGCCCCATCTTCCGACCCTCCCTGACCGGGAGCTAGCCCAACACTCCCACCCTCTGCGCTGGGAGGGAGGAAGGCAGGCTGCGCCCGCAGACGGATGGCTGCCGCACCTTGGCGTACGCAGGCCCTGAACGTGACTTTGCCCGCTGTGCTTCCCCCGCAGGGAGCGGGATCCCCTTGTGCGGCCAGGCCAGCGTCGTGCCAAAATCTCTGCCTCTGTCCTGTGGTACCCAAACACTTCTGCTGTCTCCTGGCTCCAGCCCTGGCTTTTGGGCTTAGCGGAGGGCCGGCTGAATGGATTCTTTGCTAATATTAACGTGGCACGTAACGAACATGCCAGCTGCGGGGAGGGGGGACAGCTCTCCAGGCAAGCTGCTCTTAAAGGGCCCCCTGCAACCGGCTGCGGCTGCTGGTGACGAGGAGGGGGTGCGGGGGACGCATCCGGAGCCCCCAGAGAGCCCGCGCAAGCTCATGCCCAGCCAGCAGGGCCTGCAGCACTGCGGGGAGAAGCCAGACTCCTTCCCCGCCTGACACGAGCAAGTGGGGACTCCCGGGAGGGAAACAGGAGGGAAACGGTCCTTGGCAGCCGCTCCTGGAAGATCCCAAAGCTCTTTACAGAGGTGAGGGCCTTGCAGCTCCTGGCCCCACTGGGAAACTGAAGCATTAGAGGGAAGGGGTGCTTGGGAGGATAACGGTGGGAACAAGGTATCAGAGGTCTGGGCAGTCCCCGTCTGCTGACACAGAGGAAAAAACCCTGAGTTCTGCCTGCCAGCCCCACCTGCTCCATCATTTCAACCCTCGTGGGGGGCATCATTAGGGCCCAGGTGACCTGGTGCTCATCCCTGACTCTCAAATAGTTTTTCCCCACTCTTCTGCAAAAGCTTTGATGGGTGCAGGCAGCGTTCGTTGCAACCTGAGCAACCCCTGTCCCCTCACCTCCCTCTGGACACGGCTGAGAGGGACTGAGCATCCCCACACGGCCCAGCCAGGCCTCACACGGGCTGTGGGGCGTGCGTGGGGAGGCGGTGGGGGCAGGAACTGGTCTGTGGGACGCTGGGGTGGGCAGAGGGGGCACTCGGGACCTCTGCCAATGCCACCTACACCCGCGCAGGAGGGACCAGGCAGAGGGCAAAGGGGGAACTGCTCGAGGAAGGTCACTTGCCTACGTCGCTTGTCCCAAGGTCAGTGGATGCTGACTTGAGGGCGTGTCTCTTGCTCCGGTTTCCGTGTTTCATTCCAGTCTGTCCCTTAAAGAATAAAACCAGCAGCACGTCACCCGAGAAGAAATGGTGGCCTCACAGCGCATCCCAGGGCAGCGGGTGGGCAAGACCAAACGTGGCTAGGGGGAATGGAGACACCTGGATGAAACTTGCACCCCTGGCACCTTTGGCACCATGCTTCTGAAGTTAGAGGAGCCCAGGACACAGCCTTGGTTCCAGGACACCCCCAAGGACCTGGGGCTGACACTGCTTCTAGGCAAAGCCAGGGACGAGTTGAAATTCTAAGCCCAGCGTGGTCTCCGGGGGGGCCTTGCTCTGCTCCCACAGCAGTGGAAAGGATGGATGGGGATCTGCCCCCGTTTTACCTGGTGTGTATTGTAGTTGGGCTGGTTGTGGAGCAGCGGTGGGGGACAGATAGACAAATTATACTGCAGTGGCTGGCCCAGCAACGAGTAACGCCCATCACCTACAAAATTGGAAGCAAATATCGGCAGGCGCCTAAAGAAATCACAGGAAGGACCCACCCCTGTGCTGTTCCCACTCTTTTCCCTTACATTGTGCTGGGCCCATGGGCCGGGGGAACTGTGTGAGGACCGGGAGGGAGCTCAGCCCCGTGCAGACGCTGTTGAGGTTGGTGACGGGAGACGGCGTCGGGGACTGGGTGGGCGACGTGATAGGGCTGTTCAGCTGGGTGCTGGCCTGCGGGAGGGAGAGGGTCAGACACTCCCAGCGCCTGCGACCAGTCCCGACCCTGTCTCACCACCGTGGGATGAGCCCACCCCCTTCTCCCAGCACACGCACACAGCGTGGATGCCGGGGTCACCTCTCTCCCACCAGGCTGCTCCCAAAAGACGAGCTGCCTTCCTCCCAGTCCTCTCAATACCTGAGCACTGGTGTCTGGGTTGTACAGGTCTCCTGGCTTCTGCCCCCGCTGGTCCAGGCTGTAGTACTTACAGTGGCTCCACTGCACCACAGGGGCGTTCTGGGGGGGCTGGGGGCCATTGGGTACATTCAGCTGCATCACAACCACGCCAGGGCCTGATGGAGACACCCCTGGGGAGAGAGGACAGCAGCAGGATTGCCCCGGCTCTGCGCACTGCTGCTGCTTGCTGTGGAAGAAGAGGCAGCAACTGCAGCCTTGCACTCTTCCCAGTAACACCTCCATCTTACTCTCTCCTTCACCGCTCCTGCCTGTCCAGGTGGGTGAAGAGGGGCCCCACTAAAACCCTGCCAAGATCTCTGATATCATGCCTTACATCACAGAGATGACTTTTTATCCAGGAAAAATGCAAGCAGAGGGGACAAGCCGAAGACAACTTGGGTGACCCCTCTGAGCATCACACCACAACCCCAGGCAAAGGATCTGACCCCAGAGCTGGGCGCAGAGCCCACGTCTTCTGGTTCCAGCTCTTGCAGTAATTCACCAGGCCCCACCTCACGCCCCTGCAGCTGGGTCAGGATGCAGGGATCCAGCTCTCTCACCCCGTGAGCTGCCCTGGTGACACGAAGCCCTGCTGCCAGCAGAGGGAGTCTGCAGCCCACAGCAACTCACTACGGCTCCTACCCTGCCTGCCAAGGTTTGGGGACACCAGGCACAGGCCAGCATCAGCCTGTGAAGCCAAATCACTTCGCCACATCCTGAGGACTCACAGTGAGCCACGGGATGGGTAGCAGTAGGAGAGACTGGTCTATGAATTGGCAGCCCCTATACCCCTTTTGCCCCTAAAACCTGATCCAACCCAGGCAGAACTGATGCCAACCCTGACTGGGGACCCCTCTTACCTGAATACTGCTGCTGCATCTGGGGGGGGTTGCAGGGCGAGGGGGACTGTGGCATCTGGTACTGCTCAGAGCCGGGCGGCTGAAGGAATCCCACCGAAGGGCTGTGAAGCAGAAAGTGCTCTGAGAAGCTGCAGGGGATGGGGAAGAACCAGCGGGACTGTATGCGGAAGCAGCCCCCCCAGTACATGAGAAGCTGGAAAGCCTCTGGGGGAGCAGCACTGCATGCTGCAGGGCAGCCGTGCCCAGGAACCACTGGCTATGGGATTTAGGACTGGGCAAGCTGAAGAGACTTTTACGGTGCCCTACCACCTCCCCTAGCTGCAGGAGTAGGATGTGGGACCCTTTTGGCAGCAGGGCCTCCCTCCCCGTGGCAGGCCAGAGATACAGAAGCTCTACCTGGTGCCGTTCTGCTGGGCAGTTGGGATGACGCTGTAGTAGATGGGTACACCCCCAGTCTGAAGCCCCCCCTGAACAGACTGGCTGGCCGGTACAAGCACTGGCTGCTGGAAGGGCTGCTGGACCACACTCTGGGACTCGTTGGCCACGGGAACCTGTGCAGGGAGGAGAGAAGCAGCTGTCTGGAATGACAGTGGCAGCAGGGAGAACTGACCCCAGAGAGACGCCCGTGAGGCCCATACGAGGTACAAGAGATCCCAGGCAGTTGTCTACTGCCGTCCGGAGCAATCTCGCCCAGGAGAGGGCAGCCCCTCTCAGCTCTTCTTGGAACACAGTGGCCAAGGGAGCAGCAGCACGCAGTCCTTCTCAAGAGCTGCCCTACACTGGTTCAAACGTGAACGCGTCCCCCACCCTGGCTGGCAAACACGCATGATCTTCTCCAGACGAACGTGCCTGACTTTGGCTCCGTCCCTCATGCACAGGACCAGGGCACTGCAAGGCCTGCAGAGCTGAGGCCCCCTCCCCAGCAGCCCCTCGCTGAAAAGCAACCGATGCCTACCTGGTATGAAGGCAGTGGAGTGTACTGGACCATCAGACCTTGCATCTGGCTCCCCATGCTGTTCCTCTGGCTGCTGAGGAGGCTCGGGGGCTGCGCCTGCTGCACTCCCATCATATTCTGCATCTGGCCCCCCATGCTGTTCCTCTGGCTGTTGAGGAGCCCCCCGGGGGGCTGTGCCTGCTGCACTCCCATTACACCTTGGTACGTTTGCTGCTGGTTGGACATCATTGGCTGTAAACCTGTCGGAAGAAGGTTTAAATGGAGCAGTTTCGCAGCTGGCCAAGGTAGGCAGCCTGAGACTTGGCGTATGATAGGTGAAATCCCGCTTCGGCCCCTTCTCCTACTAAACAGTGAGAAAAGGGCTTCCCTCCGGGAAGATGTTAAAAGACCTGAAGGAAGCTCCTGGCAGCACCCTGCAGCACCTCAGTGCACGCTGCGTGCTGAGAGGGAGAGAAAAGAAACAGCCCTTGCAGCCAGGCCAAGTTTCAGCTTTGCTGTGCACAGTCAAGAGGCGCTCTCTAGCCAGCAAATCCAGCAAAGAGTGGCAGAAGAGCACCTTAGGACAAGGAAGAGCACCAGAACCCAGATAGAGCACGGGAGATCCTTAAGAGCCAGCGGAGTGCCAGGGAAGGGAAATGTGCTGCTCCCTCCCCCCTTCCACCCCCATCCCTTACCAGGTTGCTGGGTTTGCTGGGGGAGCTGCTGCGTGCGCTGGGAGCTGTAGGCCACTGGGTGACTGAGAGATCGGTATTGCTGGCTGGAGTTTGGGTACTGCCCAGGAGGGTAGTAAGAAACCTGAATCTATCAAAAACAAAACAAAACAAAACAAAAAAAACACGGTGATGAGAACATAAGAAGAAGTGGGACCAAGAAAGCTGGTCCCCCAGGACCAGTTTTCTCTCTCACCTGGCCTGGCATCTGCTGAGAAAAACCAACCAGGGCTTTGGCTCTGGCCAGACGATGGCTCCTCAGGGAACCGCAGCCCCTGCCCTCCCAGCCTGCGCTTCCGAGGTTTTCCCAGCAGTGCACGAGCACAGCAGGCACAATTGTCACCACTGCTCAGGGGAACAATCCTAGAGCCATAACGCCCTGTGGGACCCCAAAGAGAGCCTAGAGGTGTCAGCCCCGAATCTGGTCACTGTCCCTCCCCCAGTCTGAGCCAGGAATGGACGGAGGGCTCCCCAGGCAAGTGCCTTGTGAGCTCAGAGTGACAAGGGGGCCGAAATCATACTGTGCCTGGCAAGGGAGCATGTGGCCAAGTGCTCTGACCCCTGTGTACTGATCCAACACAAAGAAGCAGCAGAAAAAGAGGGGGCCCGCTCCCAAGGAGCTGTTCATTCTCCCGCCTGCTCCCCAGCAGCCCATTGCCTGCCAGATTTGGGCCGAGGGGCACGTCCCCTCCGGGTTCGCACGTCTCCTTACTTGCTGGGGAGGCTGAATGTAGCCCTGGGGCTGCAGCACCTGCTGCGTGGGGGCCGTGTGCCCTGAGGCGGAGTAGTTGGAGGTGGGAATGGGCTGCCCAGGAGTCGCCATGATGAACCCAGTCTGCTGCGGGTGCTGGGAGATGAGGGACGACTGGAACATAGCAGAGGAAGGATCCGGTGCTTCTGTAGAGCCCTGCCGGCTGAGGCTGATCTGCCCAAAGGGGTTGCTGAGTTCGTCAGCCTGCGGTGGGGATAAGCAGGAAGGATGGAGGAGGACAGCATATAGGACGACAGCAAGTAGGACATGGCCCTACCAAGTAGGTGGCAGACGCCTTCTCCCAACTCCGTGTGCGGGGACTCTCCCAGGAAAAATCCCCAGAACTGAGCCACAGACCAAGAGCGTTCTGCAGGACGGGGACAGGGGTATGTGGGCTGCTGGGGAGCCCGAAAGCTCAGCAGACACTGGTGCCATACATGGCCCCACACAGGCAGGAGCGGCCCCAGCCCAGATGCTGTGCCCTGCAGGGCACTCCATGCCACACAGAGCGCGTCATTCCCAACGAGACAACACAGGGGCTGACCACGAACTGCAGGGCAGCTGCGGCCCCCGGACCCCAGTGCTGGGCACAAGCAGCTCCTCCCAGTGGAGCTCTGAGTTTGGCACTTGCTCTTCCCCAGCCTCTTTCTAAGACCAGACACTCCAGCGGTGCCCGGCACTGGTGGGTCCCACAGCCTCAGGCATCCCACTGCAGCGCAGGGCTGCCCTGAATCCCAAACCCACTGGGTGCAGTGTCTGTGACATACCTGATTAGCAAAAGCTCATACAACACAAACACAGCACACGCGTACAACAGAGGCAGTGCAGAAGAGGAAATGGGATTTATACCAGGTTGTACTGCTGGGGTGGAGAGACCGGCAAGAGGACTTGGGGGCAGGAGCTTGGAGAATACTGAACAGGCTGCAGCGCTGGGACCGGCTGAGATCAGCAGAGAAGTGAGCAGAGGAGAGAGATTTGGGTTGGAGAAGGTGGGGGGGGGGGGAAGGAAGGATAGGAAGAAGGAGAGAAAGAAGGAACAACAAGGTTAGTCAACTGAGCTGACTGCTAACACACAGAAGTGGGCATTGCAGAGGGTTGGAAAGCACGGAGAGCAGAATGGGAGAGCATTCATCTCTCTGTGAAGACACACAGCCTGGCCAGTTGCTTTGTGGAAGCCGTGACGGCTGACTGTGTCCACAAAGCAGGTCTTGCCTGGCATGAACATGACATGAGCTTACAAAGGTCAGCTATGGCCAACAGCAGCAGCAGAGTCATTTCCCCCCAGCACAACCTTTGTGCCTCTCCCACGCCACTGCCCACTCATGTATGGCACTGACTGGCAGCTCCCTCTGCAGCGCTTCTTGGCCTCCCTTCCTAGTACCCCTGTGCTTCACTCTTGCCTTCTGCAGGGGCCCCTCTCACCTTATTGCTGCTGATGCCTGTTCATGATGCGCTTTGGGCAATGGACCTGTGATGGTCAGCACTGGGCTGTTTTTTTGAGCGTCTGATTTGCCCTTTGGTGAACCAGAAGGTGCGTGCACATGGGGAACAGTGCATCTGCAGGCTTTTCACCAACAGTCAAACACACACAAAAAAAAGCATTTCCAGGAGCTAAACAATCAGGAGAACAGCCAAACAGCAGAAGACATAAAATAATGCCCCAGCGAGATGGAGTGGTCCTGCACACGTTCCACAAAACCACTGCGTGTTCAAATCACCCACTCAGGGCACTGTGCTCTGCCAGCTTTAGCACTGGACTCTGGCTGCTCCTCAGGGAGACACCTTATCTCTAGAACTGAGATGTTGCCTTTGAGTCTCAGTATCCTCTGCAAACAGATCCACGTCCCTGGGGTCGGTCTAAGGGCCCAAGAACTACAGCCCCCCTCCATCCTCACTCAGCTGGCAAACGACAGCAAAGGACATGGAGAAAACCAGATCTGTTAGCATCATCTGCAGTTAAAGATACTTGAAGAGGCTTGCTTCCTCACATCAAATCCCACTGAAAACATTTGTACTTTACGCACCACTCTAAGCACGAGGGATCCTTTCTGGTGCATCATTATTTAACTCATGGGCAGGTTGAGGTCCAGCACCTCAACTGAGGGCACTGAGGACACTTCCCATGCACATTACCCAGCTCTGCACCTATTCAACACGAGGCAGCTTTGCTATCCCAATGTGCCAGCTCCTGTGCTGTGGTTTCTTACAGCCTTGGGAACTAAGTGCGTAGGGACGACAGCCACAACTGCTTTCTCTAGGGCTCCATCTTCATAAATAGCCCCACAACGCACTGACACATCACTTGGGTTTAACCCGGGGAGGGTCTGGAGAATACACCCAGGCCCAGGCCCAGGCCTGCCCCTCTGCAGGACATCAGGTGCCTAGCCATGGGGTCTCAGCACTGGGGAGCTCAAACCCAGCTGCAGTTTGTGTCATTCCTTACTAGGAGGGCAGCCAGTCCCAGAGTGCAACTCTGCCACTCACCGAAGGGCTACAGCTGCCTCGCTGGGAGGGCTGTTGGCAAGCCGAGATGTCGTGCATCATTTTCAAACACAGCAAGGCTCCCTGAACTTCCCCTGCTCTGCCTCCAGCTCAGGGGGGCTGTCACTCCCTGACAGGGAGCAAGTGTGAGCGCTCCCAAACCCCGCTGGGCAAATATGAGTCCAGGGCATGCTGCGGATGGATTGGCTCTGCTGGTACTGGCGTGCCTACGGAGTCTGTTGAGCCCTGGGTATCGTGCAGCAACTCACCTGCGATATCATGTGGTTACTCATGGCTGGCTGCTGCTGGGGTGCTGGTGGCAGTCCTTGGGGCTGCGGTGGCGGCTGTTGGGGTGGCGGCGGTTGAGACTGCTGGGATGTGCAGGGAAGGAGGCCACGGCTGGGCTGTGAAGAAGGGGGTTGGCTGCATGCTTCAGGGGCACCTAGTACCAGACCTTGAACAGAGAAAGGCACGGCAGGGTTGGTACCTAGGAGAGAGAGGTCACGATTCGTTGCCCGGGGTACGGGTAGGAAGTGGCAGGGGGATGGATCCTGGCACTCCCTCCTGTACTGCATCCAGATCCCATCACCTGCTGTCCAAAAGGGAGCTTCCTTCTAAAAAGCACGGGGTGAGCAGGCTGCAGGCTAAGTCACTGGTTTGACTCACATCAAACCAAGGTGTTTTGAACCTTGGGGGATCCTCAGGTGTCCTCTTCCCTGACCCCAACCTAGCACCCTCACTGCACAGGGACAGCCTGTGACCCCACTCCTCAGAGATCTTCCCCTCTAGACCCTTCACCATCTTCACAGCCCTCCTTTGGACACTCTCTAAGAGTTTTCAGTCCTTTTTATACTAAACTGCACACAGCACTCAAGATAAGGCTGCATCAGTGCAGAGCAGAGCGGGACAATCCCCTCCCCTGGCCAGCTAGCAGTGCTGAGCTTGAGGCTCCCCAGGGTATGGTTGGCCCTTTTGGCTGCCAGGGCACACTGCTGACTTGTATTCAACTGGATGTCTACCAGAACCCCCAGATCCCTTTCTGCAGGGCTGCTCTCCAGCCTCTCGTCCCCCAGTCTGTACGCACAGCCAGGGTTGCCCTGTCCCAGGTGCAGAATCTGGCACTGGCTCTTGTTAAAACTCATGCGGTTGGTAGCTGCCCAGCCCTCTAATTTGTCAAGATCTCTCTGCAAGACCTCTCTCTACCCCTGAGGAAGCCAACAGCTCCTCCCAATTTAGTGTCACATGCACACTTACTTCGTATACCTTCAAGTCCTGCATCCAAGCAATTTAAGAAAACATTAAAGAGAACTGGCCCTAAAATGGAGCCCTGGGGAACCCCACTAGTGACTGCCTGCCAGCCTGACGTAATTCCATTTGCTGACACTCTTTGAGCCTGATCTGTCAGCCAGCTGTACCCCCATCGTATTACATATTTATCTAGTTGTATGCTGGACATTTTGTCCAGAAGTATGTCCTGTCTTGTCTGGGATGAAGACAGACTCCAGAAATGCCATGGGACTTTGGAGGGAAGAGAAACGAAGCAGTGCCTGACTGGTAGAGACGAGAGGTTACGAAATGAGGGAGCAGCTGAACACACTCATTTCAACTCAGTGGCATAAACCAGTCTGTGGAAAGAAGCTAGAGAGCTGTTCTCAGTCACAGCTCAGTTCTGCAGCTAGGTAAGGCCCCTGCTTGGATGCTAATGTGTTGATGGGATTTGTCCAAGTGCTCACCCAGAGCAGAGGGGATTGAAGGAATCCGTTAAATGGCGATACAGCCCTAGCACGCGCACACCCTTTGAGCAAAGGAAAGGGGGGTGGTGGCGGTGTTTGAAAGCAATTCCTTCCCTTGGGAGGAAAAATTGTTAGGAAGGCTCGTGACACACGCTGCAAGGCACCCAGCTGGGAAGTGCTCTCCTCACTGTTTCAGTGTTACTTTCAGAAATAAAAGGTCTTTGAAACTACTGCTCCAAGCCCAGGAGCTGTTATTTAACTAATTCTACTTCTGATCTACTGCATTTCAACAGCTAATCTTCAGTCATTCTGCTAAGGAAGCCGGTATCATCAGCCACATGGGGCGAAGAAGGAAACATTTTGCTCACAGTTGCCCAGGGGCTGAATGCTGACATGGGAAAAGAGCCCCACAGCCCGAAGCACTTCCTCCTGCACAGAACAAGCAAAGAGGATATGGTGGTTTTTTTTTTTTTCTAGTGAAAATTCAGCCCTCCCCTCCTCCCCAGGCATTTCTAATCACTCGCCATTATATTAAGCCTGAACAGGAATTGGCTTCTGTTCTCAAGGGAGACCTGGAAGAAAAATATAGAAAGAATGAAAACCCAGATCTTCTTCTGCTTTGCTTTGCACGTGGCTGGGACAGATCTTCAAATAACTGCTCCCGTCAGCTGATGAATCAGTCTTGGAGGTGGTTGCAATAATCAGAGTTAAGAGCAGCCCTGAGCACAATGGAAACGGAGTCCCAGGAGACAATGTAGCTACCCTTCAAACGGCAGGATGAATGTCTGGTTTTCAAAGCCAGCCCGGGTGCTAGAACAGCAGCCTGGCTGCCTTTTAGATCCACCCCGTTATTTGGACAGATTCTTATGAAGCAGTCTGATCACCCACAAGCACCAATTTGCTTCTTCTCCCCAGAAAATGCCGGACAGCCCTCAAGCATCTGGGGACCCATTGCCTACCAGTGAGAAGGGAGGAAAGAAGACAGTGAGACAGCACTGGATTTTGCTCACTGACGTTGCACAGCAAGCGTAACCAGCTACCACGCTTATCCCCAGATCATTCAAATGAGAGCAAAGACCTGTGAGGCCTCTGCCACAAGTGACCTCCTTCGCAAGCAGTCAGTTGTAAATAAAGGACTCCGCTCCCCACTGCCAGTGGGCTGGTGCCCTGCCAGGAGCACCGCACATCCTCTCAAGGAGCTGCTGTCAGGTACAGGTTACTGGGGAAGTCCCACCACACCGTTCTCCGCGCGCGGGCTATGCTTTGCGCTCTCTGGATGGAAAAGAACTGAGCTGAAGCAGGCGAAGAGGCTTCTGACCCTAACTCCCTTTGGTGTTCCTGAAACCCTGGGCTGTATTCAAGAGCTCTTCGAGAGCTGCAGGCCCAGCACCCTGCTGTTATGTTTGCTCTCAGGAGCACGGTGGAAACATTCTGGGGGAACATTGTGGGCAGACACCAATGAACACAGCCTTTACCCGATGAGATAGACTGTATGTCTGATGAGACAAGCTAATTGGTAACGCCATTCCCTGGACCTCCTTTGCTGGAAAGCAAGGAAAAAGTGCCAGATGGTTCATCCTGAGTAAGTCTTAGGGCTGTGAGGGATCGTGGGGAGGAGAAAGAAATGGGAACATAACTTGCAGCTCAGCAGGGGAGAGAAAATAACAGAAGATTGGTAGCTCGAGTCCCAGGGCGTGGGACTGCACAATTTCTTCTGTCTTGCATAACTCTGCTGAAGGGAAGTAGGGAATCTAACGGTGAGTATTGAGAAAGCAGACGATAAGCCCATTGGCGTATCCCTGCCTGGGTACCACACACATTCAGATGATGCCAACCATGTCCCATTTTAACCAGCCACTGACCACAATAGCATCACGAGCCCCATCCATCCACCCCACGTCTGCTAGGTGCCCTTTGGCAGCAGGCAGACAGGGGAACCAACCCAGTACCTGCCCGGGACGTTCTGCTGGCGGTGCTGCCTTTGGTACTCCCGATGCTGTCCCCCCGCGTCAGGATGGAGATGCCACTGAAGCTGCTGGCTTTGGTGACAGGCGGTCGCAGGTTGCGGATGGAACCATCTGAGTCTGTGCTGCTCCACGGCCGAGGCTCCAGCGACTTTATCTCGCTCTCCGTGCTGCTCTGGCGGCTGCCTGAGGCCCGGTTCAAACTGTCCCGGTTGCCCCTGCAGAGACCAGCAGAGTTAGGCGACACCTCCAACAGAAAGGGGCAGAGGCAGGACCCACAGGCGCTGCATCCTGGCCCTCACACCAGGGCGGTGACCCCAGCCAGCAGCTGGCTCTGTGGGACAGCACACGGGCACCGCGTCCAGAAATCCGACAGCAGACAAACAGCCTGGCTCACAGCTGTCTTGGGCATGCACCGCGAGGACCCAGACGCTGCTGATCTCCCTTGGTGTGTGCTGAGAGCCGGCTGCTGTCTCTTTCTCCTAACCAGACTCCAGCCTGGAAGAGATGCCAGCAAGGGTCAGAGCGTGATCCCTTGCTAAAGCCCTCCTTGTCGCAGAACAGAGAGCTTTACAGAGGCCTCAAGCCACGGATGATCTTGCAAGACCGCTTCCTGCACCAGTCCTCGTAAGGCTCCCTGCCCAGCTGGAACATGCCAGGATATCACCGTACTCAGGGCTGTGCTCCCAGGGACCAGCCCCCCTTCGTTCCCAGCCAGGTCTGGCCAGAGCAGGATTTATGGAGCATCAGCAAAGCACCCCAAGCAGCGAGCCTGGTTTACCGGCCCAGCTAAGGGATATATGCGTGGGTTCCTGAGCCTCCACTGAGGAGGCATGGTGAGGAAGGCAACACTGGAAGAGGCGCTCATGTAAAGCCGCACACTGAGCCGGGCAGCAGCTCCAAGCGACTGTGGAAAGGAAAAGATAGGCTGGGAAGAAACTTCTAAGGTGATGTCCTGGGCTGCTGGGAACGTGTGAGAACAAAAGGCAATACCTGGCCTGGAAAAGCAACCAGTGCAATGGTTATACCACTGAACAGGTGAAGGAACTGGACTATGCAGCTTCACAGCCCAAATCACAGGTGACCCAACAAGCATCACAGTTGAGCTTGGACTCTCTTCAACCTAAACCCTGAAGGCTGCTTCTGAGCACGTTCAGAGAGGTCTGGGGGGGGAAGGGGCATGTCGTGTCTGACTTTTGAAACCCAGAACCCTCTCAAGTTGATCGCAGCTAACCTAGTTGCACAGCGATTCTGCTTCTTCTATGTCTGAACGCTCTTCAGACTCTAGGCACACCACCATACCCTTGCTCTCTCTGGCACTGCTCTGGCAGCTTCACCCGTTTCTTTCCAACAGCCTTATTACAGCCTGTGTCCGAGTGTGTCCGCCAGCAGAGAGCTCTCTTTAATCAGATCTGTGGTTCAGAAGTGTTAACACAGGACTTACAAGCGAGTGAAAGAGACAGCTGTATTTGCTCTGAAGGCTGGGCTTTGAGGGAGGTAGGTGTCTGTAGTTCAACAAGACACCAGCTCCAAGCATCACCGCTGACGGAACCCCAATCTCTTCAAGAGCGTGGTCTGTCTCCGTCACCTCAGAATGAGCCTGAGGCCCACACAGGCTCCCTCTCCTCACCAGGGGAACCACAAAGAAAGTAAGTTAATCAAGCTCTGTAGAGACTGGGCACAACAGACAGAAAAGCTCTTAGCAGAGCCCTGACTGCAGCTTGGCTTCTCCTACAGCTGCGATCACATCAGCAACTGTCGTCCTGCCACTTGCTGAGTGCCTTTTTCTACAGCCCCAGGTCTGATCTGAAAGCCGTGTCCTGCCTTCAGCACTACCGCCACCAGCAGGCTCCAGCACAGCGTCCCCGTAGCTGTGCTGAGGATGCCTGATTTTCCACTACAGCATTCCTCCAAAGGCAGCCGGAGCCACAGGAAGGTTGAGAGAAGCAAAGCTGTTCCTCGCTTATATCCTCCGGTCCTGTTCTCGGAGATGCTTCATCTCCAGAGCTCTGACTGTTAAACAAGAGGGCAGAGGGCACGAGGGTCTCTCCATTTTCATCCTATCCTTTATCCATGTAGCATCGACAGCCTCCCCTGCCAGGCAGAGGGCTGTGCAAGGTGACTCTTCAGGCTCAGCCCGCCCTTCCAGCCTCTCAGCCACAGAAAAACTACTTAATAGGGAAATGCTGCTCAAACGTGTTCCCGCTGCCCTCTGCAGCATCCTCTGGTTGAAATGGATGCTTCACTGCCACCATTAAGTCATCCGGCTGTTACGGTCAGGGGACTGGGGACAACTCCACCCCATCTGGTTGCTGACCCTGTCACTGTAAGGGCAGGGGCTCTCCTACCCCTCTGGGAAACAAGAGGCAGAATAGTTTGAAAACTATTGACATCCTCTGGCTTTCCCCTTCCTGCCATTCCCACCTTGCGCTGCTCCATTTTAATTGACGAACTGGCAAAAAAGGACTTGGAAATTGATGTTGCAAAAAATACAACTTCAATAACTTCACAAGCAGCCGTGCATGGGGCAAACTTTACTCAGCAGGACAATGTACAAAATAAATCACGCAGAGATACCTAAAAATCTGCCTCCGTTTGTGAGAACTAGAAGAAAAGCCTTCTTTGGAGATTTTGTCAGTTAACATCAGAGAAAAGCATCGTTATAGAGTCATGCAGTCCTCCGTAGAGAAAGCCAGAGATACAGAAGGTGTCTGCTAAATAGTACTAACCTGCTGTCAGTGAGATATCCATTCTGGCCAGTCTGGAAGCACGGAAAAGACATGGAGACGGGAAGGAAAGAAAAGGGAGACTTAATAACTTTGAAAGCAACAAACCCAGGCAATTTCAAAGCAAAGAGGAGCAGAGCACTAACAGTATGGGACTCAGACACAGCTGGTGGTGTGCACTAGTTGAGTGGTCACTCAGGAGTCTTGCTGAGCCTTCTGCGCTCCAGATCCCATTTGGCTCTCCATCCAGGCCCGTGAGGAGCCTTTCCCAATATCTGTGACCCTGAGATCTCTCAGGAATCTCCAAATCTGAGTCCTCAAATCTCTACCTCATTGCTCAAAGGCAGTGTTGATGCCTTGGTGTTGGTGCTTTGTCAGTGGAACAATCAAGGCAGGCCACACATACAGGGGTCCTTACTTGCAGGCAGTTATCAGAGCCATGAAAAACAGTCAGAGGACTCAGCCCAGTCCCCCTTGTGACAGCCAGCCCTGCCTGTGCAAGTCAGATGCAAAACACTGGCTCAGCCCATGAACACGGAGAACAGGTAGGTGTATAACCGCCCAGTGTCGTGTCACTACGGGACAGCACCTGCTCTACTCCGGGACTATAGGCAGAGCTGCTTACTAGCATGTCTGGATGGCTTTGAGTCTATCTGCAAGACAAGTCTGTGACTGCAATCAGCTAGAGAGTATAACTGAAGCCTGATGGCTTGAGTAGGGACTCAGCACAGCGGCTGCCTGAACATCCTCCTTGGCCAGGCACATGGCAATTCCCTTTAGGTCAAAGGAAAGCATCATCCCCCAGAAACTCAGAGCAGCAGGCAAGGAGCTGGACTTTAAACTTGACCCATAGCAGATCAGTACTTGGAATTGTCCCAGGTCCATGCATTTGCCACTTGGCACAGCACAGAGAGCTGCCTCCAGCTGGCAGACAGCGCTCAGCATAGCAGGTGGAGCACAGCAGCTTCTCTGAGCCAGGTGTGAGTGAGGAACACAGCTCTGCCTTAGAGGAATTCGACATAGGGACCAGAGTTCTCAAGCAAACAATAACCAAGCTGGACATCTGTAAGAAGAAAATTCAGCATGCTCTCTATATTCATCCTGTAAAGGCACAGAGCCCTGCCAGACACTCTAGGGCGAGCACTGCTTGCTCAAGAGGTCAAAGCAGCAGTACTGGAGAGAAGCTGGGATAGAAGGCTGCTGCTCCTGTCAGGTTCATTGATTGACTTGTTAGTCATTCCAGAAATGCCACTGCTTTAGCTTATAATCTTGCTGGACAGCAAGGAGCAAACCTGCCTCCTCTGTCAGTCCCCACACTTCTACTGCCAGATGAAACAGGCAATTTAGGGAAGGAGCAGACTGGGGAGTGCAGGTGTGGCTCCTCTTTCTCAATGTCCTAGGTATCTTCGTTAGGAGCTGGAATTCACTGGTAGGTACCAGGAACAGGGTGAAATTTGTAGAAAAGGCAACGCCGAGATCTGACCTTTTAGAATATTCAAGGACACGTTCTGCTACAAAGTACCAGGAAGGTACCTGGCAAGTGAGCCATCCACGCTTACCTCTCGTGCAAATATCCGCTCCCTGACCCGCTGATACTCTTCCTCTCGCTCTTCTATAGATTTGCTCCTTCTCCCATCCTGCAAGGGGAGTCTCATCTGAAGGGACAAACACAGCTCAGTGGGTCAGCAGTTGCCAATGGGAGCAGAGGGTGTCGTCAGCTGCTGATACTTCTACATAGCAGCATAAGTGGATGTGGATTGCGGAGTACGTGCATGGCGCCTGGATGCAATGACACAGCCCTTGCCTTTGAACATACCTCCTGGACACCTGTGTCTACGGATGAACATCCTGGAAGACTCAGTGCACTCCACCTCCTGTATCACAACAACCTCCCTCCTGATGCAGAGGACTGGCAGTGCTGCTGAGCGCAAAAACTAGAGCGTTTCACTTTGCTGATGGTTTCCTTCCAGCAGCACTGCGAGGTCCTGATGACTTCACAGCTTGACTTGCTGCAAGCCCCAGTGAGGGACGGGAAAGACACTTGGCAATGCTCAGCTCTGGGACCTTTCCAAGGAAACCTTAGCAAAAGGTTTCACCTTAAAGTCTGGCCCAGCCACCAGTCAATATTCAGGATATAGAAAGGTACCCCACATAGAACTCCCACAAATTCTTCCTGTTTTTTCACAGTATTTTGTCAAGTTTTCAGAATATATCTAGATGCTGTTGTTTGGGTAGGGTTCTGCTGCTGTTTGGGTAGAGAAGCTTCTACCAAAGGTTTCTGCAGGACACCCAAGAGGAGTTTACAGTCATCCTCATCTTAGGAAAGCCTAATCTGACTTTCACAAAGTGTGCAGGTAACTCGTTGTCATCCCTTACCTGATTATCATCTCGGTCCATGCTGGTATCATCTCGTTTTAGGATAAACCTCTGCGGGAACTCTGCATTCTTCTCATCTTTGATGTGCTCAGAGAACCTCTGCTCAGGGCTGCAGGAAGAACCAGCTCTTATTAGAAAGGTAAAAATGGGTGTAGAACTGTCTCCATAAAACCACTGCCTTGCAGGGAGCGGGGAACAGATGTTTGTTGTGTTAAATCTCCTCTGTCTAACAGCAATGAGAGCCCCTAACCCTTCTCTGAGAACTAAAGAGAGCTGGAAAGGGCTTGCAGATACATACAGTGGGGACTGGAAGAGAAGGGTTCTTTGGGCCCTTCCAGAGAAGGAACAAGCCCTTCTTATGGAGGCATTAAATGTGGTGCAAAATTCGTTCTGCTCCGGACCATGCCAGGGCTCTTGTAGCGAATGGAAGGGCAAGGGCAAGGGCAAGGAGTGCTAGCCCACGTGTCCTCTCTCCCTCCCCCTTACATGCGTGTGTTACTCGTCTTGTTGATAATGACCGCCTTCCCGGTTTGGTCAACGTTATGGTCCATGCCGAAGTAGGCAGCTACCCGGTGCAGCAGCATCCTGTGGTACGAGGTCATCTGAGGGAACTTCTTAAACTGATTGCTGGGAACAGGGAAGAAAGCACTACAATTTAGAAGGTTTTGAAACAGACAATGATAATCAGACACCAAAACAGAGAGGGAAAGGAGAGGCCACAGAGGCCTTGAGCAGATCCCAGATCGGATCACGCCACCCATTTGAAGCAGTCGGCACTCAAGCACTGCTTCTTGCACTGAGCATCAGCGTGGGCTTACAGCTCTCTGCCAGGCAGAACTGGGCTGATTCAAGGTCTCAAGCTGAACAGGCCATTTCTGAAACCAGACCAGCTTTGGCAGAAATGCACATGCTTATTTCTAAGCAGAAACGGGAGTCAGGATTAGTATGTACAGTGACTTTTCTGACCCTATTAGACAAAGAATTCTGCAAGCCCTCCTGCAGACACCTATTCTATTGTAGCTTGAATATTATGTTCAGTTTTGGGCCCCTCAGCAAAAGAAAAATATTGAGTTACTCAAGTGTGTGCGGAGAACAACAATGAAGCTGGTGAAGGGACCAGAAAATAAGACTTACAAGGACTGACTGAGGGAACTGAAGGTGTTTAGTCTGGAGAAGAGGAGGCTGAGGGAAGACCTTATTGCTCTCTACAACCACCTGAAAGGAGGTTGCAGCGAGGAGGGTATCGGTCTCTTTTCTCAGGTGACAAATGATAGGATGCGAGGAAACAGTCTTGAGTTGCACCAGGGACGGTTCAGATTGGATATTAAGAAGAATTTCTTCATGGAGAGGGTCGTCAAGCATTGGAATGGGCTGGCCAGGGAAGTGGTGGAGACTTCATTCTTGGGGGCATTTAAGAGGTGTGTGGATAGGGCACTAAGGGACATGATTTAGTGGTGGAACTCGACAGGTCTGGTTGATGGTTGGAGTCGATATCTCAAAGATCTTTTGCAACTTAGATGATTCCACGATTCTGTTCTATTCCACATTCATGGGCGAGGGGAGGTGGAAGATGTCTGAGAGAACAGTGTGTCCAAAAGACAGACTCTTCTCTCCTGGGTGACCAAAGCTCCTAAACTGCAAGTAACAAACCTCTTTTGCTTGACACAAACTTGAAGATCACTTACTTGTTATCACTAATAAATTCCAGAATCTCCTGTTCTAACTTTAGCAGCATCATTCTATCCCTGTCAAAAAAAAAAGGAAAAAGTCACCTTTAGAGATAGTGAAGCACAGCTTCCTCTGCGTGGTACCCGCCAGGAGCAAGCAACAGTATTAACTGAGCTTCACACATCCTCCACAGCAATGAAATAAAAAGCTCCGTATTTTTGCCTATGCAGTAAATTAATTGCCAGATTTTTTTTCCAGTTTAAAGTTCTTGTTTTGCGAATAATTTCTTGTGCTTGGCTTTTGGTAATACCGAATCTCTGCTCTGCTGGAAGCTCCAGTGGTAGAGACTCCAGCTTTGCTACTCTTATGCCAGCGTTCAGCTTGAAGATGTTTATTACTGACACGGGAGCAGTTCCTTTGGAGGCTAATATTTGGCAGTCATTTTTGTAAAGGGTTTTAAGGCAATCCAGATTACTTCCTGCTTGCATTCAAACAAATTCCTCTTCCTCTTTCTCTGTCTCCATAATATACGGGCACGTTTTGACTGACTGCAGTACATGAAGTTGCAGTTGTGTTTTTTGTTTCCGCACTGCTCCAGCAAGACTCTCTGAATTCCAAAAAGTAAAACATACTTTCAAGTACTTTCCATAGTCGCTGCTTCCCTCTCCTCCCAAGATACATGCAGACATACACACAAACACCATGAGTTTAGGGTCAGTCAGAGAAGCACTGGTCACCAGGTACTCCCTCCCTTCGTTCCATCAGCAAGTTCTTTTACTGACTAGGGACCTACCTCGGGTTTTTTTTCAGTGTATTTACTAAAAATTCATGTAAATCTATTCCAGTGGAGTCTGTGTATTCCTGGCTGGAATCTGAAACAACAATAGCAGCAGAACAAATTAACAAAACACTGCAGTAGAAGAATAGGTTGAAGGGAAGAGGTACATGTCTCAGCAGTGACTCACTACATGCACGAGGATGATGTCCCCACTCGGCTGCTGCAGGAAATTCAGCCTCACTGCCAGCACTGACCATTCACAGCAGGCAGTGAGGAAGAAAGGCCCATCCTGTTACCGCACTGATTGGGTTGGGACCTGCATCACCTTGGCTAAAGTCCAGCTTCTAGCACAGACTCTGAACGCGACCTTGAGGTCACGTCTCTTGATCTGAGAAATGGGGACTGCATTCCTTGCCTCTGTGGGCAGCGGGAGGACCAGAAAGCTATGTACAGGGCACTACGAGCACAAGACCCCATTAGGAGGATGCCAAAGAGACGGAGAACACAGTTCACGAAGGGAAACCTTGCCCCTGAAGCCTGTTCAGAGCACATTCCAACCACTCAGAGCACATTCAGGATAGTCCAGACAGTTACAGGAGGCCCGTGCAAGTGTAATGTACTGTGCTTTTGTAGAAATACACAACTTCTGCACTTTTGATTCTGCAAGCTACTTAACTGGAGAGCCCCACTGGCTCAGCTCTTACCCTTTCCTCACACCCTTTTTAATTTTAGAAGTAACTGCAGAAAAAAACAGTAAACCAGGAACAGTATCTGCACCAGTGCAGACACGCTCTCTGTGCAAGGATTTAAGGCGCAATTTGCTCACCAGATCAAATGTGCATCTTTTAGCCATTTCTGTGCCCCAAAATCAAACACGCAGGATCGTACAGCACAAACTTAGCTCACCTCCTTGCAACCTCACATCTCGGCACCGGTGGCAGGTTTTCAGAAAATCAAAACTAAACTGAAACCAGGAGCCTACGCAGTGGCTCTTCCTAGTTTTGCACCTGCACATCTAAAAAGCCACCAGATCACTCTAACGACACAGGAAGCCTGCAGGTCTGTTGGGGCACATGACAATCTAGAGAAACCCTCGCCCTCCCTCACCACGCTTTGCTCCAGAAAGGATGCGATAAAGATGAAACGTTCCTGTACAGTCATTAGCAGAGATAACCCCTCTGCTTTCAGCAACTGTACCCCCGGCCAGCAGAACCCCCAAAGCGGGTAAGACCAGACTCGCTCTGTCCATAAAAGCACCTGACCTCGAGACAGCATTTTCCTTGGTGCCTTGTCTTTATTCTTGTCTTTTTCTTCTTTCTCAGCCCCATCTTTCGTGGACTTTTCCTCTTCCTTGTCAGAGGGGCAGCTAACGTGCAACTGAATGATGTCCTGGAACAAAACAAACCAGGCTGGTCTGAGTCACTCGGACCCTCCCTGGAATCGCTGCCATGGTTAGAGACGTTGGCAGCTGAGAAAGGCATCAGGGAAAGGCAGGAGTTTCAGGCAGCAGATCCAAGATATTTCATAATTAGCCCAGTTCTGAGAGCAGACAAAGCAGTCTCTCTCTCCCCACCCTCCTCCCAACGAGAAGCTTTCAGCAGGATCTGATGGGACTCTACAGCATTTCCCACTGCTGAAAACCTGCCCTGCCTAGGTCAGCTCAGGATCTAAGCCACGTGCTTCCCTGCTCGAGGCTGATAAAACTCTGTTACACTTGGGGCTCAGGAGTACCCGAGGTGAGTTAGGTCTTGCACCATTACAAGTGATTCCTCGTAAGAGAAGGACTGTGACTGTATGCATACAAGCAGTGCTCATGAGCACGACCGCTGCCTTCAAAACCTGGGAACTCGTGGGGACTTCTTGGCTCTCAGAGGTCCAAGCCCAGTGTAAGACATCGCCTCCAGCATGAAGGGGATTTTCTGGGCTTCTACAATCCAGTTTGTCTGATTTTAGGCCTACCTGGGACTCCAGCAGGCCATCTACAAAGGGGCTAGATGATTCTTCACATACAGCCAAACTTCTGACCAGCTTAAGCTTCGAATTAGACTGGAAAAGGAAAAGAAAGAGTACAGTTAAGACATCTCAGTCAGAAAGCACGCTTAAAAGTTCATGCTGCTGCATTACAAAGCCACTCCTGCAGTCAGTGTTGATTAAACTGCTGAGAAGGAGGTGCACGGACACATTCTGCCTTATGCATGGAAGGGGCAGGACTTGGAATCGCAGTCTGTGTGTGTGCTGCACAGAGTCCTGCCTTCTAAGACCAAACAGAACCACTAGAATACTTTTTCTGTGACCCTGTAGGTCACAAAAGCAGCACATTGCCTTCATACATTACCTTAATTAAAACCAGACATAACCATTACTACAAATTTAACTGGTCTCCCCTCTCTCCCATGCCTCAGTGCATAACATGTCTTCATTTGGGTTTGAATTTTGGGAAAGAGGGGAAAAAAAAAGGAGAAAGAGGAAGAAGAGAGACCTTCACCCTCCCAATCACGGTTTTAAAATCAAGCCCTGAACAACCTCATAGCTGACCCTGTTTGGACTTGGAGGTTGCTCTAGATGAATCCTAGCTGGACTAGATGGATGGCTGAATTATGCTACGTTTTATAAGTGCCAGTTCTGGAAAATTCACGGGCACTTTTGATAACCTGGCTCAGTAGTTATTGAATTCAAATTTTGCAAATAAAAACTGGGGTTAATACTAGGAAAGCAAAAGAATATAAAGAACCCAATGGCTGCATTTTACCCCCAGATTTCGCCTTAAAAAACATTCTACAACAATGGTGTCCTGGTGCTTGTTACTAGCAAAAATTTCAGATGTTAACTTGCATGTAAGAGCAAACTCGCACTGTAAGAGCAAATGCAGTATTCCCTGAAGAAACCGGGCTCTAGGTGAAACCAGTTACACTTTAACTCTTTTCTTAACAAGAGGGTGTAACAGGCAAGTGCGCTGCCCTGTCCCTCCGATGAAATCTCCGGATTTCCTTTCTGGCATCTCAGAGTCTGAGGAGGGCACCGGTGTGGCCATTAGGAGCAGCAAACAGTTCCCCCACGGGTAAGTGTGTGTTAGAGAGGAGCACTCACGCTCCAGCGGGTGGAAAGGCACCGTCCTGAACCATCATGTGCTGTGTGTTGATTATGAAGACAGAGGAGACCTGAGAGAACTGTTTCAGGGCTGGGATCACGGCTTGGCTCAGAATGGACAGAGCAAGAAAGGGATGGCAGCATATCCCATACCTTGGCTCTTTTTCTGGCATGTCCGTGACTTGATGTCCGCCTCTGCAGAGAAAGAATAGAGAAGGCAAGAAGCTTAATCTGGATGCATACAGAAAAGGTATTTGTTGTTTGAGGCAGCACAACACCGAGCATGTAAAATGACTCCGAAGAAAATCTCTACCCGGCAGCAGTGGCAGGTTGTGCAGACCTGGAGAGCTGAGCTGTCCCGTCAGCCCCCAGGTGAGCAAAACCTGCTTAAGAAACTTCACGTGGCTCAGCCCCACGTGGATCTGCTTCTGGAAGAACCCGCACAACAGAATGATCGCAGGCCACGCGTGTGAAGGTGCACGACGCAATTCTAAGTGGGAAAATCAGGAGTCTTCTACCAGTCCTGAGACGGGAAGGAGACTTTAGCGTGGTGGATCGTGATGGAGATGCTGCTGCTCTGATTCAGAGTGAGTAATTGGTTATCGCTGCCTTCTAAGGAACCCTTCCCCACTATCACAAAGCGACTGAAGTCGGGCTCTTTCTGGGCCTCACTGGTGCCTGCCCAAGCAGTGGCTGACCAAACCTGGCAGCAGCCACCAGCTTTAAATGCAGAAGCATTCAGCAGGCTGGGGAGAGTGGACATTTCTTCCAGCTCCACACTAAGCTGAAGGAACACGTGACAGGACAGCAAAGCAGCAGGGAAGAGTGCCAGCGCTCTCCAAATAATGCTTGCAGGTTTTTTTTTTTTTTCCTTGCTGAAATGAAACCCCAAAACATTCATTTCCTATCTGGGCATTTTTTAGCAGCAGCAAAGCAATGGCCAAGCAGCATTCCTGAAACTGAGCTCTCACTGGGATGCCTCCACTTCACATTAAGTCATTAAATCATCTTTAGGTCAAAGACAGGAGGTTATAGACAAGGGGCTGGAGTCTGGGGACTGAGTACAGTGCCCTCGGGAGCAGACCAGTCTCATTTTCTCCCTGGCTCCAAGAACATGTAAATTATTCCATCCAAAGCAGAACGGATTCAGCCAAAGAGAGCAGCCTGTGAAATACACCGTCTGTACAGCGTGGTATCACCTTGGGACACGGTGGTAGAGGTTCAGGGGTGGAAACTGGCTTGTGTTTGCCACTAAAGGGGTCGCAGCTCCGCAAGCTGTCAGAGGAGATCGCCCCCGGTCTGCATGCTTACCTGAGATTCCTGACGCACGCTGATCTCCTCCCCATCCTTCTCCACCTCCTCCTTGCTCAGTGACCTGGATACACATTTGGTTTTGTTCACAGATTCCTCGACCACTTTTTTTTCGGACTCCTTCATTATTTCCAGAGACTCCTGCGTTGTGTTGCTATTTGACATCTTCAGAGCCCTACAGCGTAGCAGTGGGCACCTGCCAGAAGAGGTGACAGAACGGGTAGAAGGGGGTCAGGCGGTGGAGAGGTTTCCACTATAGCGCCAACTCCTGCACACACAGGTTGTAACTTCCTTGTAACTCATCTGGTGTACTCCAAACCGAGCATCCTAATGACAGCCCCCCCATTCATCCCCTGGGAGGCAGCCCCTGCTTCGAGGAGACCTTGCAGGAGCTCCACTATTTTTCCCTGGACTCTGAAGACATCAGCAGGGCTGAACAAAGTCCCTGAGATACGCAGAGGTCCCTATCCTGCCCTTTAAGCTCTTTGATGTGAGGGAGAGGCTAAGGGTAGAGCTCCCGCTAACGAACACGCAGAAGCAGGGAATGCAGAAGGTGAAATAAACTCAGGCAATGGGAGGACGGGTGCTCTGTCCCGGGACAAACAACAACAACAACAAATCGGCATTGTTTTTTCCCAATCCCAGCCCAGTCCGTCTTGCAATTAGTCGCATCTTCAGTGAGAAAACAGCCTTGTACCGAAGAGATAACTCTGGTTCTTCCGGGGAAACAAAGCGACACCTGATGTCTAGCTGCCTGTGGTTAGCTACTGCAGGCAAAGCGGGAGCCAACGTTAAGAGGAAAACATAATGCTTCCTAACGAAGTTATAGTTAATTGCACCCCTTTGATTAGCAGGAGCACAGCCAGCCCCTGCACGGAGTGAGCAGGAGCGGACGAGGCAGGTGCCCCTGCCTGACGGCACCGCTATCAGGGGGAAGGGACACGACACACACCCGCTGCTCGCATCTCCTCCAGCACCGAGAACCACGCTTGTGCAGACGGCGACGGCGCAGGGCCCAGCGCCCGGGGGGTGCCGGATGAAGGGGCTGGGAAAGGGAAAGACGAAGGCAGGCCCCCCGAGACAGGGCTCCAGAACGGAAAGCAGAAGCCTAAATTTCAGAGAGGCTCAAACAAAAGGCCTGGGCGCTGGAGAACACAGCTGATGTTTATCAACTTGTTTTATTAATTGCTTTGGCAGAACAAGGCTGAAAGAGCGTCAGATTTCACAAAGATTTATTAACTCTTGGCTCCGCACGGGAACTGCTAATATTCATTAACTAATTCAACCTCACTCCCTTTTAATTTGTGGGAATGCTGAACATAAAACATGTTTTACTTTTAGTGCAGCTACTGGAATAATTTCCAGTTCCAGCCACCGAAAGCTGGAGTGCAAGCGACTGCTTTCAGCTCACGGATCCCTAGGGGGATTGGAAACCAACTCCTTGAGGCATCCGGGGCAGAAGCTGTCACGGGTGACACCGCCGCACCTCACAGGCAAACCCGCACGGCAGAAACCACAGCATCGGCCGGCGAGAGCACCTGGGAGTCCTCGGCCCTGGATCCCGCGCTCATCCCAAGCGAGGAGATGCGACAGGACACTGAGAAACGGAGGAAGCCGCAGGCGCCCGAGCCTCCTTTCACACACCTACCATCTCCGACGTCAGGCTTACGATGAGCTCAAGGCTCCTCGCTGCTCCGGCAGTAAGACTCACTGCTGTCAGCTCAGGGTCGCAGGGGGGAGAACGGGGAAAGGGAAAAGTTACTTAACCCAGGGCTGTGATGAGCCGGCAGCACCTTCAGGGTGCGTGGGAAGAAACCCTGCCGACCCCAAAAGATGGATGGAAAAGGGTGCAGGGACAGCAAGGAATGCCGCAGGGCTGAAGCTGACGAGGTTGCGCTGCCTGCTTTATGTACAGGGATCAGGCATTTCACGGCAGACACCTACCTGCAGGAGGCTGACTGGGGATACCACGGGCACGATTACGGCACAGGGATGCATCCCCACCCTGTAATAAAACGGGGAGGGGGGCAGCACCGCAGCCTGCCGGTTCTTGTGCTGCACGGATCATTTGTTGCTCCCTGCCCCTTCCTGGCACGGCCCCGCGGCACAGGGTACGGCACCACCGCCGATCCCGCTGGCAGACGCTCCCGGAGCAACCCTGCGGGAAGGGGCTGCCCTCTGGAGCCACTCCGTCCTCCTCTAGCTGCCAGGGTCTGCTCTGCGCCCCGAGCACGGCCGGGAGAAGCCGCCAGCACCCGCGGCAAGCAGAGCGCGAGGACGGGGAGCCCCCGCCTGAGGGCACGGCTCTCTGCTGCCAAGCACTTCTTCCAAGCTCAGGATCGGTGCACCCCTAAGAGCAGGAAATCGGGGAAGGGGGGCAGGAGACCTGCGCGGAAGAACAAGGAGCTCACAGACAAGATCAAAAGGAAGAGGAAGGTCTATGAAATGTGGAGAAAGGGCTTGTCCTCTCGGGAGGAGTATAGGAATGTTGTCAGGGCCTGCAGGGACGCAACGAGGAAGGCTAAAGCCCAGCTGGAGGTGAAGCTTGCAAAAGAGATAAAGGGTAATACGAAGATTTTTTTTTAAGTAAACAGTGAAAGGAAGACTAGAGATAATGTGGGTCCCCTGCTGAACGAGGGGGGCGTCCAGGTAATGGGGGATGCTGAGAAGGTGGAGATATTGAATGCCGCCTTTGCTTCGGTCTTTGCTTCGAAGACTGGCCCCCAGGACTCCTGGACCCTGGAGGGAGGAGAAAGAGGCTGGGAAATGGAGAGCTCCCCTCTGTTTGAGGGAGTGGTTCAGAAGCATCTGAGTGGGATCAACGCACGCAAATCCATGGACCCCGATAGGATGCATCCACGTGTGCTGAGGGAGCTGGCGGAGGTGATTGCTGAACCGCTATCATCTTTGAGTGGTCTTGGAGAACAGGAGAGGTGCTGAAGACTGGAGGATAGCCAATGTCACTCCGGTCTTCAGAAAGGGCAAGGAGGATCCGGGAAACTACAGGCCAGTCAGTCTCACCTCCGTCCCTGGAGAGGTGATGGAACAGCTTGCTCTGGATGCCATCTCCAAGCAATTGGAAGAGAAGAAGGTTATGAGGAGTCAGCATGGACTCACCAAGGGGAAATCGTGCTCGACCAACCTCGTTGCCTTCTATGATGGCATCACCAGCTGGGTAGATGGGGGGAGAGCAGCGGATGCTGCTAGCAAAGCTGAGAAAGTGTAGGATAGACGAAGGACCTGGGGGTCCTGGTGGACGACAGGTTGGCCACGAGCCAGCAGCGTGCCCCGGTGGCCAAGAGGGCCAATGGGATCCTGGCGTGCATTGGAAGGAGCGTGGCCAGCAGGTCCAGGGAGGTGATCCTCCCCCTCTACTCCGCCCTGGTCAGGCCTCACCTGGAGGTACTGTGTCCAGTTCTGGGCTCCCCGGTACAAAGAGACAGGGATCTCCTGGAAAGAGTCCAGTGGAGGGCCACAAAGATGATACGGGGCCTGGGGCATCTTCCCTATGAGGAAAGGCTGAGGGACCTGGGGCTGTTCAGCCTGGAGAAGAGAAGACTCAGAGGGGATGTTACCAATGTTTATAAATATGTGAAGTGTGGCAGACAGAGGGGTTTGGCCAACCTCTTTTCAGTGGTTTGTGGGGACAGGACAAGGGGCAACGGCCACAAAATGGAGCCCAGGAAGTTCCGCCCCAACATGCAGAACTTCTTCACGGTGACGGAGCGCTGGGACAGGCTGCCCAGGGAGGCTGTGGGGTCTCCTCCTCTGCAGATACTCAAGACCCATCTGGAGGCCTACCTGGGCAGCCTGCTGTAGGGAACCTGCTCTGGTAGGGGGGCTGGACCCGGTTATCTCTGGAGGTCCCTCCCAATCCCTACAATTCTGTGATTCCGTAATTTCTACCCCCACATCGGGCACCTCAGAAGGTGCTCAGCATTCATGAAGGGCAATGGGATCTTTTCTCGTCATACTGCAATGCAACTTCAGCATCACAAGAGAAAAAATCATCCGTTTTCCTCACCCCAAAAGAAGACTCAGAGACGCTGAACAGACATTTGTACGCTGCCCCCTCCTGAGAAACCTTCTGTCCCTGACAGCAGTGCTCCAAAAATTCAAGGAAGAGGTGTTGCGTGCTGCTAGTGCTTCTCAATTGCAATGCCTGCAAGAAGAGGTTTCCTCTCTGTGTGAATGAATCAGCCCTGCTCCCCCAGGACAGCCGTGGGACGCAGCGAGGGGGAGGCAGACACGAGCGGCAGCGACAGACAGCAGCTTGCAGGGGAAGGGGAAGTTCAGAGGGCTCGGTGGGGTGGGCGGGACGGAGCCGAGCTTCGCCAGGGAGACGAAAAGATTACGTAGATGCAGCATCAGGGAAGCCACAAAATCTGGGTCAGAGCAGAGACCAACAGAGCCACAGAAGGCGAGCGAGCTGCCGCTAGGTTTTGCTTGGGGTCTGGCGGCCGGCAGAGCCAGCAGGTGAGTCGCGGTGGCGAGCGCTGCGCGCCAAGGCCAGCCCGAGGGCAGCCACGAGGGATTTCCGTCCTCGCCTCCACCCCGAAAGGGGAACGCTGAACTCTACCTCCGCTGCCTCCTGGCTACGTGCGGGCTGCAGCTGCCAAGCCGTGACAACGCAAGCAGCAGCTGGCCCTGGTTAGGCAGGAATGAAGGCAAGAGACCTCTGCATTTATGGTGGAGTGGGTCCAGAAGCAGAGCTGGGAAGGGCAGGAAGCCTACGGCTAGCTGGCCCCCTTCCTGGCCTTGCTTCTCTGAGCGCAGACGCTGCTGCGAGCTAAATGAGGGCGTAAAGGCGGCATACAGCTGCTTGACTGCAGTCCGGCGCAGCAGGACAGAGGCACCCAAGGGAGCTTCTCCCGCCCCACGAGAGGGTTAAGCTACCTCTGGTCTTGGAAAAAAAGGAAAATAAGCAAGAGTGAGCCCCACTCTCTCAGTTCCTGCCGAACCCACGGCCCCAGGGTCAAGCCTGCATGCTTACAGGCTTCGCCACGTGCTCCAAAGATGAGAGGCTTGACTCATATCCCCCCACCTCTCCCCTGGGGGGGGGCTCATCTTTGTTTTCTGCGGCTCATTCCAAGAAGCACTCCACAGGGCAGAGCGCAGCCTTAGGGGACAGGCCCAGCCCAAGCCATCTCCACGTGCCCCACGCACGCAACACGGAGCTCCCACGCCGGGGAAGGAAGGTTTCTCGCTGCCAGCAAGAAACCCCGACGCAGCCCCCGGAGGCTCGGCTCTCCGCGTCCTCGCGCTGGTTCTAAACACGACGGCGGCACGCTTAGGAACAGACCAGCTCCAATCGCAACGCTAAGCAGAGCTGAAGCGCTCTGAGGACTCAGAAACAAACACCCTGAGGCTGGCGGGTGACTCACTGGTGGGCAGGACGGTCCCCGCCAGCGCCGACGGATGACCCAAGTCATTCTCAGCCCCGGGAGCTGGACAGGAAGGGCTAGCCGGGGCGCTGGTGCTGCTGGAAACCGGAGGCAGCGAACTTGGGGGGAAGGGGGGAGCAAGGACCCTCTTCCAGCACCCCCAGGAGGCTGCTGGCGAGCCCCGAACAGCACCGAGAGCCTCCCGCAAGGTTAACTGAGGATGCTCAAACGAGGATGCTCAAACGAGGATGCTCAAACGAGGACGCTTCCCTGGGGGGTTTGCTCATTGGCTTCCAGGTCCCCCAGTGAGGAGCGCGGCTCCGTGGCAACCAGCGCTGTCACCACCAGCAACCAGCCAGGTCCGGGGGTGAACCGGGACCCCCCCAGCGCAGCGGCTGCCGTAGGAGGGGGCCGTGCCTTGAAGGCGCTGAATCCTCCCCAGCTGCCCCCAGCCCGCGCCCGGCCTCCGTCCTCCTGCTTCCCCGTCCTCCTGCTTCCCCGGGCACGGCAGGCAGGGAAGTTCCCGCGGCATCCAAGCGCGCTCCCGGCTGCGGCAAGAGGCTGTTAGGGGAAAAAAAAATAAATAAAGGCTTTGCTAGCAGGACCCGCGAAGGCTGTGCAGCTGCTGAAACATCACCTGCCGGGGCTGCTCGGCCAAACGAAAGCCCCCAGCTTTTCCTTTTTTTTTTTTTTGCTGAATGGGGATGCCCAGCAGCCCCCCAAGGGGCTGGAGCCTCAGTTCAAAAGCAAAACGGTGAAGGGGCTTTCACCCCCCCCCCCCCCCCCAGGGATCGGCTCTGGCGAGGAGGAGACTTGCTTCGGGAGAAGGTCCCGAAGCCTTAACCGGGAACAGGCAGAAGCTGCGAGCGTCTCAGCTGACGGAGCGGCCTCTCCAGAGCCCTCTCCACCAGCTGCGGCGAGGGGCTTCGGTCTGCACGCCCTCACAGCCCCCCCTAAACCAAAGCGAGACGCACACACCGCGATGCAGGAGGGCCAGCTGTATTCGGCTGCACAGCGCCCAGGCTCCCCGTGCTTAGTCACCGCTCTCAGTCTCAATCTCCACCCCCACATTACATCAAAGAGGTGAAACTGTGATGCAGATGGAAGGTTTGGACTTGAGGTGGAAAGTAGGCGGGGGGGGAAATAGCCTCGTGTGAACCAGGAGGCAGGAAATGCAGGTGAGACAAAACCCCCTAGGGTTATAACCCGTAACCTCTAGGTTATTCTGCAGGATATCAGCACGTCCCAAATACCTCCAGGGTGGGTTAGAAGATGCCCGCTGAGCGGCCTTCATCCCCAGACGAGGAGAAAACTTGTCTGCTGAGCAAACGCCTGCGGCAGCTTCATGCACCGTGGGCCCTCCTGGCTGCTCTGGTAGCAGGAGAACCCGGCTGCCGGGGGAGAACTGTCCCGCGGGGACCCGTGGCCTGGGAAGAGGCCAGAGCCCGCTCCAGCCCCACGTCACTTGTAAGGCCTTTGAAGGGCCGCTCACCAGCCTCCACAGGTGCTCGGGAAACCATCATCACCAGGGCAGCGCTTCCCAGGTACGTGGTCCGTGCGTGGACCGCGTTACGCGGAATAATTCAGAGCACCAGACAGCTCCAGGAAAAGAGAGTTAGCTTGTTACCTCCCTCGATCAACGCAAACGCAACATCAGGACAGGTGTCAGGCCGCTGCTCCTGTCCTCTGAGTGTGACGCGGCTGGTGGCAGGGCTGCCAAAATGCTCTTCCTGCGACACGCAGGCATCAGACGCGCCAGAGCAAGGGGTGCTGAGCGCCGCAGCCTTCGGGACTGCGCCGCCCTGGGCAGGGCGGACACCCACCCCACCGCACTCAGGAACTGCTACTGAAACGCTTCCTTCCCAGATGCAGTGGAGCAGTTTTCACTGAAAAGGAGTAGTTCAGCAAGAGACTGAACAAAACCCACCACTTAAACGAACGCACGAGGCAGGCCGGCAGCAGCGAAGGCAGCGCACGGCAGAGGCAGTCGCCTGCCATGCAGCTGAGCTCCAGGCAGCAAGAGGGCTCCACCACACACGTTCTGCTGCTACCAACAATTAGGGGAAAAAAAAAAGCCACTTTGACTGCAGGCCCGGCTGCTTTTTCATCTCACAATCTCCACAGGAAGAGCAGCACCGGGGGCTGACAATGAAAGTTCATCGGATCATTTAAGGGGAGCACCACGGTGCCCTGGGCAGGCAGCACACGGAAGGAAGGCAGAGTCCTTCTGGGAGCGGAAGAGATGTTCTCTCTCTTCCCCGTGAGGGAAGGAAACAGAAGATGCTATTGAACTGTCTTCTAAAACCCGAACAAGCCCAGCCACCTACCCAATGCCTCCCCGCGCCCCACAGGGGACTGTGCGGTTTTTAATCTGGCACCTGCCACGTTCAGATCCGGCTCCGTGTGGAACGAAAAACTCCCGGTAGAACACTTTGCGCCTGTCTCGGGAAAGAATAATTAAGAGCAGAACAATCTGCCTCTTCCCCCTGCAGATCCCAGATGTTCTCACTCGAGACACGGCTTTGCTTCGTACCCCGGACGGCCACACCTGGCTGCGTGCAACGGGAATTGCTGGCTCCCGCCGCAGAAGGCTGCGTTCCAGTGGCAAGGAAGAGGTAACCACCATTTGTAGCTTCGAGCTCCTTCAGGAGGGCAGGAGAGGGGCCCAGCGTGTCCGGCCACGCCAGGCACAAGGCTTGGAAACACCCAGGCCACACGAACCAACACGGAGGGGAGAAATATCGGTTCATTAACAGATTCTCTTCGTTTGCCAGGTGCACGAAGGTGGTGATGCCTGCTGCCCCACCCAGTCAGCTGAGGGATGAGGGGGCTCACAGACAGAGAAAAGCAGCAAAACAAGCGAAGGATTCTCCCCCCCCCGCTCCCCCCATACCCAAAAACTGCTGCTGGGGTGCAGGAGCAGCAGGAAGAGTTGTCACACGCTCGACGGGTAACTCCGACGCAGAGCTGAGGGATGTGTTCAGAGGATCCAGCTCGATTACCTGCAATATTCAGGCCCTTTCTTTTCACTCCCAAAGCAGCCTAGACGCTACGCAAGATCGGAGCTCCCATCTAATTTCTGCTGTAAAAAGCTGATGACACAAAGATGGCAATCAATGGATTCACGCACTCTGGAGACATCCTGGGGAAGATAACTCAGTTCAGAGCTGAAGCCAGAGGCTGTAAAGATCCCCAGATCCCTCCAAAAGCCTCCCCCTACCCTGACTGTGCTTACTGCTCAACTTGTGGTGCACGTTTCCTTTTTAAAGCAAGAAAATGGTGGCGTTGGGGAGGGATCTCGTGAAGACGCAACCAGGCAACCGAGACAAGTTTTCAGACCCTCAAGAGCCCTAGATGGAAACGTCGGACTCCATCACCAAACCGGTACATTCCTGGCTGCTCCACAGCACTTCGGGGTGCAAAAAGTTCTTAAGCACTTGAACTCAACGGGTAAAATTTGCTTATGCCTAATTTGCAGGTGTGGAAAAGGCGACGCAGAGAATTCCTGCTGCAGTTCCTAGATGCCCGTATCCCTAGGGGGCATCGTCCCACGACAGGTCGGACAGAGGAGAAAGGAACCTACTGCACAAACACCTTGGGAGAGTCTGCAAAGAACTGAGTTCAAATGATACTGAAGAAAGTGGGGGGGTTAAACAGTCTCAGAGACTTAAAAGTTGTCTTAGCCCAAAGTTGACAGCTATAGCAGCCATCTTCAGACTTTCTGCTCTCCCCTCTGTTAGTCTAAGGAAATACTGTTTATTTAATGTTTAAAAAAGAAACAAAAACAACAACAAAAAAGAAAACAGTGATGCTGTTCTTCTTTTCCTTTTCAGTTTATTTTGGGAGCTGCAGTGAAGCCACGTGAGAACCCTCTCACCCCTTTGTTTATAAAATCTGGGGGGAGAAAAAAACAGCCGATAGTTAAAGAGTGAAAGGATCACAGAAGCCATCAGTATAAACATTTCTTGAGAAGGCATGGCTCAAATTCAATCCAAATGTACATTTACAGTGCTGGAAATGTTTGTGGGCTTGCCGAGGGTCCCTAGGCAGGATGGTGAGAAAAAGAAAAGAAATCTGAGACGAGAATCCCCTGTCAGAGAGTTCCCTTCTCCATTTCACACCGGTCTTCCCTTCCCCATCACGAGCTATTCCTGCATTCATCCGAAGACCAGGGAACTGCTCCCATGACGTCAAAGCAGTTTCCCAGCAACGATTAATGAGGGCTGTCCACCACAGGGGTTTCCTGAAAAGCTAGCAAGGAATTATCCACCTACTTTCTGCAGCGTCAAGATGCAACAGGACAGCAGAGAACAGGGATTTCTGTTAACCCTGCCGGGGCTCAGAAGCAGGACTCTGGCTCAGTTCCCACTGCCACACGTCACAAATCTCCTGGAGAGCCCCAAATGCAATTCCTGCCAAACAAACACGCTCGTGGGGAGCTATCACACCAGGCAGGCAACGCGTGCAGCTGCAGGAGGTGGCACCCAGGCTCAGGAGAGGTGCGCGACATGAGAAATAAACCCCTTACCCTCTTGCCTGCACACTCTTCACGTGCCTTGCCCGTGCCAGTCAGAAGCAGGAGCCTAAACATTAGGAAGCTGGCTGAGAGCAAGGTATTCCCCAGTCCAGCTTGCCATCCTCCAGCTGACCCGGGCTGGCAAAGCAGATCCTCGAGCTTTACAACCAGACCTAAATCGTTCCAGCTCCTGGCAAACCTCCTCGGGAGAAGAAGGGCTTCCCTCCCTCTCCTTTCTGTTTCCAAGGCTGATGCTCCTGCTTATTAGCGTGCAGGTAGAGGATCCTGAGGCATCTGAGACACTAAACAGCCAACAGGTACAGAGCAAATAGACTCCGTGGCTGCTTCCCATGCAAGATCCAAATTGATGTGATCACCAGTCAAGGGGGGGGAGTGATGTTACAAGTCAACACCATGTTTTGGCTGCCAGCTGTGAGAGCTGGACTTGACGGCGAAGCAGGAGTCCGACGGGCAGGTGGGGTATTCACCTTCCCACTTACCTACAGCCCAAGCCTTCAGCAAAAGGAACTCAGGTGCTGCTGCTGCTTGCAGGTCCTCAAGCTACAGGTGATGCTTCCAATTTAAAAAAAAAAAAAAGGCATTTTCAAGAGATGAAGGGAAATGAAACAGGTCCAATGCACCAAAATAAAGATCTTGCAGTACCGTAACTGGCTAATACACCGCAACCAAGAAAACCAGTTCCTAGCACTAAATATCAAAGGACACATTATTCCTACTCTTTTTTTTCTTAAGCAAGAGTGGATGATGAGCATGTGCGAGAAGGAGGTAAAGGGAATCCAAATTCCTGATTCCACTAAAGCCAAATCCAATTTACTGAGACGTTTTCAAATAAAAGACGGGGTTAATATCTGCACGTGAATACAAACACAGCATACGTAGTCCCACAGAGCACTAAATTGCATGAACTAAGCTAAGAATTTCACGTGGCACGTAGCCAATTAACGAGCAGTCCACTTCTGTTATCAACTAGCCAGCTTCAAACAAGTAAAGCCTCTAAAATATAACCTGGCAGAACAGCAGGGAATATTTCGTCTTTGTAAAATGACCAGAAACTACCCAGGAGCAAGCTGCATAACCACCAAGCTAAGACTCAGGGAGTACCCACGAGACCGTCACGGGGAACTCCTTAATGACACAGAAGAGCACAGTGTGCTTATCAGGGATTCCCCCATCTCCCGGAGGTGCCTTCTCAGCATCACAGAAAGAGGAAGGAGAAAGCTCAGCGCACGTTAGCGAGCCCTGAATGGCTCAGAGGGCCACATATTCATTTCAGTATGGCATCTTTTTAAATTAACCCCATCACGCAGCAGAAACGCAGTCACTTACCAGAGATGAATGATGTCAGGTCCCCATCCCTGAAACACTTGCTTGCATTTATACCTATGCTGTATTTTGCACGGTGGGGGTGAGGGGAGAGGAAAAGAAAAGTCTCTGGTCAATCTTTCTCAAGCCCAAAATAATTGGAGACTTAATTCCAAAAATAAACTCACCCCGGTGGTTCTGCACTCTCAGCAGGTCATCTATTTCCTAATCTCGATGGAGACTTCATTGCCACAAGCCGTTTGAGAGGAATTTTGCCAAGGTAATTTTGCTTCTTAGAAGACCCCGCCAGCTCTCACCCCTGAATGAAATGCTAGCAATCTCTGCTGCTGCTACAGCAAGCTAATTGCTCTGACAAGCAGCTCTGAAGCAAAGCAGAGCCCAGCTGTTCAGAGGGATGTCACAGAGAGCTCTGCCAATAGCCACATGCACACCCCCCTCCTGCTCTCATTCAAATACTTCAATGGAACTGCCTCCGCAAAGCCCTGAGAAGGCTTTAAAGACACAGCAGCCTTGTTCTGCCAGGCACTGGAGCAACACAAATGTAGGTGCGGGAGCAGAGAGCACAGGAAGCCTAACCACCTTCCAGCAGGATTGCAGTGCACGGACGGGACGACACTTTGGGGAACCCCTGACGCGTACCGAGGTAGGTTACAGGCGGCCTTGCTTCACCGCTAACCGTGGGGCCACGAACATTTCCAGGGGGTCAGCTTTTTGAATGCTTCCATTTCAATGCAGTTATTCTCCCTTGCTCGTTTTGTCAGTACTTAATCGCTAATAAGACAGGAAATGGGAAATGCAAATGACCCTAGAGAGGTTTTAAACTACTCACTTGCTTAAACTTTCCCCAGAAAGGGGTTTTCCATCCCAGACCCGAAGACCTTGCAGACATGCAGGCCGCAGTCAGGTCCCCTCGCCACGTATCACAGCTTGCTCTCGAGCACCCGGGGCAGCCTGGCCAAGCCTCTCGGCCCAGCAGGGATGGGGACGGTCCCTGCAACTCCCTGACCCTCACCAGGCTCCCGAGTCACCTCCTGGGTTATGGAGCTCTGACTACAGCTCTGAACACCGGCCTAACAGCAGCCACCCGCCCCAAACTCTCCTCCTTCGTGGCAGCGGTGCCTGCCCCAGGCGAGGTGCAGCCAGGGCCAGAGGGAACGTGCTCCTGCAGGGCCTCGCCGGCTCCGCGTGCGACCAGGTCAGGCAGCAGCTGGCCTCAAGGAGCCTCCTCGCTCAGGAGCAGAGCGAGGAGCAGCAGGGCTCACCTGGCGGCTGTCTGTAGACAAAGGAGGTGAAGACGGGAAGGCAGGACCAGCCCCAGGCTCAGGGAGGCAGACAGGCTCAAGTGAGACAGCTGCAAGGTGGTCGGGAGGCAGTTTGAACCGGCAGCTTCCATTAAAACCAGAACCAACCACGAAGGAGCGTAGTGCTGTGCTCATAAACCCTCTTCAGGACTCGTCTCTACCACTTTTTTTCAGTTAATACAGTTTCTTCCAAGTGATGCCCCGTCACAGGCAAAAAAAAAACCAGTCCAATGCTTTTTAAAAAGAACAGACAGCAGAAACCCAACACATTTCAGCTCCGTGGCAAACTAAGGTTCCAGCCTGCACAGCAGCCCTGCCCTGCAAAGCACCTAAGTTTCAGCGTATACGTGAGATTGTCTTCGCCGTTTCAAAGCCTCCTGAGCCAAGCCTGCCATGCCCGGGCGCAGAGCAGATGCCTTCTCCTTCGTGCTGAAGCTGCTGTGATGCTGCCTGCGGGCAGCAGCTCCCTGCCCACAGCAGTACTGACACTGAGAGGTGTTCTCACGGCTAAAACCAGAAGAGAAAGCAATGACAGAGAGGCAAGACAAAGAGGAGGTAATGAGACAACAGTCACTTGGGATGCTCTTGACTGTTTTCAAGAGCAGAGCCACAATTACCCAGTCCCTGCCTTGGCAAAACACAAAGGCTTCACGGACGTTATGAGATCTCCCCACCAGGTGTGAAACAAGGGACTGAAGTTTACGCCTTCTGTTCCTGGCCACTTCAAGATTTCTTTTCTCCCAGCTCTGATCTCTTAAAACGAAGGCACCCGTCCGAGGAAACGGAACCACGATCTCCCAAGCTCCTTGGGAAACAGCCACTGCTGTCTGAGCTGTGCAGGCTTGCAGGACGAGGGCCTTCAGCTGAGCTCGTGGGCTCTGCCAGGAGCGCAACTTCTCGGTCTGCTGCACAGCCAGCGCTGAGAGGTAGCGAGTGGCCGTCTTTGCACCAGCTCCACGACTGCTCCCCAGAAGCCAGGCTGGATGTTCCCATCCCCCCGGCAGAAAGCCTGTGCTTGGAGGGACTCTCTGCAGCACCTGAACCCAGCAAAGCTGTAAGGCTTGGAGATCAGATGAGCAACGTGACATCAGGGGATTTTCCCCACGTTTAACTTGTCTGTTCTGGGGTTGTTCCTTCCTGTCTCCCAGCACCCAACCAGTCCCCTGCAGTTTCAGACCTGAAGTCCACAGCCCTGAAGAAGCTCCAGCAGCTCCTCTGCAAATGAAGAAGCCACAGAGGAGCTCAGGTCGGCGAGCAGTGCTCCAGCATGCCCTGCTCAGGCCAAGGATCTTGGCTCCACAGAGAGAACCTTAAAATCTCCACTAAACCTCGCGAAAGCAAACCAAAAGCTTTATTTCACTAAGGCGTATCTACGGTCTGATGCATACTGAGTCAGGACCGTTAAGGACAGGCAGGTGCCCTCTACTCTGGAAGTCTGCAGTCGCAAGGTGAGTACTGTAAAAGGAGGCAGCTTCAGATGCTGCTCTTCCCTACCGGGTCTTCCGATGCTGTTCTTCCCTCCTACCAGCTCTTCCTGTTTTCCAAGGACCCCAGCCTCCTGCTTCAACCCTGTTGTCAGCTCTGAACGGTGCTGTTAAAGCAGCATGAAAAGAAGCTCCATAACCTGAGCCTGAAAACCTGGTCCCTAGCACTTAGAGGCCTGGCAGATGGCTGAGCAAGAACAGATTCCAGAGCAAGAAAAGCCTTCCAGCTCTAGGACACAAGCACCTGCCCCAGGCAGCGGACGCAGCCTCCTGGGGGCTCAGCCAGCCCTTCCAGAGGTCACAGCCCGTTATTAACATGGGTTGGCAGCATTTTGCCTTCAAGAAGCAAGCGTGTGAGAGGATTTCCTAAGCTGCATCCTTCTCCTCAGATGGGGAGACAGCATATCCCGGGTGGGAGGATGAGGAGAAGGAAGCGTGAGTCAGCCCCACCAGCAGCCTCGGCTGCCGCAGACTGGATAAAGCCCTACAGAGACTTCGCTGCCTTCTGCCTTTCGCACCTGAGAGTCGTTTGCTCAGGTACCGTGCGTGTGCGTGCAGCGAAACTAGGTCAGGGAAAGCGGGGCACAGAAAAGATGCCGCAGCTCTGGGTGTCGCCCGTGCTCGCGGCTTGCAGGGAAGCTGCGTATGCTGAACACGGTAACGTCGCGGAGCAAACGCCAGCAACACGGGCGCAGAACAACGGCACGACACGCTACCTCCCTCCCTGGCAGACACGTACCAAGCGAGCCTACGCTCCACTTTTCCCAGGCCGGTTGCTGCTGAGAGAAGACTCGTCAATTAGGTAGCGGATATAATCTCATCACGAGGGGAGGGGGGAAAAAAAAACCCAACACCTCCAGACTTGTGACACGGATGCGGTGGGATGGCATCGCTGCAAACCCACAGCACCAGCCCCGGACAGGGCTCCCCCCTGCGACAGACGTGCTCCAGGCAGCATCGGGAGCCGACGGCAGCTGCAAGGGGAGAGGAGCATCACCGATGGCCGGGCGCATCGGGTACCCACCTGGACCAGAACGCCCCTCTGCAGAGAGGGGCAGCAGCGCTGCGTGGCGGCGAGGGAGGCAGGAGGGCTGCATCGCGGGCTGTTCGCGTTGGAACCGACCTCGGTCGCTGCAGCACGCTGCAAGAGGAGAGGTTTCCAAACCTGGGTGCCTAACACGAACCAAGTGCTGCCAGGTATACACCAAGCATCTGAGCTCAGGCCACGGGCTTGCCTTTTTTTTTTTTTTTTTAAATGCAGGAGCATGCATGCAGCAAAAAGGATTTCTTGGTGTTTGGAGCCAGGAAGTGGGAAGGATGAGAACTGCAGCACACTGCTGACAGCAGCTACCTCCTCTAACGCGCCCCAAGAAAACAGCTCCGTGGACAGCCAGAAGCAGAGCCGTGGAGAAACTGAAAGTGGAGGCCAGCAGAATCCCCGCAGCTGGGACTGAAGGATGGATGTGCTGCTCTGAGCCTTTTTCAGGGGGCTCATGAACAGAAAGGAAAGAGACCAGCCAGAATTCCTACCTGGTCCTACAACCAGCGTATATTTCTTATAGGGCCCAAGGTCTCTGCAGCAGAGACCACAATAAGGGAGTGAGTGGTAGTGAAGAAAAATAAAGAAGTCCCTGCAGGGCAGAGGAGAGGCCACCCTCCAAATTCCCCTCAAGTCAGAATCGTGAGGATTTGACATTTCTGAGAGGGACAGGGAAACCCAGGCTGTTAGGAACTTCCAATGGCTTCTGTACCAGATGGGAAACAAATCCAAATTAGGGCCAAAGAATAAGATCCAAGAGGCAAGGCCTGCCCTATCCTCAGCTCACCCCACTGCTGGAAATCCAAATCTCTCCAGGTGCTGCACAAACACCAGCACGCAGAATAAAGGCACGCACCACTCCTACACACCCAGCACCCTACAGCAGTGCAAGGACCGGGTGGAGCTCCTGAAGGTACAATACACAATAACGACCATTTGGAGAGACTTTCTTGGCCTAAGAGAAGAATTCGGAAAATAGACCGTATGTAGGCTGCAGATTGTCCCCTGCTCAACTGTTCCCAGGAACGTGCTCCAGACGCCTGAGGCCCAAGGTCCAGGGCTCTGGAAGCAGGGAGGGAGGCCAGGAAGGCAGCGGCAGCGTGGCTCTGTCCTCCAGCGAGATCCTTCCCTCCTGTTGCCTGACTTCAGGGAGGGCATCCTCCCCCTCCCCAGCTCCATTTGGAAGAAAGTTCAGAAGCAGCAGGTATGGAAAGCAGCTAAATCCATCGGCTCTGATGGACAGAAAGCCAAAGGGATATCAGAGATGGAGGAAGGGGGGGAAAAACGATAGCAGGAGAAAATACCAATGCTGAGAGACCCTCCGGGAAAGTCAGAGGAAGGGGCGAGGTAAGTTTAGTGAGTAGCTGGAAAAATCCTTCCGAGATGAAACATCCTGCCCTCCTGCTCCTTTTAAAGCCTGTACTGCCATCTCTGCTGGAAAAGGGTCCCTGTACCATGCATGGCAGAGAAAACAGAAGTCTTAAATTAAAAAAAACAACAAACAAACACGATTTTCCCTAAGTAAAAAAATAAAAAATCAAAGCACCCCACCACCAAGCAGCTTTAAGCCAGCCTCAGCCATGCCCAGTCTCTGATGCTGTTTTCTTCTCCACCCTTGTGTGCCCAGGCTGAAGCCAGTCTCCAGGCATTAAAAAGGAAAACTTATATTATTTTTTTATTTTTTTTTTTAAAAAAAGGGATCTTCCATTCAAATCCGGCTCAGCTGAGGATGTGTTATCATGGCAACCATCCCCTCCCTGTCTACCCCAGCAAGGAGAGCATTACCCACGCAGATCCGAACGATCCCGCGCTAGCACACGGACTGCAGCCAAGCCCCACCACCCCACGCCGCCCCTCCAAGCCCAGGCCAGCGCGATTTGACATGAACCAGATCTGTCAATGGCCCAAGACAGACACGTGGGCAATCATGAGCAGTGCAAAAGGCGTAGCACACTCCATTCAGCTCCAAACACTGATAAATAATTCAGGAAGAGAAATGCCGCAATACAGAGCAGAGCACGGTTTAAAAATAGAACATGTGCTGATGCCAGAGGAACGGAGGGAGAGGAAAGCAGAGAGGTGGCACGAACCGAAGCCTGCGTGGCAACAAGCCGGGGGCTGGCGGGCGCTGCAGCCCCCTCGCTCAATGCGCTGATCCCAGCAGATGTTTATTTGCTCCCCCTTGCAATTAGGAATCCCAAACTCTTATTCGCATGGCACCAGCGTGCAGGGCTACCTCTTCCGGATCGCAGCCCTGCAGCGATGCACGGACCCAAGAAAAGAGAAAAAGCCTTCCCGCTGGAAAGCCAGCGGCGAGGACAGGGCTGAGGCGTGCCCGGCGGACACCAGCGATGCTCAGCTTTACGCGGTCCGGCGCTCTCGGCGGGGTGCAGGTAGATGCTAGAGGCTTTTCTCTATGCAGCCGGTCTCCTAAATTCAGCCGCCTCGCGTTCAGACGCTTCCACCCATCCTACATACCATCCATCACCAGCCAACTGTCCCATGTTTGACGCACATTTTTGTGACACGCTGCGCAGCATCACCGCCACCGCCACCACCCTTTTAGGGTGAAAGAGCTCAAGCAGCCACTGCCTCGTCTCCGAACTCCACCGCCCTTCCCGCGCTGGTAACTGCGCAGAGCACCCCTCCGCGCCGACTTCGCACATTCACCTGTCCCAGCACCTCTGCAGTTTAGGTGTACGCTCCTTTTTCACAACAGGAGCGATGTCAGTAGTACCGGAAACGTCATTATCAGATTAAAGAATTTCCCCTTCCAGCTGCAGACCCAAACGCATTTCACATTTACTATCGGCTACGAAGAAGCCTTGGTCGCAGACAGGGTCCCTTTATCCCGCTTTGCCACAGGCGGCTCTCCAGAAAAGAGGGGCCGTTCCAGGCTCTGCAGAACCTGCGAAATACTCTGACAGATGGCCGCTTTTTTCTCTCCTCAGAGTTTCAAAAAATAACACCAAAAAGACACCAATCTCTCCCTGCCTCCTCGCGAAGGCGAACAACATCAGCTTCCCAAGTATTTATAAAGCAGGAAGCTGCCATTAATAAGAAAAAGCAGATTTATTTTTTTATAGGGAAAAATAATATGCTATCATGTACAGCTAATTCAAAACCTAATAAATCTGTAGGCAGAAGAAGCTTCCTGTAAATATTTCAGGTTCTCTTCCCCCCCACCCCCCCAGTATCCAAAAAACCTGAAAGCATAAAAAATGAGTGGAAAAAAAAAAAGTTAAAAGGCCACTGAGAGGAAGTTCAAAAGACAGACCTAGATGACTACTTGTAAAAACCTCAGTCTTAAACAGGAAGTCATAAACAAACGGCCCCTTAGGTTCAAGCAAAGATCTCCCAAAACGTATTTTGCCCTGAATTTGAGCTGAAGCGAACAAAGCCATATTGCTCAGCCCTAATCAACGGAGCACTGCAAAGCAGAGTGCCCCTGCTTCCCCGAAATGCCATATTCATGGAAATCCTGCCCAAAACTAAGCACGCTGCCTTCCCGGCCCCCTTACCTTAGCACAGGTCACACAATCGCGTTCCGCCTGAGATGTGAGCTGCTGGAAAGGGGCTTGAAGGGGAGGGAAACGGCCACGAGCCCATTGCAGCTGAAGAATCATTGAATCGTTAAGGTTGGAAAAGACCTTCAGGATCATCTGGTCCAACCACGACCCTACCACCACCATCACCCACTAAACCACGTCCCTAAGCACCACCTCCAACTTTTCCTTGAACACCCCCAGGGACGGTGACTCCACCGCCTCCCTGGGCGGCCCCGTTCCAACCCCGACTGCTCTTCCTGAGCAGAAATGTCTCCTCGTTTCCAACCTAGACCTCCCCTGGCACAACTCGAGGCCATTCCCTCTAGGCCTATCGACGTTTACCTGTGAGAAGAGGCCGAACCCCAGCTCCCCACACCTTCCTTTCGGGTAGAGAGCAACGAGGTCTCCCTGCCCTGAGCCTCCTCTTCCCCAGACCGAACAACCCCAGTTCCCTCAGCCGCTCCTCACGGAATGGCTCGGCTTGGAAGGGACCTCACGCATCTCACGGTTCCAGCCCCCCTGCCATGGACAGGGATGTCACCCTCTGGATCAGGTTGCCCAGGGCCTCATCCAACCTGGCCTTGAACACCCCCAGGGATGGGGCACCCACAGTTTCTTCCAGCGCCTCACCACCCTCTGAACGAAAAATTTCCTCCTGACCTCTAATCGAAATCTCCCCTCTTTTAATCCAAAACCCTTCCCCCTTATCCCATCAATATCTACCCGAGTAAAGAGTCCTTCTTCATCCTTTTTATAAGACCCCTAAGAGCTGGGGTCTCCTTCAGCAGAAGCGCCCCCGCTCTTGACAAAACCACGCGCTGCCATTTCCAGCGGGCAGGCCCCAGCCAAGGCTGAGCGCCGGGGACCCGCGTTTACGAGGCAAACCCACTGCTGGCACGTTCGGTCTGACATCAGCCCAAACTCCCTGCCTCGCCTCAGCCGGAGAGGAGGCTTTCGTAGCCCTATTTCCACGATTTTCCTGGGTTACTTTAGCCGCCAACACTGCTGTGGGGTTTCTCTCCGCAACACACAACCCCACAACTCCTCAAGGAGTTGTTGCAAAGCGTTCCCTCCCCAAAATCGCTGTATTTTTACTAGTCTGTGGGATCCAGGCCCAAAATTATTATAGAGAGTAAGAGCAACAGACCGCGGCCTACCAAGGGCATGGGAGCGCTATAGGGGCATGGGAGCGCTATAGGGGCATGGGAGCGCCATAGGTTTAAATTCTGGGAAGTTTGTAACTCTGGCAGACGCCAGGCCTAGAGCAAAGGCTCCTCTTCTAATCAGGAGACCGATCTGAGAGGACACAAGCACGCAACTCGGGAGTGAAAGCTGCAAATCCCTTCTCATCGCGCAGCCGATCCCCCTCCCAGTGAGGACGACCACGACTTCCTAGAGCAGGCAGGCGGAGGAGATGCTGACAGCTTTTCTAGCGGAGCTTCTCCTCCCAAACCGCTCCCCCAAAACACACTGAGAATTCGGTAACCGTCCACAGTCTGCACCTCTGTGCCTGTTGTTAAAGTGTAACTTTAACTCATATGTAACTTTGAAGTTATATTTTAAATTAAGGATGCGTTTGATGGAGAAAAGAAAATAAAAGCAGGCAGTAATCATTCTTCAAAGCGAGTTCAGAAGAAGCCTCACGTTATCCAATTTTTCTAGATAAGTAACGAAGCAAGTATTGTATCACATCAATAGCAGCAGCGGGCATTTCCCAGGCAGCCACAAAACTCAAAAGCCATGTCCTCAAAAGTACATGAAACTGAAGCCAAGAAAAATAAGCTCAGTCAATTAAAAAAACAAACACACACAAAAGCACTAAAAAAAACCAACAGCAAAACAGCATTTTCACCTTCGGCAGAGCCAGGTACCCTGCTCACTTCAAGAGGAGCGGCAGGGCTGTGCCCTGCAGTTCCAGCAGGATGAATCTTAAGGATTGCCAGGTTCGAGCTCTCTGTCCACAGCCAGCAGGGCTGTAAGATGTTGTTCTTTGCTGGGCCAAGCAGAAGGGCTTTGCGACACCTCCCAGCCACGAGCCATAAGGCTTGCCAAGATCAACTCGATCATAACATGCTGTTATCAGGATGCTTTTGAGGGAGGGAGGGAGGGTAGTTAAAGCTTACACAACTATGCCAACAGTATTTGCGTTCGTATCTTATTCGTCCAACTCACATTTGAACACAATGGACCCAGCGAAGGTACTCTGACGGAACAGTTAAAACCTCAAAAAAGCCTTCTGACAGTTGACCAGCTAGAGAGAGCCTGTTAATGCTCCCACTAGCGGCCAGACGGACTCATGAGATCAATCCTTCGCACAGAACCCATCCGCAGGACGCCGCTCGTTAGGAAGCCAGGCTGACCAGCTCTGCCGCTGACCAGACAGTTCGTTTGTTCGTACAATTACGTTGGCACAACCCCGAACACGGAGTCAGCGATAGGTCAGAGGTTTCCTTTTCGGAGCAGCTCTAATAAGAGCTCCTACCATAAGCAGCAGCTGGATCGGATGAAGCCCATTTGTACCAATATGAGCACGGCATCAGGCAAGAGTGCGGAGCTGCTTTCACTCTACCGGCAGAGCACAGTCAGACTGCTCAGGCTGCTAAAAGCCCACACAACCATCGCGGCTGAAAGCTGATATATCTGCCACTTCCCCAGAGTCAGGGAGCTACGTGCTGGGGAGGCCACCTCCAAAAGGTGCCCAATGCCCAGGGCTTCGTGTACACCCAGAGAGCCTGCTGCCGTCAGCCCCGTGCCCCTGCGCAAAGGAGCCCAAACCATCTCAGTCCCAGGTCCAAACCTGACGCGGGAGAACAACACAGCAAGGAGCAGACGCTCAGCTTTCGGGCTTCTGTAACTTTAAAGGTGGAAAGAAGCTTTAAGGTTTGAACAACCTCTCCCGGCTGCAGGCACAGGATCCAGACCACCCCTCTGCATTTTCCCCATGTTCTAGATCTTCATTCTGCTTCCTTCCTCTCTTTCCTAGGAAGGAACCACGACAGAAGGATTGGGCTCCGAAGCACCTGCTCATTTTGGTTTGCCCATGGGGAAAGAGACAGGGTAGGATCCTGTTTTCTAATAGACAGCATACCTGAAGCTTCCCCAAAGAGGTCAGTCTCTGAGATACAGGGAACACCTTCCATAATAAAGCAGCTCTTGTGTCTAAACTCAGCTCAGAAGAAATTAGTTTCTCAAAGAAAAGGATGTCAAAGCAATATAAGAATTTTATAACTTCATTAAAAAAAAATATAAGAGAGCTGGCATAAAGAGTAGGCTGCATCTGCCCACACTCAATAATCATCACAGAAATTCACTGGGAGGCAGCAGTGACTCAGTCTGCACTACACAAAGACAGCTTGTGCTCGCAATACATAATGAAACTGGGCTTTATAGACGACCATAAATCTGCATGCGCCCCATTGACAACACACATGCAAGGGAATCCCAGCACTGACAGACATGGGCTTGGAATTATCAGCCCTTCCTCTTGCTGCTACCCTAACAGATAATCTCAAAGCTTTCCCCCACCTCTTCCCACGCTAGGAGATGGATTTCACAGAATCACAGAATGGCTCGTGTTGGAAAGGACCCCAAAGATCATCTTCTTCCAACCCCTCCGCCACGGGCAGAGATGCCTCCCTCCAGATCAGGTTGCCCAGGACCTCATCTAACCTGGCCTTGAACCCCTCCGGGGACAGGGCACCCACAACCTCTCTGGGCAACCTGTTCCAGCGCCTCGCCACCTCTGAACGAAGAATTTCCTCTTAACCCCTAATCTAAATCTCCCCTCTTTTAGTTCAAAACCATTCCCCCTCGTCCTGTCAATATCTGATTGAGCAAAGAGCTGCACTCCATCGTTTTGATAAGCCCCCTTTAAGTACTGAAAGGTTGCAATGAGGTCCCCCAGAGCCTTCTCTTCTGCAGGCTGAGCTCCCCCAGCTCTCTCAGCCTTTCTTTACCATAGAGGTGCTCCACCCCCCTGATCATCTTTGTGGCCCTCCTCTGGACCTGCTCTAATAGCCCCACGTCGTTCTTGTGCTGGGGGCACCAGAGCTGGATGCAGCACTCCAAACGAGGCCTCCAAGAGCAGAGCAGAGGGGGACAATCACCTCCTTCCCCTGCTGGCCACCCCTCTGTTGATGCAGCCCAGGATGCAGTTGGCCTTCTGGGCTGCAAGCACGCACTGCCCGCTCACATCGAGCTTTTCATCCACCAGAACCCCCAAGTCCTTCTCTGCAGGGCTGCTCTTACTGAGTTCTTCACCCAGTCTGACCCCACGTCCAGGATTGCCCCTAGATTTCTCCTAGAGGAGACAGGCTCTGTTGCACCCACTGCTCATGCCGCCAGGAGGCCATGCCCAGCTGTACCCACGAGCCAACAAGCCCTGGTACACCGACTCCTGCTTCCTTTCTAAACAGCAGCGATAGTTCCCCTTTTTATAAAGGGACAGTAACAATCAAGACAGTAAGAAGACAGACAAAAAAGGGCAAAAAGCTGAAGTGCTCAAGTCAAAACACACGGAGAGCCAACCTCGCGCGTTAGCAGCCCATCGAGGTCGCCCAGGTCTGACAGCAGCACAGCTCCACACCTGCTTTTCACAGACAGGAGGGTCCGAGCTGCAAAATTCCTGTGATATGATTCAGAAGGAAGAAATGACATCAAGTCATCAGTACAACCTCTCGTCTCAAACCAAGCGGTTGGGCAGCTGGCACTGGGAACAGGCATGTACATTGTTCTGCTTGTGTGTTGAATTTCGATTTAATAAAACCAGTTGGGCAGCAGACAAGAGCTTATATGAGGCTACCTCCCTCCTCTACTGCTTGGGGAGACTGCATATTGTCTACCTGGATGCTCACTAAAGTCCCCAGAAATCTGTTTTGCCACAGCTCTACTTGGGCTAAATTTAGCAGAATAATGGAAGTCGTTGGGAGGTATGCAATTGATTTAGATATCTGCACTTTAATGCTGCCAGGCAGCTCGTTTCTGCGTGATCCCCAAGTATCTGGAAAGAAAGGACATCCCGAAAAACATCAGGACATACACTGGACTATCAGTGGATCTAGGAGCTGATGATCCACGTTACAAGACCGCCAGGAGCTTGAATTAGCCAAGTCTCTACAGTGGTGCCCGAGCAGGCGTGGAACACAACAGTGGTTGGATGTTGTAATAATGCATGGCTATGTTATGGAACAACGCTGAGCAGCAACACCTCTTTCGCCAGCGCTTTTGCTTGTTAAACAAGTCAAAAGTATTTTGAATGCCTTAGGACTGCTGAACGTAAGCGTGGTAGTAAGTCTCTGCTGCTTGTTTTCCATAGTCACCGCGCTTGGTCCTCAGAGCTGGGGTACCTTAACAGAGATACAAAGCAAAACTTCTTTGCTAGCAGAAGGTAAAGAGTGGCATTAATTACCTCTAATTCACAACTCACAGGTAAGCCAGAGAGCTTGCCTTTAGTTGTTAAAAAAAAAAAAAAAAAGCATTACAAACACCCTTTCTACCTTACCTGAAGTACTGGGAAGGATCAGCTCAAATGAATGTCTGCACTGATGTAAACCGGGCAAAACTAGCTGCTTGCTGGGGACAGGGACTATCCAAACACCAACTCTTTGTACTCCATTGCAGAGAGGAAGGGGACCTACAAATTACATCAGCTCTAAACTTCCTCCCACAGCCCGAGCTCCAGCAGCAGCGCGGACGTGGCTCTGCCAGCTGGAGGTGCTGCACCCACCCGTGAGGTCCACTGAAACCAGCGGCGCCCAGCACGGGGCACCCAGATATCCAGGGCTGTCAGCACCTCTGCAAGAAAGAAACCGCAGTACGCTGCCAAAAATACAGAGCATCAAAATAAGCGTATCGCTCCAAAAGAACCTATTCCACTCACATTAACTTCCAGAAACGCACACTTCAAAAAAACTGCAACGGGCACTTGGAAAAGCCACCAGCAAACGCAGCCGTTTGGTCGAATCTGGTCCCAGGAAGAGGAAGCCGTGCTAACAGCTCACTCAGGCAGAGGCGGTGATCGGGGAGCAGGACTCTGGGCTCTCCTCAAGCACAGTCGCTTCAGTGCCGTGCCACGAGCTCCCGAACAGTACGGCAGCACCACTCACTCACCTCATCTCCCCGGGCAACTGTTGTTCCTAAGGAACTGGAATCCTCAGGCGAAAGAAACCAGGAGAAGGACAGCATGTTATTATTAGATCGGTATCGACGTAAGCTGGAAACAGAACCCAAACCCCAAACTAACCAATTCTACCTATTCGAAACTTCGGCCTCAGTTCGCAAGCCGCAAGCATAGCATCAGCTGAAGCACCCCTCTCACTGGCCACGGACCCAGGAGCATCAGTCATCACTGCCACTTATTTCTCCGACCTCTCCAAGTCTTTAAGATACGCTGCCCTTTAAGATACGCTACCAAAGCACGTAATTAAAAAAAAAGGGGAAAAAGAAAAAGATCCAGACCAAACGTAAAAGTCATTTGGGTTACAGCACTTACTTCCTCCCAGGATTACACTTCCCTGCCAGGGCTACGTCAGCAGCAAAGAGCCACAGATGCCTTCTGCCTTTTATTAGGCTTAGGGGCTGAAGAACAAGTTGTAAGTTCTGACCCTGCAGCTGCCTCTTCTCAAAAAAAGAAAAAAAAATCAAGTTCTTCAGTTAGTATCAATATAGCTGAAGCTTACCATTAAGTGATACATAATGAGGTGAAACACACTGCGTATGTGCATACACACTAGCAAACATCTGTGCTGGGATTACCTCGATGCATTCTTCACACTTTTCAAACAACTCTTTGCATGACAGATTCACGCTTTCCAAACAACCCGTTTTGGCATGAAAGCATTCTCTGTTCCCCCACCTGACTCTACGCAGGAATTACGCCATGACAAAATGACTTAGACTTAACATTTCTCCAATACACTAATTCTTTTCTTTATCTGTCACCATCTACCACAGAGAGAAAGACAAGAAATAAAATTTAAAGTAGGTAGATGGGAAAGCTGGAACACAGCGGGTGAAATCCAAACCCCACTTTAATCGGAGAAAGCTTTGGTTCATACATCGCCTTCACAAATAACTGGAGAGCAGGGTAGTGCAGGTGAAGACAACAGAAAAATGTTTAAGCACCGAACGGAAGGTAAGCCTGGAACCAATCCTCCAGGTTATCATTACTAGTTCATTAACTGGGTGATTTATACACCTTCCCCCTGAAAACAGAGCTTTAGAATAGAAACACTGACACAATCTTAAATTTAGCAACACAAATGGCATCACTACTATAAGGGGAACTTGATGCATCTGCACTCTGACAAGAGGATAGGATATCAGGGGCAGAACAAGAGGCGCTGCAGGATGTCTGGAGGAAGGGGTTTAGGGATCTGACGCGGGCACGCTGCCCTGCACCGCTCCTCAGGCACCCCTCAACAAGTGAGCCTGCCTGTCCCCCAACCAACTCCTGGCACTTCTCCTCCACCCCTAATTCAGTTGACCCCTCTATTCCCTCCAAGCCTTTCTCAAGGCTCGTTGCAGACGACCTGAGAGGACTACGACAGGGACAGGCGGAAGCGACGAATACTCCTTCAGCTGCTGTGAGACCGAGCGACGCTGCTGCCCCTTCTCCTGGCACTGCCTCCTCCAAGCAGCGGCAGAATCCCAGGTCCTTACGCAAGCGTCTCCCAGCCACAGGGGAAGTGACTGCACGTCATTTTGTAAGTTCTCTGGGACTTTGCTCGCCTTCTGTATAAATCCACGTTACTTTAGGAAGCGTTAGTTTACTCACAGCCCTCGGCTTTTACTCAACTAAAACAAGACATGCAAAGTCACACGAGTTTAACTCAACAGGTGACATAACACCTGATGTTCGCCAAGTCAGCGCGGTTTCGGACACGTGCAATGCCCCCCTCCAAGCCTCGTTTGCTGGGTTTAGCTCCTCCTCGTCACACAAGCCCCAAAACCACACGAAACACTACGATGTTCAAACCAGCTGCCTCACGTTTCTAGTTCAGCGCGGCACAGGGCAGGCAAAATACCCTGGGACTGCTCTCGGCCACGAGACGACCTCGAAAACTTAAGCCCAGCGTAAACAACTGTAACCCACTCACCTAGCCGTGAGCCTGCGGGAAGCCCGGAGCAACGGTCTGAGAAATGCAGTATTTGCCCCAAGAACGGATTAACTTTAATCGTCAGCGTAGCATATAGCCCTGCACTCCACAGAGCAGGCTGCTGAAAAAGCCCCTAGGTAATGCCGGGCCCAGAAAACTTGAGCTCATTTAATGTAAGCACCGTGCCTGGGTAAATCGGATTGTGGCTGAGACCCCAAGAGACCCCACCGAATGAGGACGTGGACAGACTGGCTTCCTCTGCCACCTCACCGAGACGATCCACAGGTACGTGATTCTACAGCTGCAGCTCACAGGTGTGAGAGGACACCGGGTGCTGCAAGACGCATTACGCCCTGGTGAGCAGCACCCGCTTCTTCTAGCCCAACAGCTAGCACCCTGGGAGACTGCAGATCCTGTCCCAAAACAGCAAGCCACAATAAAGACGCCTGGTGAGAAATCAAAGGAAATTAGTTCCTTTAATTCCACTCCACCGAACATCCTACCGACCCAGAGACCTGACCCTCACAGGTCACGCAGCCGAACCTCGAAGCAGCACTCGACTAACTCCATCTCTGGATGGAGAGAAGCCCAGCTACAGCTACGCCACAGAATATAGCTTCTCAGTTTTGGTCTGAGGACGATGTGAGCGATCAAGGCCAGTAAGACCCACCAAAGAGGAAGACGGTGCCACAAACCGAAGCCTGATATTGTTAAATCGCTCCAGGTTTCATCACGCTCGTGCTACGCAGGTAGCTCGAACTGGCCCTCAGGAACCGCTGGGGAAAAACTGCAAAGCCTGACGGCTTAAGGGGTCAGTTGGCTCCAGATCCTACTCACCTCCAGGTCACCAGTCCCCAGCCAGTCCCCACTCCTGAGCAGGGGTAGAGATCAGAGAACGGACCATATCCAAGTGATGTTTCTCCTTCACAACTGGCATGAGTTGAGTTGGGAGTCTTAATCCAGCTCCTCAAAAGCCAGGTGGCTGTCTCCAGCAAAGCAGCATCACTGCAAGCAACCTGTTGAGATCCATCCTCACTTGTGCAATCCCTGGAGGCTGAAGTAATGGTTTACTATCCAGTGAAGCTGCCATCAAACATCACACTGTGCCAGCTTGGTGGACAGAGAAAAAAATAATCAGTCTAATGTCTTTCCTCGTCATCTAGACTGTCGAAAAATACCCTCATATTTGCAAATATACACATACACACACACTGGAATAAGCTTCCGAAGTTTCTGTGTACATAGAATCCACCCTTATATTCCAAGGAAACAGGAATGAACAGGGGGAAGTCTTTAGAAATAAATGTTTAATAGCGCGTTGAAAATACAAAGAGCTGTGGATGGGAGAAGCGAGACCCTACGAGAACATCTGTTGGGGAAAAAATTCAGCAAGCCAACTGCAAACTACTGAATTGTCATTCAGTAAGGAAGGAAGATTACTGCAAGTATCCTTGGTACGACTGAACGGAGAATTTCTAGCGTGAATTCAAGGAGAAGGACACAGAGGTTACGCCAGTCAGCCTTAGTAGCCTACAGGTGTCAAACAGGACAGAAAAACAGAGCAAAAGGAATCGGAACTACCCGAAGTTACTACAGGGAACCAGACCCCCAGGTCTCAAAGGGAGATGGAGAACAGGTCGAAGCAAGAGGTGAGGCGAGATTCTCAGCAAGTACCAGTGAGAGAAAACCAAACTGAGACCAGCCACACATGGAGTTTCTTTGCATGCTGTCAGCGGGAAAAGGAACACCAAGACAAAGACTGGGAACCAGCAAGGGCGCAGCATTTTGCTCTGTACGTGGGCAGGCGTTTGCTTTTGACGAGCAGATGAGGTCCTACAACACACTTCCACTGCTCCTCATGCAGATGGAAGAAAACAATTCTTGTACATGGCAGTGATATGGGATATCTGTGGACTACGTCCCGCTCTCCTCTCGAGTATTTTCCTTTTAACACCAGCCAGTGTCCCCAGCACGGCTGGCAGGTAAGGGCAGCTCTGCTGCTGCTATTCCCCAGGTTTTGAAGCAGCAGCCACAAAACTCTGCCAAAGGGTTTCCCTCCCTTTTGCTACCGTTAGGATATAATTCTTCAGCCTATCCTTTGTTTGGTGATAAACAGACACCAAAGCCTGGCAATGTTTCCAGCTCCCCAAGCAGGTTATCTTCCTTTACCAGCACTTCTTTTCAGTACTCTTCTTCCGCTTTTTAAACTTTGACTTTGCTCCACAACCGAAGACAGACAGTAATCTGCACCTACTCAGCAACACGGGCAGGACTAAGGCTAGCTTTGTGTTTCCAGCTCCCGTCGCATCTGAATCCTCTTCAGCTGTGGTTCAGATTCTGATGGATCACTTTGAACAAACAGAGGCTGCAAAAGCAGCAGAAGCAATAATAAACTCAGGGTTTCTTTCTATTCACAATTCCAGTGGCATCCTTGAGCTCCAGGAAAAATAAAGCCTTATCCTGGAGAGTTGGAAGCTCTGCACTTAAGCAGCTTCTGCCAGAGGCTGGCTTGGTGCTCCTGACACTGAAGCTCATTCCCTTACAAACCCCACTACTAAGGCACACCTACTTGAGTTATCAGCATAAATGATTAGAAATATGCCTTTTTTCCCCCCCCCCCAGACCTCTTTTGACAGCACTGAAGCCTCATAAAAGACAGAAAAGTATACAGAGAGCAGGCAGGGCAGACACAGTTGAGCTCAGGCCAGTTCAGAGTCTCTGCAGCCTAACAGCTGATCACTAACAGAGTGATCCATAACAAAAGTGACAGCAGAAACCCATTAGGGTTTGCAGACCTCCCTCAATAAACCAGGCATCAACTGGCTAGAGCCTTGCCTATCGAGCAGGTGTTGGCACAGGTTGGATTCTCTTCTGAAAGGCACACACCCTTCTTGTGGCTTCTGAAAGAGAAGTTATCAAGCCCCTTATAAGACCAGAGACCAGTGCAGCAGCAGAGACCCAGGCTCAGCTTCTTAAACAGAAAGAGGCCAGAAGGAACAATAACTGGAAAAGGTCGCTATCCATGAAAGATGTAATACAGAACGTAAGGAACTAAAGGACGTAAGGAAAGGGATGAAAAAGCGGTTCACAAAATGGGGGACAGAAGAGAGGTAGCAGCCCCCCCCCCCCCCCCCTTACATCCACTTCCACACCACGCGAGGAGCTCACGGGGGCCACCTCCGAGCCCGTTTCAGGGGGACGAAGGGGCCCGCTGGGCGCAGCACCCGCTTACCTGGGAGACCCGCGGCCGGAACGCCGCCCCGGCAGGAGCCGGCGGCAACCCCGACGCCCGGGGGTTTTCGGAAGAACCGAACCCCGGCGCCTCCCGGCACGACGCACGGCGAGGGTTTACCCCCGCCACGCGACAGAGGCCGTGGAGCCACCGCACCACTCCCCGGGTAACCCCCAGCGCACCCCCCGCGGAGCCCCCCAGCACCCCAGCGGCTCCCCGCTCCCTACCGGCAGGGGGCCGTTAACGCTCCAGGGCCGGGTTTCGAGGCGAAGGCTCCGCCGCCGCGGGCCGGGATCCCCTCCCCGTGCTCCCGGGCCACCGAACCGGGCGGCCCGCGGCCATGGCGGCGCCGGGCCCCGCTCACCTGTTGCTGCTCCGCCTCCACCGGGAGCCGCCGCGGCCCCGGGCCGGGCGGAACCGCGCTGCCGGTGCTCCGCCGGCTGCTCCCGGTGGCGGGGACCCGGCGGGGAACGGGAGGGCGCCGCCGGGGCTCGCCCTGGAGGCTGGAGACCCGCGGCCGGTCCGGTCCCGGGGGCAGCGAGAGGGGGACCGGCCCAACGCCCCGACGGCTCCGATCCCGGTCCCGGTCCCGGTCTCGGCCCGGGCCCCGGCCCCGCTCCCTGTCTCGCCCCGCTCCCAGCCCCACGCCCCGGTCTCGCTCCCGCTCCCGGCCTCCCGTCTCCCCCGTCCCCCCGCACTCACCGGGCCGGGCCGGGCCCTGCGCCGCCGGGCCGGGGCCGGGGCCGGGGCCGGGGCTGCTGCCGCCGCCGCCGCCACCCCGGGGCCGGGCCTGGGCCAGCGCGGGCCGCCCGGGCGGGGCGGCGGAGCGGGAGGGGGGAGCGGGGCGAGCGGCGCGGGGGAGGCGGGGCGGGACCGGAACGGGAAGGGAGGGGGAGGGGCGGGCGGAGGGGCGGGGAGGGGAGGGGAGGGGACGGAGGGCGGGCCCCTTACGCGCCGCGTCACCGCCCCGTGCGTGCTCGCGTCACCGCGGCGCTCCCGCCGGGCCGCCGTTGTCATGGCAACCGGGGCGGTGGCGCCCCCTGGTGCGGGGGAGGCCTGGAGGGGGCGGGGCCCCAGCGGAGGGGGCGGGGCCAGGAGCGGGGGCGGGGCTGCCCTGACGGCCCCGCCCCCTCGCGCCCGGTGGCCCCGCCCCTCCTGGCTGGGGGCGGGCCCCACGCTAAGGCCCCCCCCCCCCCCCCCCCCGGTCTATCCGGGGGTCTCCGCGCTGCCCAGTGAAGGCCCCCCCCCAGCTGCCCAGAGCCCCCCCGGCTGCCCAGGAACCCCCCAGGTGCCCAGGCCCCCCTTCAGCTGCCCAGGAGTCTCTCTCGTCTGCCCAGAGCCCCCCCGGCTGCCCAGGACCCCCCCCCAGGTGCCCAGGCCCCCCTTCAGCTGCCCAGGAGTCCCCCTCGTCTGCCCAGAGCCCCCCCTGGCTGCCCAGTGAGCCCCCCCCCCACTGCTCAGGGTCCCCCCAGCTGCCCACAACCCCCCCCGACTGCCCAGAGCCTCTCCCCCCGCTGTCCAGGGATGCCCCCTGGCTGCCCAGGATCTCCCCTGGATTCCGTGAGCAGCGCCCCGCTGCCTGGTGAGGGCCCCCCTGTGTGCCCAGAGACGCCCCCCCCCAGCTGCCCAGCAGCCCCACACCGCAGGGACCCCCCCATCTCCCCTCAGCACACGTGGAGACCCCCACTCACGGGTGGGCTGCCACAGCTTGGGGACCCCCCCCCCCCAGCAGTACCCCAGGGCACCGTCACGGGCCTGGCCCGGTGCCCCCCATTCACAGCCCCAAACCCCAGCTCCGAGCGGGCGCTGGCGCCCCGGGTGCACGGGCCGAGCGCCCACCGCTCGGGTCCACCTTAACCCTGGGGAGAGCAGCACCCGCGGCTGCCCCGTGCCCAGGAAAGGCTCCTGTGGGATCACAGGGGCGTTTATCTCGCCCGGGATCAGCCAATATTTGTGGTCACATCGGGAAAACAAGCCCTTCCTGCCGGGTCCAGCACCACTGCCCTACCTCCGCTCTCCCGGCCCCGGCTCTGCTGTCCCAGTTTGACTTGGGCTTATCGGGACGGCTCAAGGAACCCGGTGTGCTGGGACCCCCGAACTGTCAGCTGCCGGCACCGGGGATGACGGCCGCGGTGGCTTTCCTGCTCCTGAGCCTTCTGAGGATGGCAGCTGCCAAGGGCGTGTGGTGCCCAGCCTGTGGGCTGGCGGCCCTGGCCCCTGCCACGCAGCGGGACATCCTCATCGCGCTGGCGAAGCAGAGCATCCTCTCCAAGCTCCGCTTGCCGGACAGGCCCAACGTCACCCAGCCCACGTCCCGGGGCGCCCTGCTGACCGCTCTCCGCAGGATGCGGGTGCAGCGCGCCGACGCGCCCGTCGCCCCAGGGGTGCTCCGTGCCAGCGGCGGCCCTTACCCACGCCCTGTGCCGGGCGTGCAGCACTACGAGATCCTGAGCTTTGCCGAGTCAGGTGTGTGCAGAACCCCCGGGCCCTGTGGGCGTGGTGGGACGGGACCCCACGGGTGGGGGGCATGGTGGGATGCGGGGAAGGCGCTGAGAGGTTTCCTCCTGGGCACGGGTACCTTGAGAGCCCCGTGCAGGGGCGCTGAGCGCCTGCAGGCACTAACGGGCCGGCACCGAGACGCTCCGTGGCCAGAACCTTTGCACCCACGTCCTGAGCTTGCCCCGAGCAGCCACCCCTCACCACGGGGAGGGGAAGCACCGTGGAGACCCCGGGGCTCCTCTCAGCGTTTTGTGGGGGCAAGGGGATGGGTGGGAGCAAGGACAGGCTGCGGGGTCTCGTTAAGTCGTCCGTTTCTGTCGGACCTTCCCCGCTTGTGCTGGAGGTGGGTGGGTCAGGCGGCCAGGTCAACCAAAGCCTGATTTCGGGCCCCGGTTCCCCAGCAGCTCATCATCTGGGGAGTCAACTCCAAAGCCCGTCTGCTCCCCGCGGTGTTCTTGCTACCCGAAGTGGTGGGCTGCCGCGTGGCGCTCCGGAATCAGCTGCCTTCCTGGGCAGAGAGAGCTCCACAAAACATGCTCGGGGGTCCTTTACAGGCATCACTGGAAAAGCGGGGCCCTGTACCCCCACTCCCAGGCAAATGCGGCCTTTGGAAAGAGGCAGAATAGGCCCCGCACCCCGCAGAGCATCCTCCCGAGCTGCCCAGACCAAGCTGCTGCTCGGTGAGGTGCTGGGGGGAGCATGCACCCCTTGCAGGCCTCTGTGTGTTTTGCATGGCTGCTGTGGGATCTTGGGGGCTTGCTTGAAGACCCCTGGGAACAATGCTCCTCCATGGCACATTGCGTTCCTGCACGTGAGGGCAATGCGGAGATGTCTCCCAGCTCAGCAGAACATCTGCTGGAAACGAGGGAGCAGGCATGAGCCACGGGCCTGGGTCCAACCTCTTGCCCTGCTGTGCTGTGCCAGACCGCAGAGGAGGGCATTCGTCGCTCCCCCTCCTTTGTGGGGAAGCCCGGCAGCCCCAAAATGCTGCTGCTGCTGAGTGGGACGTGCAGGAGCAGGCGGTGGTTCCAGCCATGGAAAGTAGAGGTGGTGCCGGTGGCCCGAGTCGGCATGACCGCCTTAAATCCGGGGCTGGTTTACACAGCCAGATAACCTTCTCCAAAACCCTCAGCAGCTTCCCTGACAAGGGGGATCTCAGGGCAGAGAAGGTGGAGCCAGGCCGGGTTGCTGCATTAAGCACCAGGCCCAGATGCTGCTACTTCAGAGCAGCAGCAGCAGGAGAAGCAAAGCGTGCTGGAAAGCGGGGGCCCCTTGACACCCGCGTGTCCTGCTTGCTGCTCCCTGGTTTAGACGTGCCTCCCGTCTGCTCTGCCTTGGTGCTCCCAGGCTGGGAGGGCCTCCTCCCCATCACCTCCTTACTCTGCTTTTGGTCCTGCGCACAGGGTCCTCTACTTCCCGCAGAACCCTCCTGCATTTCCACTTCGCCCCGGAGCTTGGTGGGAGCACCGAGATCCTGCAAGCCAACCTCTACCTGTTCTGGGCATCGCCTGGCCCCGGGACACACCAGGTCACGGTGAAGCTTTTGCAGCCAGACCTGACGGGGCTGAACACGACGACGGTCGGCAAGACGTGGCTGGAGGTGCAGAGGGCTGGCTGGGCCACGCTGGATGTGGGCCGAGCTGTCCAGAGCCTCTTCAGCCAAGGGAGCCAGAGGCTGACCGTGGAGCTGGAAATGGTTGAGGACTCTGGGCCTCCCCTTCTGGCTGGCCACAGCGATTCCCACTGGCCGTTTGTGGCAGCCCAGGCCCGGGACAGGGCGCCCCATCGGGTCCAGCGGCGCGGCATTGACTGTAGTGGGGACTCGCGGATGTGCTGCCGCAAGGAATTCTTCGTGGACTTCAAGGAGATCGGCTGGGAGGACTGGATCATCCAGCCAGAGGGATATCACATGAACTACTGCGCGGGGCTCTGCCCCTTGCACATGGCTGGGATCCCCGGCCTCGCTGCCTCCTTCCACACAGCCGTCCTCAACCTCATCAAAGCCAACAACGCAGACGCAGCCGTGGACTCCTGCTGCGTGCCCACGCAGCGCCGCCCCCTCTCTCTGCTCTACTATGACCGGGACAGCAACATCGTCAAGACCGACATCCCCGACATGATCGTTGATGCCTGCGGCTGTACCTAACCTGCCACCGGAGGAGGCCTGGGGGCAAGATGGGTGCTGTGCGGGACTCTCCTCCTCCCAGCTCCTCGGCAGTGCAAGAGCTGCTGCCAGGCATGAGCCCTGCCAAGGCACTTTCTCCTCCCGAGGCTGAAGCGTCAGGGCGGTGCTGAATCTGCAAGTCCTCTCCGCCCTGGCCTCCTGCACACCTCTTTCCCCCTTCAGATCTGCCCGTGGATTCCTCTCAGCCCCAGTGCCATGGCCTCTCAGCCCTGCTTCTGCTGGAATCCAGACCTCCCTGCCCAAATCCCCTGCTGAGCACCCTGATCCGGGGTGGCTCAGGGCAGCCCAGCCTCCCCAGCGCTGCTCCCCCAACCCAGGCCATGTTGTGGTGCTTCAACTCGAACGTGTGGTCCTCTGGTCATGGGCATCAGCCAGGCCACCTCCTGCTACTGGGGGAGCCGAGGAGCTGAGAATAAGCTGGGAGCTGGCGAGGTGAGAGAGGAGAGAGATGCTGCAGAGCCCCATGCAGCAGCTGGACGTGAGGGTGTTAGGGGTGAGGGAGGGGGAACTGGTGCTATTGGGAGGAAAGTGTCAATAAATGACTCCCAGCCACAGCGTGTGCGTGTCCGTGGGTGCACGTGCCTGTGCCCTGCCATCAGCCAGCTCACCTTCCCTCTGCCCCCAGGCTGCAAGGCGATGGACATGCCCTAGCGCAGACAGCCCCACGATGGCACAAAACCGACCCACGCTGCCATGCACAGTCCCCTTCTGAACACCTGCCTGGCCATAAAAGCCGGGCAGTGGGGCCGGGCACCCACCGATGGGACTCGCCATGCCCAGAGGCTGTAATCCTGCTGGCCCCCACAGCTCTCAGGCTCCCTGTTCCTTGGCTGCCTTTCCTGGGGGGGGGGAGCAGAATCCCTGTCCTATCTCAGATCCAGATCCTATCTCAGATCCTATCAGATCCAGAGCACGCGGTGGGACCCCAGCCATGGGGTGTTTGTGATTCCCACCAGGGAAGGCACCATTTGGCCAAATGTCCCATTCCACCAAAACCATCTGCATTCGGCCATTATTGTCCCAATTCAGGACGAAACGGAGCGACACTTCCCTCTTAAAGTGGGTGGAGATGGCCAGAGCCACGATGCCCATGACGCCCAGCCTCGCCTGCAGCCCCACACCAGTTCCCTTCCTGGGAGCAGCCTCTTGGCACATCTCTGGCCTCCGGCCTTATGGCTGCCCGCCCTGCCCCGTGCCAGCCTGGCTGGCAGCGCCGCGGGACACGTCGGTGCCGTGAGAGCGGGGGGCAAAGGGCGGCTTTGACACATTGGCCCCGTTACGTAATCTCGCGTTCGGGTTTCTCCACTGCTCCACACGTGTCCCCCGTGTGCGAGGGCCGAGAGGACGCGGAGAGGGTGCTGAGGTGGGAGAGGGCAGCTCGTGGGGGCAGACCCCGGGGAGGTGTCCGCAGCCAGCTGGGACAGAGCAGAGCCACCGCAGCCCTGTGACCAGCCACGCAGGCACTGACCCCACCACCCCAGCAGCTGGAGACAACCGAACCGGGGGGGAAGAGGAGCAGTGGAGGGAGGGGGGACCAGGCTGAGGTGGTCGGGGCTGTGAGCGGCCCTGTCTGGAGCCGGAGCTGGGCTGCAGGCTGTTGCAGAGCACCTGTGGTGCTGTGAGCAGAGGTGGAACAGCCACGAGCAGGAAACGGTGCTTGCCTGCGGGGCTCACGTCCTGGGGTGGGTGCTCTCACTGAGCTGCTGGGGCAGGGACCCGCGTCTCCCCATCAGGTCGCAGGAGCACGGTGCTGAGGGCAGGGCTCCCAGGCCCCAGCGTCTCCGGGCTTCAGCCCTGAAGGGTTCTTGCTGACCCAGCTGCTGCACGGGCAGGGTGGAAGACTCGGGGATCAATACTGTCTGGGACCCAAGGCCAGTTGCGCAAACCCAAAGAGGATTTGGTGTTTGTTTTTTTGTTTTCTGTGGTTTTTTTTCCTCCTTCTTTTTCAATGCCTCTTTTCACTGTCTGTATTTATTTAACAAACAGCTTTCCTGGGGCCAGTGCTGAGCTCTCTAGGCTGCAGCAGGCTGGGGCAGAAAGGGGCTGAGGTGCGGGGCAGGAGGAGATGTTGACTGCAGCCTTGTGGCCCTGCAGCTGCCTGGGCTCAGGGATGCACGAGCCAAAGACCCTCGGCAGAGCTCTGAGGTACCACAAGCCTCTTGTGGGGTTGGGGTGCCCTTGGTTCCCCTCCTTGACCCAGCAACATGCTCCCCACGGGGCTCAGAGCAGAGAGGGCTGGCATGCATTGCCATGCGGTAGCCCCCTCTCCAGCCCAGCTCCTGTTCCCCAGTTCTTCCCTTCGCTGGGCTGCAGGTGTGCTTTGGACATGGCAGGACACACGGTGGGGTCCTCCTGCCAGCCCTGTGGGACTACTGCCTACCCCCTGGGTCCAAACGTTGTCCCCGTGCCATCTCCTGCTGCTGGGGTGCTGTGCCCCATGGTAACAGTGGGGTCCTGCTGGTTGGGGGGGCCTGGGTACCCTCAGCAGCTCCCCCGAGAGGGTCCCTGGCCTCTGAGGCCCTTCCCTGCCCCTGGCAGTTTGAGCCCAGGGCAGAATGCGTTGTCCTAGGGGTTTGCCAGCCACCTGACCACATTTTCCCCAACCTCTCCGAGTCAGAGGTTCCCCAGCTGAGCGGGGCTTGGGGCCCGCACCCCCTGCTCTCCTTCCCACGCATGCAGCCTGTCCCCCCCCCTGGGCACACAGGATGCCCAGCTGCAGCCCACAGCCCCGTCCCCATGTGAGGGTGACCAAGGCTGGGGGATCCCCCAGTGGCAGCACCATGGGGTGAGCTCCCCCCACAGCTGGGGGGGGCTGGCAGAGGGCAGGAGCCCCCATCCCTGTCTCTCTCTGCAGCCAGGCCCCAGTGCACATGAGGATCCCCGCATCCACCCCTGAGGCCGGTGGTCCTGGCAGCACCCGTGCGTTTAAAGCCCTAAAAAGCCGTGTGTGAAAAAGCCACTGACTGGGCCTCACCACAGCCCCGACATTTTGCAGGTCTATTCCTCCTCTGCGAAAGAAACCTTGGTCTGAGCGTGGGCGCAGAGCAGCGTCCAGCCGGGGAGCAGAACAGAAACCCCACGAGCAGCAGGGTGCAGCTTCCCTGGCTGGTAGGAGGGACGAGGGGCACGAGGGGGATGCTCACACCGCTGGGGCCCCTCGCCCCATGCTGTGACACTGAGCTCCTGCCGGGGCTCCCCGTCCACGGGGGGGGGTCTCTGGAGGAGCTATCTTCAGCAGGCAAGCCCAGGTGCCTCGAGGCACTGCTGTGCTCGTCCTGCTGCTTCCTGGGGGCACAAACCCAGCAGGAGCCCCTTCCCTGCAGCCCCCCCAAGGCTGGCCCAGCACCGCAGCGGCCGTGCAGCCGGCCTCGACCCGGCACGGGCGCTGTGCCCTCGGGCTGTGCCAAGCCCGGTGCAGAGGTGCCGTCCCCCTGGGCCTCCGCTCCGCTGAGGGGACGGGGGTGCGTGGCTGTGGCCGGTGGCTCCTGCAAGGAGCCTTTGCCAGTATCAACAGACCCTGAAGCAGCGGGCCAGGCGCGCCGCGCCAGCTGGGTATCTCTTGGCAGCGCCCGGCTCGCAGGGGAGGGGTGGGAATTCCTGAAAGCCTCCGGCGTTGCCTTGAAAAGGTTTAATCTTTAATTCGCCGCCTCGCACGGGCACTTGCCGGCCCGCGGCGCTGGCTCGGAGGCACCGGGTGAGCCTCGAGCATCGCCGGGGCCTCCCAGGCGCTGTTGGGGCCCGCACCGAGCTCCCGGGAACCCAGACCCCGGCGGTCGGAGCCCGGCCGCCGCAGGCAGGGCCCGGCCGGCGGGAGGCGCCCGCGGGCCGCGAGAGGCGCGGCCGGTACCGGGGGTCCGGGCCTGGTCCCTCCCGCTCGCCCCTCGGCCCGGGGGGGACCCGGCAGTGAGGGAAGGGGGCCGCCGACCACCGGCCCCGGGCCCTGGTGTTGCTGGAGCCGGCTCTTCCCGGCCCCGCTGGCAGGGCCCCAGCCCGGGGGCGCCTGTCTGGTGCAGGCCCTCAAGCCCGGGGTACGGCGGTGTCATACAGTCATTCAGGTCATTAAGGTTGGAAAAGCCCTCCCAGATCATCTGGTCCAACCGTCCCCCTACCACCGACATCACCCACTGCACCATGTCCCCAAGCACCGGCTCCAACCTTTCCTTAAACGCTCCCAGGGACGGTGACGCCACCACCTCCCCGGGCAGCCTGTTCCAACGCGTGACTACTCTTTCTGAGAAGAAATGTCTCCTAATTTCTAACCTAAACCTCCCCTGGCGCAAGTTGAGGCTGTCCCCTCGCCCTGTCCCAGCTGATGCCTTTGGAACCGCCTTCAAGGCTCGCTGCGATGCCTTGTGCCACCAGCCCTGCGGGTGCTGCCCCGAGCCGCCAGCCTGGGCACTGGCTTGCAGCCTGTGGGGAGGGAGCTTCTCTGTGATGGAGCCACGGCCCCAGACCCATGGTCCTGGCTGGATTTGGCATTGCCTTGGCTGGGATCGGTGGGCAGAGCCATGCAGAAACAGGCACAACAGCAGGAGCCATGTTCGGGCACCGGTGCGTGAGCTCGTGGGGGGTCCCTGCTTACCCCAGCCGTTTGGCACCTGTAGGTCAGGTTGGCAGGTGCCACCCTTGCCCCACCGGACACGAGGTCGGAGGCCCAGAAGCCATGTGTGCAGCGAGTGCTGGGCCCGGGGGGACCTGGGCGGGTATTTTGGTCAGGCTGGTCCCTTGTCTTTGCTTTCTGGGAACTGCTTAATCAACAACACACTTACGCAATGGGTGCAAGAACCGCTCACAGCTCCGTGCTGACCCCTGGCCTAGATCTGGCGGTCCAGAGTGTGGGAGGGGGCACGTGGCTGCAGTGCGAGGGAGCGGGGCAGGCTGGATGCTCTTGCTAAGCTGGAGGGAAACGGGTGCTTATGGGAGCAGCTGCATGGGGTTGGCTAATCCTGAAGGATCCTGGTAGGTTCGAAGGGATTCATCCCTTTGGGCACATCTTGCTCCCCAGCCTGGAAAGGAAGGTGGGTTAGAAAGCAATTCACTCTCTTTGCCCAACTCTTTGTCTCCCCTGTTTCGTGCTGTGCCACAGCCCCGACCCTGGCTCTGTGGATCTGGCAGGGAAGGAGGAATTCAGGAAGGCATTGTGCCTCAGTTTCCCTTTCCTGTGTGTGTGAAGAAGTGGTGTGGCGGCAGGGAGGTGGTGGTGACACACAGGCTTCAATGATCCCCTGGTCTGTGGCCACCTGCCTGGTACCTGAGCCAGCGCCTGTCAGTGGGACCGTGGGGATGTCCCCACGTGGGGACTGTCAGCCACAGGGACCCAGTTCTCCCCGTGAGCTGAAGGCAGCAGCAGCCCGGCCCTGCAGTGAATTAAACCTGTCCTGACAGCCCAAAAGGAAATGCTCCACTTCCAGCACAGGTACATGGACACGAGGTGCATGTGAGAGCGTGTCCACAAACTGAGTGCGTGCCCTAGCATGCGGGAGGCAGACTGAGCGCATGTGTGCAAGGGAGCATGCAGCTGGGTATGTACCGCAGAGCAATCTGTGCAAGCGAGTGCGCGCAACAAAGCAGGCATGTTTGTGGGCATATGCATGTGTGCAGAGGGGGAAACTGGCTGACATGTGCTTTGTGTGCAAGCAGGAGTGACAGCATCACATGTATGTGACTCTGTGCATCACCAGTGCACCTGTGTCAGAGCCTGGGTGGAAGAAGCACACGCACAGCCCTGCCGGTACCCAGGCAGTGCTGGCTGCCTGCTGCCTGCAGCCGTGGCTCACAGCCCCTGTGGGAGCCGTGCTCCCAGGCCATGCTGTGCCCACTCTTTCCTCCCTGTTGACATTCCTGGGCTATTCTGGGAGCTGCCAGCAGGCTCAGCCAGCTGAGAACTTTGCCCCTTGCACTGTGGTTGCATCATCTCCGGTGGGTGCTTTTTCCCAGACAGCCCACTCTGTTTACACGTCACCTCTGTGCTTGGCCAGAGGCAGGGGCTCTGTGTGGTCAAGACCTTGGAGTCAGTGCTGCATGGCACAGCGGGTGCAGGACATGGCCGAAGGCCTGGCTGGGTTTCAGGTTCCCAGTGCACCCCGCGGGTTCCCTGCTCTGGCAGAAGGGTGCTGGGCTCTCCTGCTGCCCCCGCAACATCTCACCTTGAACCGACTTGAGTGGTTTCTACAAGACTGTGCCCTGCACTCAGGCTGTGCGCGCTGCTCTGAGCGCAGCACCTGGGGCTGGGAATCTGAAGACCATCGCCAGGTTGCTGTGACACTCCCTGCCACCTCGTTAACCTGCAGTACATACAGACATCCGTTTAGATTTGTGGGGAGGGGGGTGCACAGCATGCACCTGCCCTGCCCTGCGGCTGGCTCTGCCCAGCTCCGTCCTGGGGTGAGTCTGAAGAAAAGAAGGGGTTGTGTCTTGCAGTAGACTAGATGATCTTCAGAGGTCCCTTTCAACCTCAGACGTTCTGTGAAAATGCTGAGACCCGTCCCGTCCCCCCCCCCAGCTCATCATATGGGCAGGGTGCAAAAGCCCAGAGATGCGAGCAGTGCCCAGGAGCTGCAGGAGTTGCTCTGGGCACCCTGCAGGGTGCTCGGTCAGCAACGAACCGCCCTGGCCCTGCCGGGGTGGCTGCGGGGTGTGCGGGGAGCAATGCCCGGGGTGTGGGGACAGCTCTGTGGGCTCTGGGGGCAGGCAGGTGGGGCTGGGATCAGTCCTGCAGAAACACCGCTCCTCCACCTGGGCAGGATTCACCCCAGCCCTCACTTGCAGGTGTTGGGCCACGCAGAGGAGCTCAGCACCCTGGGTCCCTGTGGGGGGGGGGGCTGTCCGGACCCCTCGGCACCCTGGGCAGACGGTGGGGCAAGCTGCGGGCGTGCAGATCCCAAGTTCCTACAGGGTGTGCAACTCCCTTGTGCACACTCAGGCCCCCCGTGCACACCCCCCCTGCGTGCAGCCGCTCGTGGCTGGTCCCCGCGGTGCCCCCCGTGGGTCGGGGGCTGCAGCCGCCCCCCCGGGAGCCCCGCGGCCGACCCGGGGACCCCTCTCGCGGGGACGCGGGGGGCGTCCCGGTGCTCTCGAAGCCCCTTCCCTCGCACCGCAAGGCATCGTCCCCCCTTACCCCTGCCGCGGGGGGGGGCTAATCCCGGTAATCCCCCGCCCCGGCCGCAGCCCGACGGGACGGGCAGGTGAGCCGGCCAATGGCGGGGGGACACCGGGCCCGCCCCCGGCTGCAGGTGCCCAAAGCGGGCGGGCGGCTCCGCACCACTCGTGGTGCCGTCCCATCCCGGTCCCGGTCCCGGTCCCGGTCCCGGTCCCGGTCCCGGTCCCGGTCCCGGTCCCGGTCCCGGTCCCGGTCCCGGTCCCATCGGTGCCGATGGCGACGCGGGGCGCGGGTCCGTGGCTGCTGCTGGCGGCGGTGCTGTGCGCGGCGGCGGAGCCCCGGTGCCCGTCGTGCGGTGCCGGTGCGGAGCGGCGGCTGCTGGAGGAGGCGGCCAAGCGGCAGCTCCTGGAGAAGCTGCGGCTCCGGGAGCGGCCGAGGCTCGCCCACGCCGTGCCCCGAGCCGCCGTGGCCCGCGCCGTGCGGCGCCTGCAAGCGGCCGGTGCTCGCCGGGGCCCCGACGCCGAGGAGCGGGGCTACGAGATCATCAGCTTCGCCGAGCCAGGTGGGTGCCAGGGCTCCCCGGGGACCCGTAGCGATCCCCGGGGGGTTCAGCCCAGCCGCCGAGGAGCGGGCATCCCGGCTGGGCTGCGGCCGGTGGCGGCCCGGGGGAGGTCCCCGGGTCTGCGCGACGCCCGGGGCACGGTGCCCCCAGCCCTGGGGCTGGTCCCTGTCCTGGGGAGCCCCGGGGGGGGGGGGTGTGTGTGTGCAGCCTGCGACCCTCGGGGGACTGCGGAGCCACTGCTGGCCACCCACTCGCAGCGAGGTGGGGGTCCCCGAGCCAAGCAGCCGGTAACGGGATTGTTCCTTCGGGCACCTGCTGTGTGCCGGGGGGCTCCCGGAGCTGCTGGTGAGACGTGGCCCCTCTCTCGCTGCTGCGTTGGCTGCTCAGGTCCTTGTGCCTGTAGTGCTGCAGTGCCCGGCCCCTTCCTGACGATCAGGGTGCCCAGGTAGTGGGACTGGGGGGCTGCAGGGACCCTCCAGCCTTGCCCTGTGTGGCAAAGGAAGGGCCAGGTGAGAGCAGGTGTCTGTTGCCCCCTTCTGTGTCCTTTCTGCCAGGCAGGGTGGGACAGGCCCTCGTTGCACACACGCACAGGCAGCCTTCCCGGGGAGCATCCCCAGGGAAGGGAGGGACAGACCCTGTGTGGAGGGAAGGAGTTTTATAGGTCTTCCCCAAAAAGAAGTCAGAAGATCAGCCCTAATGATGCTGCTGCAGCCTCACTCCCCCAGCATCCTCCTTCAGCGTTCACCTTCTCTCCCCTCTCTCCCCTCAGAGCCCACGTCTCCCTCTGGCATGGGGCTGCAGTTCCAGTTCACTCGCACGCAAGACCAGGACGTTCACATCCTGCAAGCTCAACTTTGGCTCTACCTGCAAGTTCCCCGAGACTCGGTAGCCAACCTTACCCTGAGCATCTTTCTGGCCGGTGGGGATGGCGACGCGGTGGGGGGAAATCGCACGTTGCTGAGTGAGCGTCGACTGAGCGCCAAGGGCAGCGGCTGGCGCACCTTCTCCCTCATGCCTGCCCTGCAGAGTTTCTTTAGGGGAGAACACAGGACCCTGCGGCTGGAACTGGAAAGCCGTGGGGACAGGGGTGATGTGGTGGCCATAGTCAATGCCACCCAGTCCCACCAGCCCTTCTTGGTGGCCGAGGCAAAGGTGCGGGAGCTGGGACACCGTGTGGCCAAGCGCAGCCTCCGCTGCAGCCAGAACTCCAACCTCTGCTGCCGCAAGGACTACTACGTGGATTTCCGCGACATTGGTTGGAACGACTGGATCATTAAGCCTGAGGGCTACCAGATAAACTACTGTGTGGGCCAGTGCCCTCTGCACGTGGCAGGCAGCCCTGGGATGGCATCTTCCTTCCATACAGCCGTCTTCAACCTCGTCAAAGCTAACAACATCCAGGCATCGGGGCACTCCTGCTGTGTGCCCACGCGACGCCGGCCTCTCTCTGTCCTCTACTTCGATCGCAACAGCAACATTGTCAAGACTGACATCCCTGACATGATTGTTGATGCCTGTGGCTGTAGCTAGGGCTGGGGGAGCACTTCTGGGTTCCCCCTCCTCCAGGGCTGTCTCTCTGGTGGGGACTGCGCGGGGAGAAGCTCCCTTGGGCTGCAGGCTGACTGCGGCGCAATGGGGAGCGTGGCGTGGGATGGGGAATGGGTCTGTTCCCTCAAAGCGGAGAAACTTGGGGGGACAAGAGGCAGTCCTGCTTTTCTCCCCCACTATAGCAAATCTCGCATCAAGTCTGCGCTATTGTTGGGGACAGGGGAGTGAGGCACAAATAAGAGGCCGGAAAGCAGAGGATGGAGGGTATGGCTTTGCCAAGGACCCCAAAACCACAACGGCAAGATGCAGTCCTCTGCTCCCAGGAGGATACGCAGCTGTGAAGGATGGCCTTGCTTCCTGGCCAGGTCCCATGCACTTCCCCCCCTCATTCCCCTGGGCTTTGAACTTTTCTTCCCTGCTGCCCACCCCACCAGTCAGGTTTCTTCCAGCCCAGTGCCTCCTTACAGGGAGGTCTGTGTCAGACTTTGCCTTTAAGGCTGTATTAAAGGTGCAGATTTTTTTTTTCTTTTGTACCTCTAGTTTTGCAGCTATTACTACTTTATCATAGAGGTTTCTGCAGCAATTGGGACTCCCTGGTGCTCTGTCCTGTCTACCCACATCTCTATTGAAGATCCTACTCTGCCTTTGTCTTCCTGGTGCTCATGTATGCAATGCACCCACGTGCTCTGTGCTTTTAATTTATTTTAATACTTTGGTGCAGCTTTCCCAATAAATGGGTGGAAACACAATGTCCAGGCTCTGACTGCTTCCTCCTGGCACCACCAGGGTGAGGGAAATGGTCCTGCTTGACCAGAAGGTCCAACCCCTGGCCCTGGGCTTGCTCAGCTCTGATCTGGCTCTGGCTGGGAGGATGTCGGGTGCTGGGGGTGTTGGAGCAGTGCACGGGCTGTAAACTGCTGCAACCGGGGGCAGCACTGCTGTGTTGGGAGCCAGGGGGGCCTTCGCTGCTTCTGGGGCTCCCTGGGTGCCGTGGGGTGTTGGACAGAGACTGTGAGCGGGGCCGTGCAGGGGGCTCTTCCCCCATGAGTGCCTGTGGCAGGGGGACCCAGGAGCAGGGCAGGGGCTGGGAACCATATAGCACCTCACTGTGGGGACTAAAGGGGGGTGGCCTGTAGCATGAGCATCACAGGAACAATTTCCCAGCAGAGGAGGTAGAGCTGGGGGGCCATACCCCCCCAAAGGTGCTGTTTTCCACCCAGATCAAACCCGAGAGGAGCTCAACATAGCACAGCTCTGGGAGCTCTGGCCCTGGGAGGATGACCTCAGATGGCAAGCCACAGCCTCCCCCCCAAAATCCTGTGACCCCACTGCAAATACCAGAAACCCCCACCCTAATCACCTCTCACTGACCCCCCCCCCCCAATTGCACCCAGCCCAGTCCCCTCTCACAGGCACCCTAAACCCTAGCCAGTGACCCCGTTCCCAACCCATAGCAGCCGGTCACGGGGGCTGGTGATGCACAAGCCGGTGGCTGATGGGGGTTCTCCTGTGCCATTCGGGATGGGGGGGCTCCTGGGATGGAAGGCAGCGCCCCCGCTCATCCCCCCAGGATCTCACATGGCTACCCTGGGTCCTTGTTGCGCAAGCACCTGCTCAAAGCTCAGTTTGGGGCTGTTTTATCTGGGGACAAACCCACTTGATCTCCCAGGCTGGCCCTGTGCTGTGCCCTGCAAGCGGACAAAGGGCAGCTTTCATCAGCCAGCTGCAGGGGGCAGCCCCCCGGGCTGTGGGGCAGCACGGCCATGGCCCACGCTCCTCAAAACGTCCCCACCCGTGGGGAAGAGCCGACAACCCCTGCAGGATGCTTCAGCCCTGCAGGCTCTCCAACAGCTCCAGTGGGCGTGCGGCTCACGGAGCGGTGCCCCGCGGCAGTGTCTGTGCACACGCTGCCGTGCAGATGCCAGGAGAAGCAGATGTGGGCTTCAGGGAAGCGCACGGGGACACGCGCTAAGATTTTGAGGTCTCCCTGCTCCCTCCCTGTAGCAGCGCTACGGCTCTAGCTAGCACAGCTGATGGGGGACGCCGTCCCGCAGGGATGCCAGGTATCCGGTTTTCCTTTGCCAGCAGCACAGTGCCCTCCTCGCAGCCTTGAACGCGTGCGTCCCTTGGGGGGGGGGGGTGCGGATGCTGACTCACTGACACACTGACACGCTGACCCGCCAGCCCCGAGGCAAGGTGCTGAGCTGGCTGCAGGGGTACCATTAAGTCTTTAATCCTGCTGATCATCTGGCCCTGTGCTGAGCAGCTTTAACTTTCCTAAGCAGGAGGCCGAGATTAACTGTGGGGCGGGGGATGTGGCAGGGTTGGGGTCTGGTGGCCGAGAGCTGCCGGGGGGATCTGCGTACCCATCCCTTCCACCAAGGGGGCTCAGCGCTGGTGGCAAAACCGACCTGGGCCTGCGTGGCCACACGAGTCACCCCTGGGGAAGGGGTGGATGGCTTTGGGCAAGTCCCGAGGAGGGAGGATGTGTAGGGCCGTGGAAGCGTGGGCGGGCAGGGCTGGCCCCGCGCGGTGCCCAGGCCACGGGAGGTCTTTCCTGACAGCTTAGCCAGGGTCACTCAGCTCAGAAGCAAAGCTGCTGAGCAGCTTACGCATATTACAAAACTGGCAGGCAGGCAACGCCTCTTACCTGCACCCACCACCTTGGCCCTATCTCAGGGCTGCTGCTCCGGGACTCGATGCCCCACAGCAGTCCAAGGGCACCCGAGGACCCAGATGGTGCCGGGGGCTGGGGGGCAAGAGGGGTGTACAGGCACTGCCACCTTCCCTTCGTGCTGGGACCTCCCTGGGCAGCAATGCCACCACCGCTCGCCCCCCACTGGGCTGGGGGCAGCTGGCAGGAAAAGGGTTGGGGCCAGGCTTGGACAGTGGAGAGGGAAACTGATGCAAGGAGCGGTCTTTGACGAGGTGGCTGGGAACTGATGTGTCTCCTGAAGTCTCTCTTTCGTGCTGTCGTCCCCACGTTGTTCCTCTGCTCTGGGGGTCCCAAGCAGTCAGCGCAGAGAGCATCTCCCAGAGCTGTGGCCGCGTGCTGTGCCGGAAAGCTGCTCCTGTGGCATGCTGGATACCAGTGCGTGATGACATGCGGGGGCACTGGGAGGACGGGCTAATGCCAAGGAACACAGAGTGCCCACAGTCGGGGTAATCCTGCTAAGAGGCTCTGAGGTCAGGCTGCGAGCATGGCAGAGCTCCCGTCTTCGAGGCTTGCACTGGACATGGGCGGCATCGTCCTGGAGAGTAGGACAGAGCTGGCTGCGGCTGGGGACGGCTGAGACCCAGCACAGGGTAGGAGTGGGCATGTGCCCACCCGACGACGTGCCTAGGTCTCCTTTCAGAAGACTGAGCACACGCGGGTGCTCTGGGCATGCCATCCTCCCTGCAGGATGCCTTGGGCCTGGAGCTCCCACGTGGGCTCTCCAGGCAGGGGCTCCACAGCTTTGCACCTTTGCAGCAGGACTAGGGGAAATGGGGCAGGGGCAGAGCTGCGGGAGGGAGCAGGGTTCCCAGGCACAAGCATGTCTGGGGGGTGGGGGGGGGGGATCAACCTGTGTCCCCCCTGTGCCCTGCTGGCGTTGACACACGCTGTCACGTTCTGGCTGGGAGCAGGTGGGCAAAGGCCACTTTCCCTGAAATAGCCTCTTGCACCTAGGGCCAGTGTTGAATCACTGTGGCAACCCGCCGGCACGGTGCGGACTGACCTTCGGTGTAAAAACAAACAGCAAGGGAAAGCAGTGCTGCCAGGTGAGAAATTCACTTCCGTCTCATTGCCCCCCACCCCTCTGCAACCCCAGCAGCCCCTGGGTCCTGTTCTTAGCTCTCGCTCAAGCACCCTTGTCCCCTCCTCAGTGCAGGCACCACCGCTGTGCAACGCTTCCCTGCCGTGCATCCGGACCTGGCTACATGCAGACCCCATGCGCTGGATGAGGCTGAGCTGGGCTGGGCTGTGCTGGGGAAGGGGCTGGCTGCGCAGACCCCTTTTGGGGCATGGGACCCATCTGAGGTAGGGGGCAGAATGCTTTGCAGCCCCCTGAGCTGCAACAGCCCCGACTCTCTGCTCGCCTTCTGCGCGGTGCCACAAAGGTGGCGTGTGACTTGACTTTGCCCCTGCAAGGACGTGCAGCCGTGATGGCGACTGGGGGGTGTATGCAAACGAAAATCACCGATGGGGGGCCCTCAAGGTGCTCTCTGCCCCCACCAGTGTGTGTTACCCTCACCCCTCCACCACCGGTACCCCAGGAACAGTCAGTGCAGTGGGAAAACTTCTGGGTGATGACTGGGAGGCCCAACTGCAGGCACCGGTGCTGCCAGAACTGCTGGGATGGGGCAGCCAGGCTACGGACCCTGCAACCAGGTGGCCAGGGAAGCTTCTGGGCTGGGAGAAGGCTGGGTGAGCCACAGACGTTGTGGCCAGATGAGGAGGGGAGACATCAGGGCAGCCCTGGGGGGATTGCTGGGCACCTCAGCGGCCCCCAGGATGGGGAGGCAGGCGGATTTCCAGGTGGCGAGGAGGGGCGCATCCTCTGAAGCAGCTGAACTGCGCTCACTGCAAAGACCGGGGGGACGAAAGAGGTCGCGGAGCGTCGGCGCTGGAGGTAAGGTGATGCCAGGACGCAGCCTGCACCCAGCATCTCAGGGTCTTTGGGCAGAGACATAGGGCACTGCAACCCTCGGGAGGCCTGGGGAGAAAGGCTGGGTTTCCAGCTCTGCCCAGCTGCTCCCCCACAGTGGGACCCTGGTGGGAAGGGTAACGGGGGGGCTCCGCAGGCCAGGAGCGCCCCAGCTGCAGCCTCACGAAGCGGGCAAAGGTGGACAAGGCTCCTCGGCTGGAGGAAGAGCCCCCGCCCCGCTGCCCCACCCGCTGGGCCCCCTGCACCTCCGGGTAGGGGCCAGAGGAGCCTCCAGCCCCCCGTCCTCCCCAGGTGAGGTGCAGTGCTGAGCCCTCGCTGTCTTGCTGGGAGGTGTCAGTCTGAGGTGTCGCCCTTCTGCCTGCTCCCTTCCTCGGGGGGTTGCCCTCTCCTGGCTGGGCTGGTAGGTGTTGGCACCCTGGCGCACTGCCTCACCGGGGCCAGGTTGGGCGTTAGGGGTGTCGGCTGCTGGTGCCGCGTCCTACATGTGCATGTGCTCTGTGTGCAGGCGTGTGCTGTGCGTGCAACTGTGTGTTCATACATGCAAAAGCGTGTGTGTGTGTGTGCTTCTGTGCACAAGTTTGCACAGATGCATGTGCTCAGGGGTGTCTGTGCACATGGCCCTCTGCTTGTCCCCGGTGTGCACACATTTGAGTGGCTGCACAAATGCGTGCAGGCTGCACTTGTGTAGAATCATTGAATAATTAAGGTTGGAAAAGCCCTCCAAGATCATCTGGTCCAACCATCCCCCTACCACCAATGTTCCCCACTAAACCACGTCCCTAAGCACCACCTCCAACTTTTCCGTGAACACCCCCAGGGACGGTGACTCCACCGCCTCCCTGGGCGGCCCGTCCCAATGCCTGACTGCTCTTCCTGAGAAGAAATGTCTCCTCGTTTCCAACGTAGGCCTCCCCTGGCACAACCTGAGGCACACGTGAAGGCATGTGGGTGCACATGCCCGATGTGTGTGAGCCATGCGTGTGCTCAGCCGCACATGCACACCTGCGACCACGCGTTTGCATTGGTGCGTGTGTGTGTGCATGAACTTGTGTGTGCACGGACTCGTGTGCATTGCCGCACGTGCACACCGCCACATGTACACGCCTGCAACTGTGTGTTTGCATTGGTACGCGTGTGTGTGTGTGCACCGACTGGTGTGCGCAGACTCATGTGCGCACAAACTTGTGTGCGTACAAACTTGTGTGTGCACAGACGTGTGTGTGCATGGATTTGTGTGAGCACGGGCTTGTTTGTGCACAGATTCGTGTGTGCACGGACTCGTGTGCGCACGGACTCGTGTGCACGCAGGGTACCGGCTTCACGGGGAGCGCGCAGGGCCGCCCTGCGGGGCCGTGCTCCTGCGGGGCGCGCCGGGGCCCCGCGCGTGTGCAAGCCCCGCGGCGGGCGCGCGTGCCCCGCGTGCGCGCGTGTGCACGATCCAGCCCGGGTTTTCGGAGCGGCTGGGACCGGCGTTGCTCCCGGCCGGGGTCTCCGTCCCGAGCGGGCTCGGCGCCGCCGCCGCCGCCCGACTTGGCGGAGCGGCTCCGCGGCGCCCCGCGACTTTTACCGGGACGCGCCGCCCCCCCGCGGGGCTCCGGCAACTCGCTCCGGCCGCCCGGGGAGGAGCGGGAGCGCGGCCGGGGAAGTGCTGGGGAAGGAGGGGGGTAGGGGCCGCCCCGTCCCGTCCCGAGCCCGGGACCCCCCTGGATGTGCCGCTGCTCGCCGGCCCCGAGCCGCAGCCGGGAGAAGGGGGAGCGTGGACCGGCGGGGGCCGCTCGGAGGTAGGAGCCGCCGGGGCCGTCGGGGGTGCTGGGGCCGCGGGCTCGGTTTGCTGGAGGTGCCGCGGGACCGGACGGCGCCGGGTCCCCCGGGGGACCCCCGCCGGGCTCCCCGCACGGGGCACCGGGGGCGAGCCGGGGGGGGGGTCGCACCGTGCTGGGGAGCGGCCGGGGCCGAGCCGGGCCGGGCGGTGCCGTGCGGCCAGCGGAGCTCCCCGGGCTCGCCGTGCTCCCCAACACGTCCAGGGGAGCTCGCACCCACTCCCGCGCCCTCGCGGCCCCACCGGGCTTCGCGCACCGGCTGGGAGGGCCCGCTTTGCCTGGCCACCCGAGCTCTGGGCGGCCCGAGCAGGGGATGCAGGGTTCCCGCGGCCCCGTCCGTGGGTGCTCTGCTGCTGCCCGGTCGAGGGCGTTGGGCTGAGAGCAGCGGCCGGGTGGAAGTTTCTGCCCCAGCCCGAGTGACGCAGCAGCTGCGGGAAGGTTCCAGGACGCGCAGGAACCACGAGCAGGGCCACCCGCATCGCTGCGGAGAGCTCCCGGCCAGCCGGAGCCTTCTTGCCCCGGGTGTGGTGGTGTACGTGGGGGGCTCCGCCAGCCGCCTTTTGGGCCTCTGCAGCCCCGGCAGGGCAAGGAGGGAGTTGGCTGGCCTGGCCCACACAGCTCGGAGAGTTCTGGGCGCCCTGGGCAAGGCTCCAAGGGGAGAAGTGTCTGGTGCTGAGCCAAGGGGGCGCAGGGGCTCCCCTGGCAGCCTGCCGGGCTGTGTGGGCAGCATCTCGCCGGGGTGAGGCCTGGGGACACCCTCAGGAGCCTCCCAGAACCCGCAGCAGAACACCCAGGCCCCGGCGCACTTGGGCTTCTGAGCCCTTGCCCCGCAGACCCTGGAGCATCGCTTCTGCCCTCCCTGTGCGGCCCACAGAAGTGGCCAAGGAAGTGTCATGTGCCCGGGGAAACCCCTCTGGTTCTGCGGGGAGGGCAGAGCTGCTTTTTCACATCACTTGTGGAACACCCGGGGTCCTTGTCTGTGCACGTGCCGAACGTCCGTCAGTCCTCCCGCGCAAGGACCGCTGGTGGCTTCAGTACTTAGAGAGATGGGGCTCGGGGCAGGTGTGTTGGGTGGGGGACCTCAGCCCCAGGTCCCCCCGCAGCTAAGGACGGGCCCGAGCTCTCCGGCGGGTGGCTCCAGGCCTCACTGGTTGCCAGCCCTTTCGCCCCCGTGCTAAAGGCTCCGGGACCGCTGGGTTCAGGCGTTGTCTCTGCGTCAACCTCTGGCCGGGATCAGGAGTGCGGGGCTGGCGGAGGAGGCTGCCCAGGGCTGGGCATGGCGCAGAGGAGCGAGGGGAACCAGCCTCCTCGTCTGCGTGAGAGGCACCTGAGCAGGACGTCGTGAGACTTGATCAGCCCAGCCTGCAGCTGAGCGTGAGCTGGCTGAACGTGTTTGGGCATAGGGCCACCTTTCTGGGGTTTAAGCAGAGCTCCCTGCAAGGCTGCCCACGTTTCTCCAAGCCCTCGGTGAGCCAGGGGTTCAGGGATGCTGAAGGCAGAGGAAATGTTTCTCCAGAGAACTGTGTTGTGGTGCCCTGGGTCAGGCCCCGCACACACAGATGAGGTCCAGATGGTCCCTAACCAGAATGGGGGGGACTCAGCGTGACAGCGACAGCCCGAGGGTTGCATCTCTCCTGTGAGGACGGAGAGGCAGGCGGCTGGGTCTGAGTGGGGCTGGATGTCTGGGGCATTTGCAATGCCATGTTTGGAGTCTGGAAAACTAGAAGCTATTCCAGCCACAGCCAGGATCCTGTGCCCAGCTGCGGGGGCCCCGCAGGAGCAGCTGGACGCCCAGACACCAGAGTTTTCCCCCGCCCCGCTCTGTAGGATGTGTGCCCAAACCTGAGCTGATGGATGCAGCTTCCTGAGGGAGGAGAGCACTGGGTTTTGGTGCAGGGGCAGACTGGGGAGAAGGGAGGAGGGAGCAGACGGATGAAGTTTCTCCTTCGGAAACTCAGACCTGGGAAAACTTTTCACTGTGCGGCTCAGTCTGCTGTCTCCAGCCGAGGCAGGGGCTGCTTCTGTGGTGGACAGGGGATGATGGCAAAGGCACCTACTGTCCTTTCTGTGCTGTTGCGGGTGTCTGAAGCTGGTTTATTGATGCGTTTGTCCCTGCGTTACGCTAGCTGGGTTGGCCCATGCCCTCCCTTGAGCCTTTTCCAGTGCAAGTAGCATCGATGTCAGTCATCAAGGCAAGGGGGGCAGCTGGAGGTTCAGACCCTGGGAAGGATCCACACCAGAACTCCCTGTGCCTGGCAGGACCCAGCAGCTCTGGAGCTACCGAGGATCCTAGCACCTCTGAAGAGGGTGGCACATCCCTAGCAGGATCCCGTGCACACACACCCTCGTGCGTGTGCCAGCCCAGCTCCCGCCGTGTGCTTGAGCTCCCAGCAATGCTCATGAGTGGGCTCCGGAGGCCCCCAGGGCATGTGCTTGTCACCGTCTCCCTGGTTGCTCTGCAGGGGGGGTTGTGTCTCCCCTCCCCATACCAGCGTCTTTTCCGTCAAAAAGGTGAGCAGAAAATCGGGAGCCGGTTCGGAGCTGAAGGCCACCAGGCCCCCGTGGCTGGTGTAGTTGGAGGGGGGGCAGTGAGCTGTGCTTGACGGTGCTGGGGCTGGCTGAGATCTCCCCGGAGCAGGGAAGTTTCCATCTGGGGGTGTGCGTCAGCGTGGACACCTTGTGCCGTGTGTTGTCGCGTCGGTGCAGCCTGGGAGGTGGGTGTTGAGCTTGGGCTCGGAGGGGATTTGCAGTTCACTTCTGGAGCGTGCGGAGAGTGGGTGGGCGGCTGGGCGGGAGCCACGAGGGCCCTTCCCGTGCAGAAGAGGGATGCTGTCAGGGACACACTGCATCTCGGAACGCCAGCTGCAGGGCCAGCTCGTTTTCCCTGGCCGGTGCGATTCTCCCCACCACTTCAGTGCGCTGTACAGGCGTGTACAGCCTTGCACATCCACACACCCGTACATGTAAGCAGCCTCGTATGTACACACAGATATACATGCAGACGTATGTGCACCTATACGCACATTCCCACACGTGATGTGGCTTTCACTAAAGGGTATTTGTATTGATTTCTTGCCTGCCTTCTACAGCGGGCCTGTCCTTGTCTATCTCTACTGACGTACTGGAAGAGGGAATCCTCTAATGCCCAGTAGTTGGTCAGAATGAGAGTTCCTGCACCCAGAGCATTCCCTGGGGTATGTATGAGTCTGTGTGTCTGCACGCACACCCACGGATGCATGTATCGAGGGGCCTGTTTGTATATACCTGTACATGTGTGCACATTTATCTACCTGGTCAGTCTCTTGTATCCCTGGGGCTGGAGTCTCTTTGTCTGCATGCCTCAGTTTTTCTTGATATCTTCCGGTGTTTATCAATTCCAGTGATGTGAAAAATACCAAGGGTCCACTGGGTGGGTTCTTGGTAAGGACTGAGAAAAACCCCATCCTACAGAAATCCTTACAGGAACACAGCAACTGTACCCCCCTGTTCCCCATCCTTATGGCACATCAAAACCCTTCAGAAGCTGCAGAATAACAAGGCGAACAGCTGATAAAATAGCTGCCACAGATTGGGAACAAGCAGCAAAAACACAGAGTCAGGTTTCAGCTTTGCTGCATCCGGGTCTGAGACTCGTGTGTGTGTGTGTGTGTGTGCTTCCAGATGTAGTGCAAGCACACATCCATTTCCCACCCCTTCTCGAATTCCTGCCCCTGATCTTGGGGGGAGCAAAGCCCTGGCTGATGGCAGAGAGCAAGGCTCTGATCTGTGGGCAGAGCGGGGCTCTGCTCGAGGAACGGGAAGAGCAGGGGTCTGCGCCACTCACCTCCAACAGTGGCAGATACGTTGGGAGAGAAACATGCCCAGCTTTTGGGTATGGCAGGAGGACCCCCCCCCCCCCCCGGCAGGGGTCTCCTGCTCCAAAGGAGTAACTTCTTAAATGCCCAAGTGCTGTGCTTACCTTACTCCACTCCTCAGCAAGCAGTTCTGCAGCTTAAAGGGCACTGCTGTTGTGTATTTAATGCTTTAATGACTGCTGAAGATGTCCTGGACATCCTCCTGCCCCATTCTGAGGAATCCTGCAGAATGGAACTGTTGGGGTGGGAACAGGCTCGGTGTGAACTTCACTGGCTGCAGCAGGAGGACGGATGGCAGCGTGGCTGAGTGCCGGCCCTGTCCTACCTTCCCTTCCTGGGGAAGGCAAGGTTTCCTGTGCTGCTGCCCCTATTCTGGGGGTGTCCCTTAGTGTAACGCATGAGCGCTGTGGGCTGTGGGGTGATTCCCTGATGCTATGGGAAGGAGTTGTGCCTGGCAGGGTCTCTTACAGCTATGACTCAGAGCTGGGCTTTTATGGGTCCCACATGTTCAATTTTGCTGTTTCCCTCCAGCACTGGGAAGGGAAGGGGGAAGTATAAAAATTCCTTATAGCAGCTGCTGCCATGTCTGCACCCTCCTTACCCTCACCCCAAAACCTTGGCCCCACCCAGACCCCAGCCCAGTGAAGGCAGGGGCCAGGGAAGTGGCTTTATGGGAGCAATTTGCAGGGGCAGTACGCGCTGGGGGCCAAAGCAAACAACATACGAGCCCATGACAATTGCCTGCCTGCCCCAGGACCACCTATCAAGCGTCACCGCTCCTGCCCAGCTTGCTGTGGCTTCCTGACTTGCTCGGCTTGTGGTTGAGGGCCGGTAGCCCCTGTGTTACAGGGGAATGCGGAGCTGCGAGCTCCCACCTGCAGCCTTCCTCTGCTGCCTGCCTGTGCCCTGGGGTACACCAGAGACTGGGCAGCCAGGGCTGCACCCCAGCTGGCCTCTCCTCCCAGAGCACACGTGTGTTAGCATGTGTTAACGTGTCTGGAGGCACGTCGGAGCATGATCAGGAATGGGTGTGGATGCATGTAGGAGTGAGGGGCTGGAGTTTTTGCCCCCCCCCCCCCCCCCCCGGCACCCCCTCCATCCCTGAGAAATGACGTACGGGTGGTGGTGTACTGTGGCTTGCATAAGGCTGTGCTGCTGGAGGGATGGGTGGGCTGGGGAGGGACCTCTGGCCCTTTCTGAAAGTGGTGCAAAGGGCAGAGAAGAATTTTGGCATGGGATGGGGAGTGGGGATGTGTTACATTTTCTGAAGGCTAGAGAGGGAAAGAGGGAGAAATGAGCAGAGGATGTCCCACGTCTGTCCTGGCACAGATGTCTCTGCCCCTTTCCCTCCACACATGCGTAGCCTTTCCCCAGAGCTGGTTCCTTCTCTGCCTTATCTTCTCCAGGCGAAGGACCACCTTGGAATGAGCTTGGCAGCCCACACCAGCATGGGATCGCGACCCTGCATCGTCCCCTTTCAGACCCCCTGAACCTGAAGCAATGTGCTTTGTGGCAGCTGCGGTCCTGGGCAGATTAGCTGCCCCTTGCAGGGGTGTCTGGGCTCGCCCTAAAGGCCTGGCCTAACAGCGGGGTCGGATGCAGAGCAAGGCAGCTGAGCGGGAGGTCTGCACGTCGGTTTTGCTGGAGACAGAGCTGAGAAAGCATGTGGGGCCAGGGGATGCGGCTCCCCCAGTGCAGACAAGCCTGGCCCTGGTTCAGTCCCAGAGCAGGGAAAAGGGGCTTCTTCCAGAAGGGAATTTCACCCCATTTGCCCCACTGTCGATGGCATTCGCCCATTTCCAGCAGCACAGTGGCACGTGGGAAGGCTGTGTGGCATGGAGGAGACGCAGTAGCTGGGGAGGAGCGCGTTAACCCTGCCAGATGCTGCCCTGGGAGGCATCTGGGACGTGTCCCCTTGGTCCTGGACTGTCGCTGGCACGAGGGAGTGTTGGCTCCCTGGCAGCCCTCTCTCTCCCAGCCTTGCTGCTGGCTTGTGTGTGCTGCAGCTCAGCCTGGCCCTCTGCCGCGTTCCCCTTCTGTGTCTGCAGAACTGCTCCGGTGGTGGCTCCATCTGAACTGCTGCCCCAGCGTGGGAGGGCAGATCTTAGGCCAGATCAATGTTTTTCATAAAACCCTCTGGGGTTAAACCAATTGGGCATGTGGCTGACCTTGAGGTCACAAGACAGTGGAGAGGAGGGCTGCAGGGTGCCGGCAAGGGCTTTGTGCCCACCCTGTCCCAGGGCTGGAGCCAACCTCGGGGGGGTGGGATGCCTAGCCCCTCTCCTGGGCGGTGCAGCGGTGATCTGGGGCATCTCCGTGCCTGAGGCCCCGCTGCTCTGCTGGAGCCCTCTGTCTGCCTCTCTCTGCTCTGGCCCTCCCTTGTTCTCTCACCCAGTGAAAGTTTGGGGTGACCGGGCCTGCAAACACGTGGCAGCTCCCCCTCAGCTACCGTTGTGGCTCCCAACACGCACGCACGCACGGACAGACATGCACAAGCATGCGTGCAAGTGTGCGTGCAAACACATACATGTATGAGTGCTTGCACACAAGCACCTCCCTCAACCGTACACAGAAACAAAAATCCCTCCCTACATGTGCAAACGCAGATGGCCAAACCTGTGCGTTCATACAGGCAGACACACTTACAGGAGCACAGATGCCCCCACGCATACACACACAGAGCCCTCCCCCAGGCCCCCCACGCTGGGGGCTGTGCTGGGCGGGTTGATGGATTGTGCCACACACAGCTCAGCGCTGCGCTGCTGGTCTATCGGCTGGGATCTCGGCTGCATGGGCTAATCCAGCCCTGACATCACATTCCTCCACAGTGGGACTCCGGGGCTGTTAACCCTGCCAGGGCTGGGCCTGGGACAGGAGGTGCTGGGGCTGGTGCTGAGGCGCAGAGGGACGCCCACCACCCTCGTGTGCCGGGTTGGGTGGGAGCACCAACCCTCCGGTGGGGCACAACCCTCCTCCTCCTCCTCTTCCTCCCCTCCTCTTGCCGCCGGGTTTCCTAAGGGTGTGTGATTGCCCTGCCTGTGTCTCTCCCTCCTTCCCCTGGGTCTGTGTCTGCTCCGCCACCCATCAGTGCAGGCATCCCGACTGTCATCCTGCGGTGCAAGCTCACCACGTCTCCCCTCCCTCTCTGCCTTATTCCCCCTTCTCTGTCTCCTTCCCACCCCCATTCCCCAGTGTCCTCAGCAAACTGGAGCCAGATGACAGATATCAGACGTGTTTGCAGGAAATAAAGAGGGGGGGTGGGTGGTGGTGGCCAGTCCGACCCCCTCCTGCGCGGCGTTTCTGCATCTGGAGCCAGCCCTGCTTCAACTGCTCCTGCTGCTGGCTGCGCTCCTTGTTTTCTTGGCAGAGAGGAGGAGGAATGTGTTTCAGTTTGAGTTTCTTGGCAGGAGGAGACCGAAGGAAGATTCCCCTCAATCCCGGCTGCGCCTGGCTCTCAAATTTATGCCCATAGGCTGCAACTTGGGTGGGCCGTGGCGGTGTGCGGCAGGCGGGGGAGGCAAGCGCGGTGGTGGGGGAGCCGCAGACCGGCGCCTATTGGCTCCCCGCGCCCCCGGCCCCCTCCAGCTTCCCCAGCTTGGAGGCCGCCAGGACGCAGGGAGCCCCTGCAGACGGGCTGTGGGGAGCATCCTGCAGCTGGGACCCACGGGCCCCGAGCACTTTCTCCCTTGCGTACCTCCCCGTGCCCCGTGCTGGTGCTCAGCAGGGCGAACGTGGGGGATTGGAGAGAGCCGTGCCACTGCCATTGCGTCCGCCTGGCATCCGCCTGCCTCAAGTTGCCCCCAGAGGGGAGACCCTGGCCCTTGCCAGGCTGGGTCTGCTCTCCAAAGCCCTCCCTGCTGTCCAGGCCCAGGAAGGAGAGGGTGTCTTGGCATGGCAGGACCATGAGCCTCCTTCTGTACTTCGGGAATGGGGGTGATGGGGACCAGAACGCCACTGAGCCACTCCTAATTCTGCATGGTGGGTGCTGCAGGGGAGCAGAGAGGATGGTGCACGTGGCCTGGTAGCTGTGGGGTGGGAGCAATGTGGCTCGTGCTGCGTGCCTGCATGTTCCCCACGTGTGGTGCTATGCTTTGTATGCATGTGCTCTGTGCGCCCACTTGCTCTGTGCATGCTTATGCAAACCTGTGCACACACGTATGTTGTCTGTGTGTGCCGTATGCGTGCACATGCAGCGCCGTGTGTGGTCCGTTGGACACGTGTTCTCTGGGTCTGTGCGTGCATAAGTATGTGTGTGCACTGTGTATTGCTCGGGTGCTGTGCGCATGGAGTTTGTGTGGCAGTCGCTCTGCACACGTGCGTACACATGATGTGTGTGCGTGTGTGTGCACGTGTGTGCACGCGGGTGCAGGGCTCTAGCTGGTGCTGGGCCTGGCAGGGGCTGGCGCAGCAGGGTACAGCAGGCTGGACAAGGCTGACGGTGCACAAGGTAGATGGGATATCACAGAGGCTGTGGGTGAATTAACTGCTCTCCTGGAAGCGGTAGATGCTCCACAGATAGTGCCCCATCCTGCTGGGGCTCAGGAAGGGAGGAGCACTGTAGGTTAGGTCAGGCTGGGTCCCCAGCCCAGGTGAGTGGGGAGGGGGCTGTAGGCTCACGGCCCAGGGCAGAGCCCACCATTCCATTGCTGCTGCAGCAGATGGCTGTGCCCACCTGGACAGCCATAGCCCTCCTCCCCGTTGGGCTGGAGTGACTGCATATAGTTACTGTGCTATACAGTGGCAACCTGCCTGCTCTCATACAGGGCATGGAGCTGGTGGGGTAAGACTCTGGATCTGGGGCAACCTGGGGTAGCCCGAGTGATGGTTCTTGGGAGGTGAAGGCAGGGAATATTGGCTTGGCTCACCAGACCCCCATCAGTTCCCAGCTCCACACAGGGGCTGGCTTGAGGAGGTCTCTTGAGCCCCCAGTGCTCTAAATTGTACCAGAAGGAGGCAAAGTGGTCCACAGCGCTTCAGCTTGTCTCCCCAGCTGCAGGAGCCCCCAGAGATGCCAGGAGGGATCCAGGAGAGTTGTATCCCATGTGAGACCCAAGTGTTCTTCCATGCAGGCAGACGTCCAGAGACAAAGGTGGCACAGGTCTGCACGTGTATGTGTGTGTATATACTTACATGCATACGTATTTGCAGTTATGTGTGAACACACTCGTGTGTGCAGGTATCATGTGTGTAAGCATACATATTAGGTCTGCACATGCTTGTGTATCTGCACGTATGAGAATGAATGTGTAAGTGCTCTCACGTGCTCATGGCTACGTGTATCTGTGTATATATGTGGATGTATGTGTGTGCATACCTGCACGTGAGCCCTACAGATACATGCAAATGTGTGTTTGTGCACCTGTGTATGTGTCTGTGCACATGTGACTGTCTGTGTGCACGCACAAAGTGCTGGAGGCATCTGGGAGTCAAATTTTAATGAGGGACCTGTGAGCCCTCCCTTTGTTAAATGCTGTGGCCGGGGTAGGAGCAGCATGGGGGGTGTCCCCTAGAACTACTCCCTCAGTCTTTGCTGCAAGGCCTGGGTCCGGAAGGCAGGTAAGAGGCCCTCCGTCTTTCCGCCTCTCGTTCCTTTCCTACTCATCTCTCTTTCCTTTTCCTGCCCCCAGCACCACCACCTTCCTGGGTACTCCCACCCCCTATGCCTGCCCTGCTGCCCCCCCCCCCTCCATTCTTCCTGGCTGACACTCTCACAAAGCCCCGAGACAAGCTTTCAAAGGGGCAACTCATGCGGAAGAATTGCTGCCCCCCTCACCCCTCGCATGCTCCAAATGCAACCCAGCACTTTCCCAGCAGGGTGAGGGGCTCCCACTCCCCCAGACCCCTTGTTTGGGGCAATTCCCTTGGTCTCTCAAAGGGGGAGGCTGAGGATGCAGGAGGCCTTGTTCCCAGTGCCACCCACGAGTGCCTCTTCCTTCCAGAGCCTCTGTCCTTCACGCAAGCCCACGGGGGTCTTGGGGCAGGGCAGTGACCGTGGGAAGGGACGGAGCTTTGGGCTGGGATCAGGGTGCAGAGGCCGAGGTCATGGGTGGAGGTCTGACTGCGGGCAGGGCCAGGCAGGGAGGCAGGTGGGAATGAGACCTGGGCACCAGGCGGGGACCCGCAAGCAGGGATGCGATCGTGGGCTGGGCTGAGCCCTGTAGGCAGGGGTGGGATGCGTGGGTGGGACAGGGCAGGGTTTTGACCTGCAGGCAGGGTGTGGACCCGCTGGCAAGGCAGGGCTGGGTGTAACCTGCAGACATGGCAGGGACCCATGAGCAGGGAAGAGCAGGATGCCAGCTCGGGTCCTTTGGCCAAGAATGGCTTTACCCGTCTGTGCCTTAGTTTCCTGTTTCGGCAGTTAGGGCTTGCAGTTTTTACATCTCTATGCAAGTTTGGCTGTGGATGTTTGTGCAGGTGTCTGGGTGCACAGACGTGTATTTCATCCCTTCTGCAACGGATGCTGTGCAGGCCTCGGGACACTTGCTCGGACAGGATGCTCTTCATACAGCACCAAGCGTGAGGCCACCTTGCTAATTCAGTAACTGGGGATCCTTGTGATGTGGTGTGACCACAGGGCACCCTGCGGCAGTGTCACTGCTTGTGCCGGGCTGTCAAGGGTGGCCTTGTACTGGCCAGTGAACTGATTCCGTCAAGACAGTCTGAGAGAATCGGTGTTGCTCAGCCTGGAGAAGAGAAGGCTCTGGGGAGGCCTTATAGCGGCCTTCCAGTACCTAAAGGGGGATACAGAAAAGCTGGGGAGGGACCCCTTTATTGAGGAATGTAGTGATAAGATGAGGTAATGGCTTTAAATTAAAAGAGCAGCACCCCCAGGCCCCAGGACATCCCTTTGCCGTGGGCTGGGTACAGAGGTCTGTGTCAGGACCTGGTGAAGTGGTGGGATAGCGGTGGGATAGCACCGAGTGCTGTGCGCCCCAGGCAGCTGGGTGCAGGGCCGTGGCAGGGAGACTTCAGCCCATGGGCAGGGTGCAGGTGGCCGTGGGCTGTGGGGAGACAGGGGCATGGGCCCCGGGGGGCTACGGCCATGGCAGGATGTGGCCGGTGGTCCTGCTGGCACGGCTGTGCGGCTCTGCAGCATCCCCTGCCTGGCACAAGTCTGCTCTGGCTGCCACACGGAGCCCACTAGGGTGCAGGGTGCGGGGCACTTGGAGGTTCAGGGCTCGTGGTCAGGCAGCCATCTGCCCACCGTTGTCATCCTCAGGCCCCGACCGGCACCGGCCCCTCGGTGAGGACCAGATGTGCTCCTGAGCCTGGCCAGGCCCCATTGCGACATGTTCAACCCTGTCAACTCCCCAACCAACGGCTACGCTGAGCGCTGCTGCCTGCGCCCCCTCCACGGACTGGCCACGGGTGCCCCAGGGCCGCAAGGTTGGTTGCAGCTCCCTCATCCTGGCCAGTGGCTGGGCCTGGGCAGTGCCTGGCATGAGCCCGAGGGGCACCTGCCTTCGCTTTCAGTCTTTGGGTTCAGGGGCACTCCAGGGATTTCCTTTTCCCCTTGTGCCCTCCACCCTAATATGTCTTCCTGTCTGTCTTCTCCTTCCCACCAGGACTTGATTTCCCCTTATGCCACCAGTCAAACCTCATGAGTGGTCACCATGGCTATGGGCTGGTGCCAGGAACCGAGCACCCAGGTGGTGGTGATGGTAAGTTTCTCATCTAGGGGGGGTGTGGGACAGGTACAGGTTTAACGAGGAGTTTACCAGGAGTGCAGATGTGTGTGCTGAAAGGGTCAGACAGTGTTGGGGACAGTGATTATAGAGGAGGAGGCTGCTGGGGCTTCAGGTACCTTTCCTGGAAGAGTGGCACCTGTGTGAACAGGAAAATTTGTGATGGCTCACACAGGGGCAGGTGTTGGCCAAGGGGATCAGGCGCTTTTCTTTGGGTGGTATCGGTTGTAGAAGGAAGTAGGTGTGTGTCAAGGGTTTCAGGTACCCCCTAGGAACATTGATGTCCTAGGGAGGGAGGGGGGATACTTTTGTGCTTTGTCGTAATCAAGAGCCAGCAACCAGCACACTCAGGGGACTCCTCCAGTCTCCAAAGAACTGTGCTTGTGTCCTTGGGGGTGGCTTCAGCCTTCTAGGACCCATGCTAAGAGGATTGCCCCCCACTCTCTGCTGCCGTCCCAGGCTCATGGTTCTCAACAACCCGCGGTGCAGGCAAGCTGGGCAAGAAGCGGACACTGTCCATCTCACCCCTGTCAGACTCTAGTGTTGACCTGCAGACGGTAATCCGCACCTCACCCAACTCCCTCGTTGCGTTCATCAACTCCCGTTGCGCCTCCACCAGCAGCTCCTATGGCCACCTCTCCATCAGCACCATCAGGTGGGCACCAGAGTTCAACCCTGTTGGCATGCACACAGCCTCTCAGTATGGGAGCCTGAATGCTGATGCCCAGTTTGGGGAGTGCGTGGGACCAGGGCCAAGGAAGGTGGGAACAGTTAGCCCAGAGTGGGAGGGCAAGGGGGGCTGGCGGGATAGGGCAGGAGTGGCTGGGAACTCAGACGCCTCGGATCCTCGTCTCAAAAGGACTAAATTTCTCTCCTCTGCTGGTGTCATCTGCTCATCATCTTGCTTTTTGCAGTCCGTCACTGGGGTACCAGAGTCCACCAGGGCAGCCAAAGGGCCAAGGGCACCTGTTCAGCCACACCCCCCCCCTGCCACCATGTGCCTCCCACGAACACCTGTCGACCCGCCCAGGGCTCCTGCACCACGCACCAACTCGTGGGACCCTCAAACACTGCCAGGTAAGCGGTCCCCAGGGGATGCCATGCATCCTGCGTAAGGGGTAGCCAGTGGGCATCCCAGTGCTGACTGCTTTCCAATTTCCCCCATCATGGTAGCAGCTAAAGTTGGAGAGGAGCCTGAGCAGCCCTCTGACAGCCAAACACCCGGAGGAGAGATCCGAAGGTGACATCTCCAGCCCAGCCTCCACAGGCACCCAGGTACTCCCCAGGCCTTGGGAACCCCCTACGTCGCAAGGGGTCTACACTCTTCCTCCATGCCACTCCCGGTAACAGGGAACACAGAGAGTCATGTCTGGGAGTGCTCACCTGGCTCTGCACCCCCAGGACCCCTTGTTGGGAATGCTTGACGTTCGGGAAGATCTGGAGAAAGAGGATGGGAAACCTGAGTCCGAGACCGTCTATGAAACTAATTGCTACTGGGATGGCTGTGCCAAAGAATTTGACACTCAGGAGCAGCTGGTGCATGTGAGTTAGGTCCTGCCTGGGCATCCCCCGTCCCAGAACCTGTGCCAAGGCTACTGGCTGACATCCCGCTGTGTCAACCCATCGCTCCTTCTCAGACTGTCCTATGCTGGGACAACCCCCCCACCCCGCAGCCCCCACCACCTCAAGAACTCACCACATGGGTGAGTGATGAAAGTCGCTTCTAGGGAGGGAGGGAGATGCATCCTCCTCTTCCCTGTGGGCAAGTTTTTCATGGTCCTCCCATACCCTAGGGAAAACAACCAGTCTGGCCTTCCTCACCCCTGGGTTAGCTTTTCTGAACTACTAGTGCATCCAGACTTCCTCCTTTGCTCTCTGTGTCTCCCTCCAGACAGTCCAAATCTCCTATATCACCTTGACCACCCCTCCTCACCATCTTGACCCCTATGTCTTGTCTTGGTCCTCCCAAAATAGCCCCCATCTCCAGTATCCCCTACCTCCTCCAGACAGCATCTGACCATTCTGTATTCCTGTAGTGTCCTGAGTCTCCACCAGCCACCCCAGTCCCTCTATATCACATTTCTCTTATGATACTCTCTTAAGATATCTGTATCCCCCTGACCCTTCATGCCCTCCCCAACGCCCCCAGTGATTCCCTTCTCTCCCCAGCACATCAACAACGAGCATATCCACGGGGAGAAGAAAGAGTTTGTATGCCACTGGGCAGCATGTTCCCGGGAACAGAGGCCCTTCAAGGCTCAGTACATGCTGGTGGTACACATGCGACGTCACACAGGCGAGAAACCTCACAAATGCACGGTGAGATGGAACGGGCCTTTGTGAAGCCTGGGCTAAGCTGTGGTGCCTTGCATCAGGCAAAGCTCAGGGCAGGGTGCAGGCTGGCCCAAGCTGGTGTATGGCATTGAGGGGGATATGTGGTGGGGAAAACGAGGTGGGACGGACAGGGTGGTCAGGAGTATGGTAGCATGTGATAGAATATGTTTATGTGTGGCAGGCCAGAGCCCCTGTGATCAATGGCATGGCACGACGCACATGAGATAAAGGGGTATTTAGCAGGTGGGGTACACCACGGGTAAGTGGCCAGCGCATAGCGAGGTGGCATGACAGAGGCCAGAAGGGTAAAGGGCTGTGCAGTGGCCTCAGGACATACACCTGCAGGAGTGCAGGTGTGGGAGGTGTGATAAGTGTCTGTGGCAGGTGTGCTGTGGGCATGGAGTGTGGGGGTGATGTGGTACTGGGTCTGTTGAAGGTGTGTGGCATGTTTTACTCTGCTTGCCTGCACAGTTCGAGGGCTGCAACAAAGCCTACTCACGCCTGGAAAACCTCAAGACACATCTGCGCTCACACACGGGTGAGAAACCTTACGTGTGTGAACACGAGGGTTGTAACAAGGCCTTCTCCAATGCTTCTGACCGAGCCAAACATCAAAACCGCACCCACTCCAACGAGGTACAAAGCCATCTGGGGCTCTTTGCACCCCCTGGGGCTCCCCTTGTACCACCCTATTAGTCCTGTACCTTGCATCCCTAGGTCTTTTTCTCTGTGCCCCAACTCCCTCCTTGCCTGCTCTAAAAAAGCATGCACCCCCTGTTCCCCTCCTGCCTCACTTGCACTCCCACCAGGGTCCCTTTACCCTTGCCCTACTTCTGGGGAGCACCGTCCTTGCATTCTTCCTCAGAGCTCCTTATGACCTCCTTCAAGGTTCTCCTGTAGCACCTGACATGCCCCCCTCCAAGGAGATTCAGCTTCTTTGACAAATTCCCACCCTCTCTTCCTTCAGCTCTCAGGTCTGCTGGAGGGACTGGGAGGAGTCACTGGTTTGTAGAATAGAATTAGAATAGAATAGAATAGAATAGAATAGAATAGAATAGAATAGAATAGAATAGAATAGAATAGAATAGAATAGAATAGAATAGAATAGAATAGAATAGAATAGAATAGAATAGAATAGAATAGAATAGAATAGAATAGAATAGAATAGAATAGAATAGAATAGAATAGAATAGAATAGAATAGAATAGAATAGAATAGAATAGTTAGTTGGAAGGGACCTACAGAGATGATCTAGTCCAACTGAGTTAACCTCCACCATGCCTACCTTTCTTCCCTGGCAGAAGCCCTATGTGTGCAAGATCCCGGGCTGCACCAAGCGCTACACAGACCCCAGTTCCCTGCGCAAACATGTGAAGACCGTGCACGGCCCTGATGCCCATGTCACTAAGAAGCACCGAGGCGATGTGGTGCCAGGCCGTGTACTGCCAGCTTCCAGTGGCCCCCCAGACATGAAGCAGGAGAAAGACACAAATGGCCCCACTGAGGCCCGGAAGGATGACAGCAAGCTTTTGGTGCCTGACTTGGCCTCGGTAAGGAGCTGGGGATGTGGTGACGGAGGGAGGCCTGGACAGGACTGTTGGAGGAGTCGGTTTGCATGGTAGGGAAGACATCTCCAGATCTGGCAGGGTGGGGGTTCCCAATCTGCATTAAGTTTGTAGTGGATATATGACTCCCCTTTTTCCTTGGTTAATATTGTGGGTTCCCCCCAGAAGCCGCAGCCCAGCCCAGGTGGGCAGTCATCATGCAGCAGTGACCACTCCCCTCTCGGCAGCACCACCAACAACGACAGTGGGGTGGAGATGACGGGCAATGCAGGCGGGAGCTACGAGGATCTGTCCACATTGGAGGATGTGGTGCCTGGTGAGACCATGGGCACCTCAGGGCTGACGGCCCTCCACAAGCTAGAGAATCTTCGCATTGACAAACTGAAGCAGATGAGGAAACCGTCAGCTACCAAGGGCCTGAATTTGCCAGTCATCTCGGGAGCCGGTGAGACTGTGGTTCCCTCCCACCTGGATGTGGGGCCAGCCTTGCGGGCACTGTGTCGAGGGAGGTCTGGTTTGCAGCCAGAGAGGTGGTGGACCCTCACATCTGGGGCTCTACCCCATCCTTTACCCTTCTTTGCTGCTACCATTTGAATCCACTTCCCATCCTAGCAGGCGCTAGGCATGGAAGAGGCCATATCCTACTACTGGAGATGGCTGCCTGTTCCTCTTCTGGGTGCCCCAGTGTAACTCCTCTTCTCTTTTCAGGCCTGCCTGGGGAGGTGCCTGGGATCTCTGTGCCACCGCCAGCTGCCTCGCACCGCCGCATCACAGAGCTGTCAGCATCAGAGATGGGCATGCCGCTGAACGAGCGCCGGAGCAGTGCCACCAGTACTGTAAGCTCAGCCTACACCGTCAGCCGGCGCTCTTCTGTGGCGTCCCCATACCTGGCTGGACCATGTCTGGGTGGTGAGGCAGGGACAATGCCTGGTGGGGCATGCCTGGCAAATGGCTATGACCCCATCTCTCCGAATGAGTCACGACGCTCCAGCGATGCCAGTCACTGTGGAGGGTTGCCAGGCATGGGCAGCCTCACACCAGCCCAGCGCTATCGTCTCAAAGCCAAATACGCCGCAGCCACGGGTGCCCCCCCGCCAACCCCACTGCCCAGCACAGAGCGGGTGGGCATGGGTGGCCACAGCGGCTTACCTGGGGACTACCTCAAGCCAACAATGCCCCCCTTCCTCGTGAATGGTTTGTTGAGAAGGCACGGTTCCAATGACTACCCTGGCTATGCAGGCAGCATTCACCCTCACCTAGTGCCTGGGAACGGTGTGCGGCGGGCCAGCGACCCTGCCCGGACAGCAGCCAACCCTCATGCTGTACCCAAGGTGCATCGTTTTAAGAGCATGGGTAACGTGAATGTGCCAGGGGCAGGCAGAGCTGTCCTGCAGCCCTTGGGTGGTTCTGATGCTAACCTTCGGCGCTATGTCTTCTCTCCACGCCCACCCAGCATCAGTGAAAATGTCTTCCTGGAGAGTGTGAGCATTGAGGGCCCTGGCCCAGGCACAGAGTCTGGCGTGCTAGAAATGGATGAGTATTCGAACTACCTGGAGGAAAGCTTCCCATGCCAGGGGACAGGTGTGGAGCTCCAGTGTGAAGGACTGTATGGCAGTGCTCACCGGACCATGGGGGGCATGCAACTGAACCCAGGTGGGCACGGGGATATGGAGGAGGAATTGCTTCAGTCTGAGTTCTCCCTCCCTCAGTGCCAGATGAACCAGCATTTTTCGAGCATGTGTGCTGGCAGTGGGACCATGTCAGCTCCTTGGGAGGAACCTCACCAAGGCAATCTGGAGATGAGTTCCGGGCAGCCAAGTGTGAGTGCCTCTGCTACTGCCATGTCTGGGGCACACTGTCACCATCAAAGTACTCAGTACCCACTACCCAGTTCTTGTGTGCAGCAACCCAAACTTGTGAGCTCGTGTCAGGACAGTGGATTTTCTGAGGGGCACCGGCTTAACCGACTGCAGATCAAATCAGAGCAGTGTTACTCATCACCTGCCCCACCACTTGGTCCCTGCCAGAACGTCAAACCTACTGGGCCCACACAGCCTCCTGTGTCATTTGGCCAAGCCATGAATGCAGTATCCAGTGGTTATCGGTCTGAGGAACGGGCACCTGTCAGCTACATGGGCATGTTGAGCCCGGGGGGTAGAAGAGCCCACACCCCCACCTTGCAGGCCAAAGAAGTGATGGTCCGTAGCTATGTGCAGGCCCAGCAGGCTCTGATGTGGGGTGAACAGTTACCCTCCAAGGGCGGGGAGGCTGGCATGGGGGTGGGCAGTGAACCTGGGCAGTACCATGCCATGCAAGCACCACTGTACCTCAGCCCCAAATACTCTGGTTACCAAGCCAAGCCAGATCACCTGCAGGGTCTGGCAGAGACCCACCACCTCCTAAACCCCCAGTGCTTCAACCCTGAGATGGTACCACACCCGCCTGGTGGCCCTAAACCACCAGGTCACCAAAACAGTCTCGACTATGTAGGCAATCTGGCTGAGCCAAATCACTCCTATGAGGGAGTGGAAGCCAGCTCCCGGCGAATGCTTCGCTTGCCCCCTGTCCGCCCCACACCTGAAGGGCCCAGCAATACCCTGCTATATTACCCAGGCCAGGGCACACACCTGCAGGTGGGCAAAGGTGGGCATAAGCTGCTGGATCAAACAGCAGCAAGCTGCGGGGGTCCTGGGCATTACGGTGGGAGTTCAGAAAGCCTCAAGGGTAGCTCATATTACTACCTAGATTCAGGGGAGCAGGTGTCCAACAGCCTGGACTCGCTGGACCTGGAGAACACGCACCTTGACTTTGCTGCCATTGTGGAAGATTCAGAGACACCTGCACTGCTGCCTGGATCGCCAAGCCCTGCTGGTGGCCTCCTGCTTCCATCACCTGGTGGTGCCAACATGGCTGTGGGTGACATGAGCTCTATGTTGAGCACTCTGGCAGGGGAGAGCCATTTCCTCAACTCCCTGTCCTAACTAGGAGGTACCAACTTTCAGGTGGGCATGTCTGCAACCGAGGGGTTGCCCTCCCGCCCAAGAGGCATGGAATCCCCCCAGTGCCTCAGGTTTATGCCTGGGGGTTAGGGTGGGGAAGTGGGGAGAAACACCCCTCCAGTCTTTCCCTTGTCCGGTGTGTGGGTGTAAGGCACAGGGGAGGGATGTTGCTGGGTCCCAGACACAGCTGCAACCCCGGTCATGTCAGTCACCTCTGGAGTTGGGGAACTGTTTTTACTGAGTCCTTCTATTTCAGTTCCACCTTTCTCTGCATCTTCTGGCCCTGTGGACAAGGTGGTCCTGTGCAGTCATAATGTTGAAACCAAAGAGTTCTATGCTCCCCATCCCTGCAGGCAGCCCCCCTCCCTATGTTCCCATTGCCCCCTTATATTCCAATCTTTTTGTGACTCCCCCTCCACCCCCTCTTGCTTGGCAAGTTCCCCTCCCACCCCTCATCCCCCCCCTTTCTCCTGTCTTGCTCAAGGATGGGAGAAGGGGCAGGCAATTCATCATAAGGATGGGGCGTGCGTGTGTATGTGTGGGGGGGGTGGGCTCAGGATGCCTGGTGCTGCCTGTGCTACTCTGTACATAGTGTGCATATGTGTATGTCTTTGTCTCCCCTGTGGGTATTACCCCATTTTTTTCATTTGTTTGAAAAACAGCAGTTCCCCCTGTCCCCATTAAACCCTTTCTCAGGGGAGCGTGAGATGTGTGCCTCTTTATCCCTGCAGTCAGGCTCCAAGCTTGACCCATGTGCTAGGTGCTTTACAGCTCTCTCCGGCGCCCCTTTCCCTCTGCTGGGACCACAACCAACTTGTACCAAACCCTGCAGAAGCCTTTTGGAGTGGGGTCCCAGCCATAGCGTGTGCTGCACAGGCCACCCACACAGCAGTTCTCACTGCAGGGCTGCGGGGAGGAAAGGGCAGTGCTGCTCTAAGTTGCACACCTGTTGGCATCATGCAAAAGCATCAGCAGAAGCACACCAAGACCCACACACACGGAGGTACAAGATATGGCTTAGTGCTTCTGGGGCTATGCCTGGATCTCTGAGGGATTTCCTTCATACCATCCTCACATGTATGGGGGGGTGGGGTGGGAAGGAAGGGGGGGAGGCGTCTCCAGGCTCTTCCATAGGCACTGGGGGGCTACCTTGACACCCCTAGTGCTGCTGTGAGCTGTGGGACTCTTTACAGGGTCTCTGGGTCTGTCTGAATGCATAGCATCTGGGTGGCCTTTAGATGTCTCTAAGCTGCCATGTGTTTTCCAGCATTGTTTCTGAGTGTTGTGCTTTTTCTGCAAGCTGTCTGGGCTCCTGAGGGCTCTTCTTAAGGCCCCAAAGAGCACACACAGTGTCTTCAGGGCAGCACTGGGCTTTTCAAACCTATAAATGGGGTGGTTTAGGCCATCCTAGTGTCTCTGGGGCTGTTCCAAGGTTGTTAGCACACCACTCGGGCTGTTCTCCAGGTCTCTGAGTGGATGTCTTTGAACTGCTGGAGCTGCTTGAGGTGTGCTGGGGCTTTCCTAGTTATTCCAAGTGTGCCACAGATTTTCTAGGCCTCCAGTACCGCGAAGCCATGCTCAAGAGTTTATTTCCTGGGCCTGTTCTTAGAGCGACTGGAGCTCTTTCAGAGTTTGAAGGCACCCTGTCGGAGTTATGGGGGCTGTCTGTGAGTTTCCAGGGGCTGTGGGGTCTTTACAGCTATTGTGGATCCTCAGGGGCTATGGGCTCCAGATCCGTATGAATGTGGGAGCTTCCTCTGGGGTCATCTACTGGGCACTGGTGAGGCTACACCTGCGATACCATGTCCAGACCCGGACTCCACGGTACAAGCAAGACATGGGTATACTGGAAGGAGTTCAACGAACATGGGGCCAAAGCGGCTGATGATAGGGATGGACCCTTTTTGAAAAGGGGCTTCACTAAGGGAAGTGTGGGGGGCTGTCATGCAAGTAAGTAACAAGTAATTAATTTTGAATCTATTCAGATTGGGTATTAAGGGAAGGTTCTTCACTGAGAGGGTGGCTGGTCGAGCACCAGAGCAGCCTCCCCGGGGAAGTGGCCACAGCACCAAGCCTGCTGGACTTCAAGCACGGTCTTGAACGAAGGTCTCACGCACACAGTTTGATTTTTGGGTGGTCCTCGTTGGAGCCTTGAGGGCGGCAGCTCTGAGCTCGCCTCTGCCGCCTGGTGACCGAGGGGCGTTGCTGCGACGCCCGCGGAGGCCCAACGGAGCAGCGGCGCCAGGCTCACTGCTGCCTCCCGGTGACCGCGAGGGGACATTGCAGTGCCACCGCACGGGCTCAGGGTTAGAGGCAAGGGGTACGTGTTAGCATTGGTAGGGTTAGGGTTACGGGGCGCTGGAATGAGTCTAGAGTAGCACAAAGAGCCCTGGAGAGTCCTGCAAGGCCTTCAGGGAGCACTGGACTACTTTGGGAGTCCCTGGGAGGCCTCGAGACAGCACTAGAATGCACTGAGGGGCCACAGGAGGCCTGAAGGCTGCACTGGGAGGCCTCCCAGAACTGCAAGGCTTCAAGGGGAGCTGGAGCACACTGAGAATCCAAGGGAGGCATCTGGTATTAACTGGGAGGCCTTTGGGGCACCCAGAGGACACTGGAGAGCTGTGCAAGGCCTCTAGCTGGTACTAGGGGATATCACAGAGCCCTGGGAGGCCTTCAGCATGCCCTAGAGAGCACTGCAGAACCCCATGAGGCACCCAAAGGGCGCTAGGTTGCAGCAAGTCACCCTGGGAGGCCTCCGGGGTGCCACAGGAGTCCCCTAGGTGTCCAAGAGAGCACTGGGGGAAATGGGAGGCCTCTAGAGTGCCCTGGGAGGCTTCTAGGGCGTGCTAGGACACACTATAAAGCCCTGTGAGGTCCGCAAGGGGTGCTAGACTGCACTGGAAGGGCCTGGGGGGCCTCCTGGGTGCACTGGGAGGCTTCTAGTTCTCTCTAGAGTGCATTGGGAGTTTGGGAAGCCTGCTATTGCATTAGAGACAACTGGGGATCATAGGAGGCCTCTAGTGTGCGCCGGGAGGATTTTAGGGCACCCTAGAATACACTGGAGGGAACTGTGGGGTGTCCAGGAGGGACTATAGCACACTAAGTGTCTCTGGGAGGACTCCAGTTCTAACTAGGAGGACTCTAGTGACTCTAGAGTCCGCTGTGGTGATGTGGGATGTCTGCTAGGTTTAGTAGCGTGCACTAAGGGGCCCTGTGAGGCCTCTAGTGTGCCTACAGTGTACTGGAGAGCACTGCCAGGCCTCCAGAAGTCACTAGTATACAATGAGGATCCCTGGGAGGCCTCCAGGGTGCACCACGAGGCACCTAGGGTGCCTGAGAGTGCAGTGGGGGGTCGTGGTGTGTCTGCAGGGGATACTAGAGTGCACTGGTGGCCCTGGGAGGCATCTAGAGACCCCAGGAGGCTTCTAGGGGGCATTAGAGCACATTGTAGAGCCCTATGAGGTCTCTAGGGGGGAATTAGAGCACAATGAGGGGGACTGGAAGACTTCCAGGGAGCACTAGACTACACTGGGAGGCAATGGGAGGCCCTTAGGGTGCACTGGGAAGCCTCTAGTGCTCTGTAGAACGCAACGGGGAAGCTCTGGGAGACCTCTAGAGTGCCTGATAATGCGGCGAGTGAGCGGGTGGGTGCTGGGATGCCTGCAGGGGATACTAGAGTGCACTGGGGAATATGGGAGGAATACAGCACTCCCAGCACTCTAGTGCTCTCAGAGGTCTCAGAGGGCTATTTAGTGCACTCTAGGGCCCTGGAGGGTCACGGGAGGCATATAGAGAGCTCTGGGAGGCTTCTAGATGCTAGAGATCACTGGAGAGCACTGCAAGATTTCCAAAGTGCATTAGAACACACCAAGGCACACTTGGCAGCTTTCCAGGAGCTTCTAGAGTGCACTGGAGGTCCTTGGAGATTCGAGGGCACACGGGGAAGTCTGTAGTGCACACCAGAGTGCAGTGTGGGGCCCTGGGAGCCCTCATGGGCATCCTAGAGCTACTTGTGGGAGGTCCTGGGAGGCCTTTGGGAAGTGATAGAGTGTACTGGGAAGTACCAGGGTGCATGCACTAGACACTAGAGTGCACTGGGAGTGTTTGAAGGCCTGTATGGGGCACTAGAGCACAGCAGGGGGGGTCTGGGATGGCTGTAGGGAACTGTAGAGGGCACTGGCAAGTCCAGCGAGGCCTTCATGGGGTGCTAGAAGACACTGCAAGGCCCTGTGAGGCCTCCAGGAGGTCCCAGAGAACACTGGCGGGCCACAGGAGTCATGAAGACTGCACTGGGAGGCCTCTAGGGCATCCTAGAGGACCTTGGTGGTCACTTGGGGGCACTTGGGGGGATCTAGAGTGCACTAGGTGGCCCTGGTAGACCTGTGGAGGATCTAGAGTGGAGTGGAGGGCCACTGGAAGCTTCTAGTGTGAACTGGAAGGTCTTCAGGGCACCCTAGATGACAGTGGAGAGTCCTGCGAGGCCTCTAGCTGGTTCTAGAGCACTCTGGGGGGGCATGGAAGGCTTCTTCTAGTGTGCCCTAGAATGCACTGAATAGCCCTTTAAGGCCACCAGCGGACACTCGTTTACAGTAAGGGTCCCTGGGAGGCCTCTACAGTGTACTAGGGGGACCATAGAGCGACTGGGAGTGCACTGGATGCCCTGGGAGGACTCTAGAGTGCACCATGAGTCTTCTATGGGACACTGGAACACACTGTAGAGCCCCATGAGTTCTCCAGGAGGCGCTGGAGCACACAGGATTGCCCTGAGAGATTTCCTGGGGGTGTTAAGACTCCACTGGAGTGGAGGCCCTAGAAATCTTCAGGGTGCAATTGGACGCCTATAGTGCTCTCTACAGTGCAGCGGGAAGCCTTCAAAAGTCTACAGGGGGTACTAGAGAGCACCAGGAACCCTGGGAGGCATGTAGAGTGCCCTGGGAAAACACTAGGGGATACTAGAGCACACTTGAGCAACTTTTCAGGTCTCCAGGGGCCTTAGAGTACAATGGAGAGATCTACAAGGTCTCTAGAGGGCCTTAGGGCACACTAAGCAGGATCTGGGAGCATTCCAGTGGGTGCAAAACTGCACTGGGAGACCCTGGGAGATTCTATAGGGCAGTGTGAGAGGCTTCTAGTGCTCTCTGGAGTACAGGATGCTCTCTAGGGCATCCAAGGGGAGAGCAAACATCCCTGTGAGGCCTCTAGCAGATAATACAGCACATGGTGTGTGTGTGGGGGGGACGACAGAAGAACTCTAGAGTTCTGGACAGCCCAGCGAAACCTCCAGGGGGCTGCAGGTTATACTAACTGAAGCTGTGGTGTTGGGTTAGGGTCATAATTAGAGTTCGGGCTAGGGATTGCTAGGGTTTGGAGAGACAGTAAGCACAGATTCCTGTTGTGTGTGGGGTTGCGTAAAGGCTCCCAAAGGGAGTTCAGGTGTACCCAAAGGCTTCTGTTGAGAGCGCAGATTGATGAGCACCAAGGGAGGCCTCCATTGTGCCTGAGAGTGCACTCAAGAGCCCTGTGAGGCCTACAGAGTCCAGAAGATTCCAGGAAGAGTCCCTGTTTGGCCTCTAGGGTGAGAGAGGATGCTCCTAGGAAACCCTAGAGTGCACTGGAGTGCCTTGGAAGGCCTCCAGGTCATCCTAGAGGACACTGGGGGTCACTGGGAGGCTTTCGGGGGGGGGCTAGAGGGCACTCACTGGCCCTGGTAGACCTGCAGAAGATCTAGAGTACAGCAGAGGACCATGGGAGGTCTCCAGTATGCCCAGAAGTGCACTAGAGTGCACTGCGAGTATTCTAGAGGCCAGAAAATTCCAGGAAGAGTCCCTGTTTGGCCTCTAGGGTGCAAGAGGATGCTCCTAGGGCACCCTAGAGTGCACTGGAATGCCCTGGGAGGCCGCTAGGAAATCCTGGAGGACACTGGGTGTAACTGGGAGGCTTTTAGGGGGGGTTAGAGGGTACTCAGTGGCCCTGGTAGACCTGTGGAAGATTTAGAGTGCTGCGGATGACCATGGGAGGCCTCCAGTGTGCCCTAGAGTGCTCTAGAGAGCCCTGTGAGGCCTCCAGAGGCCAGTACATTCCAGGAAGAGTCACTTTTTGGCCTCTAGGCTGAAAGAGTAGGCTCCTAGGGCACCTTAGCTTTCACTGGAGTGCCCAGGGAGACATCTAGGGCATCCTAGAAGACACTGGGGGTCACTGGGAGGCTGTCAGGGGCAGCTAGAGGGCACTCAGTGGCTCTGGTAGACCTGTGGAGCACCTAAAGTACAGTCAAGGAAAACTGGACACTTCCAGCATACCCAAGAGTTCACTAGAGATCTCTTCAAGGGTTCTAGAGGCCAGTAGATTCAAAGAAGAGTCCCTGTTTGGCCTCTGGTGTTCCACAGAAGGCTCCTCGTGCACCCTAGAGTGCACTGGAGTACCCTTTGAGGCCCCTAGCAGATCCTAGAGGACAGTGAGGGTCTCTGGGAGGCTTTCAGGGGCACCAGATGGTACTAGGTGGCCCTGGTAGACTTGTGGAAGATCTAGAGTGTCGCAGAAGACAAAAGGAGTCATCCAGTGTGCCTGGAAGTGCACTAGGGAGCCCTGTGAGTATTTTAGAGGCCAGTAGATTGCAGGAAGAATCCCTGTTTGGACTCTAGGGTGCAAGAGGAGGCTAATAGGACAACCTGGAGGGCACTGGAATGGATTTGGAGGCATCTAGGGCATCCTAGAGGACACTGAGGGTCACTGGAAAGTTTTCAGGGGGGAGCTAGAGCGCACTGGGTGGCTCTGGTAGGCCTGTGGAGCATCTCAAGTGCCGTGGAGGACAACGGGAGGCCTCCAATGTGCCCAGAAGTCCACTGGAGTGCACTGTGAGTATTCTAGAGGCCAGAAGATTCGAGGAAGAGTCACTGTTTGGCCTCCAGGGTGCAAGAGGAGGCTCCTAGTGCACACTAGAGTGTACTGGAGTGTCCTGGCAGAACTCTAGGGTAACCCTAACTGTAACCCTAAATCTAACCCTAATTAGGACCCAAAAAAAGTACATTGCCAGTTTCTCCCATCAAAAAGTGCTCCCAATGGAAGCCTTTGGGTAGACCCGAACTCCTTTTGGGAGCCATTATGCAACCCCACACACGACAGGTCTCTGCACTTTCTCTCTTTCCAAACAACCCTAATTGTAACCCTAACCATAGCCCTAAACCTTACCCTAATTATGACCCTAAAAACACGTACGCCAACAGTACACAACCCCACATACAGCAGGACTGGCCTTCTGTGGTCCACACTGAGGATGGATTCCGACCCCTGAGAATTAAGTCAGGGGGCTAATAGTATGTGTGTTGCGTGGTGTTTGGCAGGGGGAGGTGGGGAGTTGTCCAGCAGGGCGCGGTGTGGTTGGAGTCCTTACAGCAGAGAGGGCTGTTCGGGATTGGTAGGTTTGGTTTGGAGGAGTGTGTGGCATCCTTCCTGTGTGATGGGACTGATTGTTGGGCAGGAAAGTTCTAGCTCCTATTTCTTTTACAATGTGGTTTGTGTAGTCTGTGTTCCATCTCTTATACTGCCCTTTTTCAGATCTTGGTATCCTCCGTGTTGTTTGAGCTCAGCGAGCATCCTGAAGCTCTACAGTGTGTTTCTTTGTGAGCTTAGCGCCAGCCTTTGTCAAGGATGGATCCAGACCTATAAGAGTTAAGTCAAGGGGCAAATGCTATGTTTATGCCGGTTGGTTGGTTAGGGGTAGGTGGGGATTTGCGCAGCAAGGCAAGGGGTGGTCAGTGCATCAGAGAGGGTGGTCCTGAATCTGCAGGAGGCTGTGTGGCCTCCTTCCTGTGTGATGTGAGCATCCTCCGGGCAGGGCAGTCCCAGCCTGTGTCTCTTCTTTGGTGTAGTCTGTGCTGTGTCTTTAACCGTTCCCGTCCCAGGCCTTGGTATCCTTCTTGCTCACTGAGCTCAGTGAGCACCAGGGTAGCTGTCCCAAGGGTCTCAAATGTTTCTGCTCCTCACCTTTGTGCCAGCTGAGCAATTCTTGTCTTGTCATAGAAGCCTGAAGCACAGCCCTGCCTGTCGTGTTCTGTGGTTCTGTGTGGTTGCACGGACTCTTAGTGTGATCAAGCAAGAGTCTTTACTGCAACCCAGCTACGTTCTTTTTATACACTTTTCTTCCAGATGTTTTCCTTCAAAAACCCTGCAACCCCCTTTTACAGTCCTTTGGTCCCTTTGTCTTGTCATTTGCTGATCTTTGTCTTGACGTATGTGTTGGGCTGGTACGTACCTTATTGCAACCTCCTGATCCTGTGCCTGGTTCTGGTCATGCTCTGTTACTTTTCTTTTCCCCTGGGCCTCGTAGCGGTCTTTGCTCTTATCTCCTCTTGTTATTTACCTATGCCTCAGGCTCCTTGGTGAGTCTCATCCTCCACATCTCTCTTGTCTTCCAGAACTCCCTTCTTTGATTCTTACATGGTCACAAGTCCTTTATCTATGTACATGGCTAGTTAAACCTACTTTTCCTATATGATTACATATCCCACAGTTTTGCATTGCAGATATCTTTGGGCATTCACCTTTGATCTGGGTTGTGTCATCAGCTCTTCTTAATGGTGATTTTTTTTACAGCGTTTTTTTTTGTATAGAAGGTGCAAAGCGTCAATCTCCACCAGAGGTGTATTGGGCCAGGTGAGGTATGAACAGCTTGCCAAAGGAGCAGGTGTGTTTGAGGTGTGTCCCTGTCACTGAAGTCAAAAAAAAAGCATCCCTTCTTGTTTTGGTTTTACAGGTGGCAGAGCTGGCTCACAAGGGCAGACGGAGGGTTCGGCCTTGGGAGGGGTGAGCAGCTGCGGTAATGGAAAGAGCAGTTGATGCAGGTGAGCTATGGCATGTGGATGCTTTCAGTCTGTACTTCTCCCCACCCCCCCCCTTTTTTTTAAAAAAAAAAAAAAGTCTTGTCACACAGTCTCAGAGGGATAAAGCCGTATGCTGAAGAGTAGTGTGAGACTCAGATTTGATGTAAGGTTGGGCAGGAGGAGAAGAGTGGCATGCTGGCTTCTGAGAACTGCAGTCACTTCACCTCCCATTACTCTGGTGCTGTGGCCTGTGCCAGCTGTGTTATCTGACTTCAGTAGCAGAGCAGGTCAGTTGACTACTGTTTTGCTTCTGAGGAGGATTTGCATTGGAAGAAGTTTGGCTGGTGTGCCAATCTATTTCTGCAGGTGAAGAGGATCCTTGTGCCTTTAGCAACGTCCTGGCTAGCCTTTGTATTCCTTGTTGAGGATAGAATCTGCCTCCCAGCATTGCCAAGCTAAGCTGGGGAGGCAAATGCTATGTTTGGGCTGGGGTTGTGAATGGACACATAGAGCAAGGGCATGTGCTTTTAAGTCATTGCAGCAGATGAGGCCTTTCAGGATTGGTCACGGTCAGGCAGAGGGAGGGTATGTGGGGCTCTGTCAGGTACAGCGTGAGCATGTGCCAGGCAGGGCAGTTCCAGCTTGGTGTCTGTGTTCTGTGTTGTCTGTGCTGTACTATAGTCTTCATTTCCTGTTGCTCTTATATTCTTATATTTCTTATATATTCTTATATTTCTTATATTCTTGTATTTCCTGTTGCTTTTCGTATCCTGTTGCTGTACTACAGTCTTCATTTCCTGGTGCTCAGCAGGCCCTGCAGAAGCCATCCTGAGGTTGTTGAACACATCACCTCATGGGAATAATGCCAGTTGAGCAGTTCTTATCTTGCAGTGGGAGCTTAAAGAGCTCATTTCTTCTGTGTGTGTAGTTCTTTTGTATCATTAATGTTTCCTGATATGATCATCATATGTTACACGCTCCTTGGGTCTTGTTATCCTCATTGCTTTTTTCATTGGACTGACTAGACAGGCAAGTCGGTAGCCAAGCCAAAGGTCCTAAATGCTTGTGTCATCATCTCAAGGCTGATTGAGCGATTCTTGTCTTGTAGTCAGAGCTTAAAGTGTGGATCTGTTTCAGGTCTTGGGCATCATATTCAGTTTCAGATGGTATCCGCTTCCATCCTTACTGTTGCGGAAGTCATCTGGGCCACATCAGGAGCTCTTTCTTGAGTATTCATTACCAAAGCATTTTCTTATGGGATTTGCACTCCATTCTTCCGGTCTCTTATTGTAAATCTGTGCTTTTTATGCCTCCATCATCGCAGTTTTGGTGGTCGCTTTCAGTCACAGGTCACGGCATTTGAGTCTCTCCCTGGGTCTGCCGCAGAGCATCTGTGCTGACTTGTCGCACAAAAATTACATACGCATTAGGTTTCACAACACGTCTGTGCATATTCATTTCCTAGCTCTGCCTAGCCCCGCTTCGTATGCTAATTATCAGTCCTGCACTTGCGTATTACTCTCTGGTGGTCATCCGGGTGGTCGTCGGGATGAAGTAAGATGTCTTCATCAGAGTTGAACTTTTTAACCTTTTCTTCTTACGCATGCTCTCTGAGACCTCGGTCTCAGTCCAAACTGCAAGGTTGGTTTGATCCAGTTCCCGGAGTCCGAGAGGCCCCAGTTATCTAGATGTCTAGGAATAGTCTAGCAGTTCATGTCACTAAGGGATTTGAAGGGTTAACATTGAGGCCCAAGTCTAGGTGATAAGAGAACAAAGGGGGGTTTTAGAGAAAACTGCTGACTACTGCACGGGATGTTGTGAGAGTTTCTGAAATCCGGCCCAGAGGCTACCAAATAAGGAGGAAGGGGGAGCTGAAGGATGACTGAAGGACAAAATTCTGCGAGGAAGACCACCAGCCTTCAGCCCAAGCGACCCCCGAGAGACCACCAGAGACTGATACACAGGCGCCCCTGGGAGGGTTTCGGATTCCGGAAACCAATTATAATAACCCTGCCTCTTATAGGAATAGTAATGAATATGTATTAGCCTAGGAGCATAAAAACTAGCCACCTTATGTAACAGGTGTGCGTCCTGGTGGAGCAGAGACTCCCGGCGCACCCAGTGTTGTTTGCTTGCCTCTATTCATTTAATAAATTGTAAACTTTGATTGTAATCCTATTTGGTACTCAGTCATTTGTAACAGTTCTCATCTACATCCCCAATAATTAGGATATTTTACCACATATGTAGCTAAATATTAATTCAGATAAGTTTTAGCATCTTCCCCATCTCACTGTGTCTGGGAGTTGGGACTTGTCTGTAGACATTTGGGGCCTGCATCTTGCATTTGTGGTGTGGCTGTAGAGTGTGCAGTGTGCATATGGGTTTTTGGCCTTTCTGTAGTTTTTGGGTCTTGTGTCTGGGCTTTTGGGTTCTGTTTGTGGCATGTGTCTTGGGTTTGAGACCTGGCTGTAGCCTTTGGGGCTTATGCCCAGGCTTTGGGGCCTGTCTGTAAACATTTGGGGCCTGCGTCTAGGGGTTTGGGGCCTGTCTGTAGACATTTGGGACCTGCGTCTGAGGCTTGGGGCCTGTCTGTAGTGTTTGCAGCCTGTATCTAGACTTCTGGTGCTTGTCCGTAGCATTTTGGGTGTGCGTCTCTGGTTCAGGGCCTGTCTGTAGTATTTGGGGCCTGTCTGGAGTTCGGGGCCTGTCTGTAGTATTTGTGCCTGCGTGTAGGCTTCTTGGGCCTTTCTGTAACATTTGGAGCCTGTGTCTGGGCTTTTGAGGCCTTTCTGTAGCGCTTGGGGCCTGTGCCTAGGCTTTTGGTGCTTGTTTGTAGCACTTTGTGCCTGTGTCTGGGTTTTGGGGCCTTTCTGTAGTGTTTGGGGTCTGCGTCTGGAGTTTGGGGCCTATCTGTAGTGTTTAGGCCTGTGTCAATGCCTTTGGGGTGTTTCTGCAGTGTTTGGGGACTTCGTCTGGGGTTTTGTCCTGTCTGTAGCGTTTGCGGCCTATGTCGTGGGTTTGGGGCCTGTCTGTAGCGCTTAGGGCCTATATTCACACTTTTGGGCCTGTCTGTAGTGTTGGTGGCCTGCGTCTGGGGTTTGTGGCCTGGCTGTAGCATTTGGGGCCTGCTTCTGGCTTTGGGGGCCTGTCTGTAGCGTTTGGGGCATGTGTCTGGTGTGTGGGACTGTCAAAAGCATTTTGAGCCTGCATTCAGTTTTTTTGGGACTGTGTCTGGGTTTTTGGGACAGTCTGTAGTGTTTGGGGACTGTCTGGAGACTTTGGGGGCTTTGTCTAGGCTTTTATGGCCTCTCTGAAGCCTTTGGTACTGGCATCTGGGACTTGGGGCCTGTCTATAGCATTTTGGACTGTCTGGTATTTTGGGACTTGTCTGTAGCATTTAGGGCCTGCATGGCTTTTCTGTAGCATTTGGGGCCTGCATTTTGGTTTTGGGATGTATCTGGAGCTTTTGGGGCCTAGCTGTAGCATTGTAGCATGTAGTGAGTGGTTTTGTATTGTACTTGTTGAGGCCAGCTCTGGTTCCATCACTGCTGTGCTTCTTCGGTTCTATCACCGTGGCACTTTGTTCAGCTCCATCAGAATTAATGCTTCATCAATCTGTGTGACTCTTACTGTAATACAGTTGCAGTGACACATAGCAACCGCTGTAGTGATGGCATAAAGCGTTATGGTGCTGTGGGGACAGGGAGGGACACAGGGGCCCCACTGGCTGAAAGTGCCCCCAAGCCTGCGCTTTCGTCCTCCCTCTTGGCTCGGCCTCGAGCCACTGCACACATTTGCGAGGCGGAGATGGGGGCAGGCGGCCTCCAGGTGGCCTTGTAGCAAACAACGGGAAGCCAAAGCTGGAGAGCGCCACCTCCTCAGTAGAGGGACTGCTGTTCCCACTAAAGAAAGGAGAAACCAGGCCTCCCGCTGCTGCGCAGAAGCTCAGCCCGAGCAGGCTGCAGGCCCGAGGCCTCGCAAGCTCAGCACGGCGCTGGTGCCTTGCTCCAAGCCCTGGTGGGGCTGCGCCTGGAGGGGGCTGAGCGTGGCCCCGCCCCCTTCCCCAAAAGGGCGGGAAGTGGGCGGGGCTCGCACCCATTCCCTGTGAGGAGCTGTGAGGAGAAGGAGGTCCCCCCGGTGTCCCCTCGGTGCCGTGAGAGCATGGAGAGCAGAGAAAGCGCAGCAAGTACGTACCGCCTGTTGCCCAGAGGGCGTTAGGCAGCCCCCCAGAGAATGAGGTGGCCCCGGCACGGCCCCAAAGGGCGCATGGCGTCCTGCCGTGCCAGGCAGCACCCCGTCGGGCCCCGTAACCTCTCCCGTTGCCCTCCCGCAGCCGGGGCCGAGGGTGGCTGGTTGGAGGAGTCCCTGCTGGACTGCGCCTTCGCTGCCTGTGACACGGAGCAGACAGGTAGCGGTGCCGGGACCCCGATTCCACCCCGTGGCCTCCTTCTCGCTCCGCGCTGCCTGTTTCCACCTTCTGAATGGCGCGCGGAAGCTGGGGGACGCCGCGGGAAGACGCGCGGGGGGCTGGAGCCCAATGGGTGGATGCACAGGCAGCCGGATGGATGCGCGCGCTGCCCGAGAGACGCGGGGCGTGTGGTGAGCTTCGCCTCTGATGGCAGGCGCGGTGCCAGCCTGGCGCATCATGGAGTACCTGCAGGCGGTGACGGGGCGTAGTGGCGAGGAGCAGCAGCTGCAGAAGCTCGGGCAGATGCTGGAGGTGACGGCAGCAGGGGTGGCCCTGGATCTGCCCACCTTCCGCACTGTCATGCGCGAGTGGATCGCCCACTGTCAGCGGGATGGGTGAGTGCTTGGGGAAACAGAGGCATGCGGGGGCAGTGCTTCAAATGGCGGCATTACAGCTCCGTGCCTGGACACTGGGTGTGCCTGGAGCATACAATGCAATTATGGCTCCGTGCCTTGACACTGGGCGTTTCAAGCTAAATGTGGGCATTTCAGCTCTGCGCCTGCAACAGCTGTCTCAACGTGGGAATTCGGGCTCTGCAGCCCAACACCGGGCGTTTCTGGAGCTAGATAATGGAATTACGTTTCAGTGCCCCAACAGTGGCATTTCAGGAGCCAAATACTTAAATTATGGCTCTGCGCCCTGACGCCAATTGGTTCAGGAGCCACGGTGGGAAGTGTGGCAGAGAGTTGCCGTACCACGTGCCCATCTCACTGATTCCTACCAACGCCTCAATGCTTTTCTTTCCCCAGGGCCTCGCAGTCTGCTGAGGAGCTGGATGTAACGGGCGGTAGGTGTGCGCACCGGAAAACAGATCAGTGCCCACTCCAGCCATGCTGCGCCTGCTGGCAGCACTGCTAATTCGAAGCCCCAGCTGAGCGACAACTCCTTCTTTCCTGCACACGGGGTGCGGGCTCTGGCGGAAAACGCAACCACACACTAACCACTGAGCCACCCTGTGCCCAGCCATAACGCCGCAGCGTGGGGTGGAAAGGAGAGTAGCGGGGCAGAAACTAAGAGATGTGGGGCAGCAATTGGAGGTGTGGGGCAGCAATTCAGAGCTGTGGGGCAGACTCACAGACGCTCACAGCATCAGTGGCACTGTGGTTTTGTTGCTGGGGCTCCATGGATGCAGATTCCCATCTCTCTCTACTCACCCAGGACCTCGCGTGCTCACAGCCGCATTGGATCTTGAGGGCTACGGCGGCGAAAGAGAGAGCGTGACCTTGTAGGTAGCGGCATCATCGGGCTTCCAAAACACACCTGAGCGGTGCTAATGAGCCTCCTCTCACTGCAGGGACACCAGGAGCATCCAGGAGGAGCGGGAGCGCTGCAACCAGCACTTGGCCGGCCAGAACGCCACGCTGCGCTGTGCCCTGGAGTCAGCCGAGGAGCTGAATGCCCAGCTGGCTGAGGAGGTGGCAGGGCTGACGGCGCAGCTCCACCGGTCAGGGGGCACCCATAGGTGCTGGGAACGGGGGACAGGGACATGCGGGCAGCTGCAGATGCGTCTCTGCAGCAGTGCTGCCGGGTGACGACCAGCGGCCATCTGTCTCTCGCAGTGCCCAGCAGGCATTGGAGCATGGCTGGGCAAGCAGCCAAAAGCTGGAGGACCTGGAGGATGAGGTGAGGAGGCTTCAGGAGGAGAACAGAGGCCTGGCAGAACAAAATCAGCATCTGGTGAGTGCCCCCCCCCCAGCTGCTCGGCAACTCTGTTGTTCATTTTCCCTTTTTTTCCTCTTAAAACAATGCCAAGGTGACGCGGTGACTCCTGGCTGCTGGCCGCTGGCCTTTGCCCTGCCTGTGGCAGTGAGGCTGCGTTGGCCTCAGCAGGGCCAGACCTGGTGGTGTGCAGCCTCCGCTCGCATGCCCCCCAACTAGTGGGCTGCCCCCAGCAACTTATGGGGCTGCCCCCAGCAACTTAACGGCACACTCTTTCCCCTCCAGGAAAGGGAGCAGCGTGGCCTTCTGGAGGAAGTCACCGGCCTTCAGGAGACGGTGAGGACGGGCACGAAGAGCCAGGGGTGCCCCGCAGCACTGTGCCCCCACCCCAATGCACCACCAGCAGCTTTTAGTCCAGTTTCACTGGGTATCAACCCACTTTCCTCTGGAGCAGAACTCAACGCTGCTTGCTGAGGCCAAGGGAAGGAAGGAGAATCTGCAGGCACTGGAGGCAAAGAGGGATGCCATCCTGCAGGTAAGAGGCAGCTGAGCCTCGTCAAATGCTAACGAACCAGCTCCCTCAGCTGGGGGGCGGGACAACACCACATGGGGCTGGCGGCCCCTCCCCCATTATGCCCATCTGTGGAGGCCAGTGTGGCCATGGCCTCCAGCCCTGTTGCGTTGCTGCGGTCTCCTGCCACGATCTGCCTTCGCCAAGGTGAGCAACGTGATCCCTCTCCTCAAGTAAATACTCCCCCAGGACTCCAAAGGGATGGGAGCCACCACCGGCACCCCAAATTCGTCCCTGTTCCCCCCAGTTCTGCAGATGATGTGCGGCATGCAGGACCTGATGGAGGCTTTGCAGCATTATGAGGGCGCTGTGTGGGCACAGCTCCCACAAAGCCCCCAAATCCAGCAAACTGGAGAGGAGAGATGGGAGAAACCCTAACAAAGTCTTTTTCTTCCCCTAAAATCACGGAGCAACAGATGGAGATCAGCAGCCTCCACAAACTACTGAGGCAGACACTGGAGGCTTTGGCCACGTAGGTGCTGTGGGTACCTGGGGGGCCACGGGGCTCTCACTGGCTGAAAATGCCCCTATAGAACTCCCAAATCTGCGTTTTCATCCTTCCTTCTAGCTTGGCCTCAACCGCCGCACATATCTGTGAGGCGGAGGTCAGGGCAGACGGCCTCCAGCTGCTTTTTGGGGCAGGATGCTGGAAATCGGGGCTGTCAGAATCTTAAGGAGTAGGAAGGTGGGAGGGAAAAAAATGGGTAAAATCATAATAAAAAAAGAAAAAGGGGGTAAATGTGGGCACGCAAAGAGCGTGGACACAAGTGTGGCCCCTGCAAACCTGCGCTGGCTTGGAGTGAGGGCACGTGGCGCTTTGGGTCCCCCAGACTTCCCATCTGCCCCTTGCCCATACTGCCCATTTCCCCCCCCCACCGCTTTCCAGCCCTCCCTGCATCCCCCAGTGCCCATCACCCCCACCCCCCCAATGCCAATCGGTGCCCCAGTTTCCAGCCCCCCCAGCCTCTTCCTCCCACAGGCGAGCCCCACAGCCTGAGGCACAGCCGCTCAGCACGGAGCCATGGAGGGAGGTAGGAATCGCCAGAATCATGTCTTCTCCCCCAGAAAATGTCCAATGGGGGGCAGAGGAGGCACAGCCATGTCACCGCCCCCTCAAATCACCATGTTCCCCACAGCCCTCCCAGCGTGCAGACCAGAACTGCTGGCGCACATGGTGGTAAGCGGGGGTCCCACTGCCGTGGGTCGTAGCACCCCACACTGTGGGCCAGGAAAAGCCCTGGAGGTTTGGAGGGGTGCTGCACCCCCCAGATCTCCCCCCAGATCACTGAGTGCCCCTGCAGGCTCGTCCCACACCTGCTGCTGGTGCTGCTGCTGGCACTGCTCTGCCTCCTGCACCACATCGCCCCATGGCTGGAGCTGAGCTACCTGAGATCCCCCCCACTGTGAGAAGGCCCAGGTAAAGCGACCGGAGCCTGCTGTGGGGCACGTGGGAGCCCAAGCCCCATAGTGGGTACGGCAGCGCGTGGGGCTGTGGGGTAGAGTGTGGAGCGGGGTTAGGGGGGAAAGGGGAAAGGGGGTGGAGGGGGGAATTACGGAGTGGAGTGTGGGGCTGTAGGGCAAAGCATGGGCGGGCCGTGGGACAGAGCACAGTGCTTGGGGCACACTAAATGCCCCCCCTGCCCTATAGTTGCCCTGCAGTGGCCAGGCTGGGAGTCACGGCACCAGTCGTTTCCCCAGCCCGGCCCCCCCATCCTGCAGTCCCAGCCCCCCCAAGTAACACCCTCCTGCTTTTTCCAGGTCTGAGCTCCTCCTGCATAGCACGGGACCACCCCCACGGAACCTACTGACCGCTGCGCCATGGGGAAAGGGGGGTGCACACAAATGCCCCCAGTGAAGTCCCCCTCCCCCACGGTACCCCACTTCTGGGGGAGGCTCTCTATGTGCCGCCCCCCAAAAAGGAGGAATAAAGCTGTGCTTAGCACTGCCCCGCGTCATACAGAGTGAATGGGGGGGCCCCTATGGGAGGGTCATTTGGGTAGGGCTTTGAGTGGGGTAGGGGTGCACAAAGTGTTGGGGGGGGGGGCATGAAGCATTGGGGGTGCAGCAGGGCCCACTGTGTCCCAGTATGTCCCAGTGTGCTCCAGGACCACGTACGGGTGCTCTCAGCCCCATCCCAGTGTCCCATTGTCATCATCTCAGTGCTCCCACTGTCCTCACCGGTTTCATCCCAGTGCACACATTATCCCCATTCCCAGTGCTCCCAGTTCTACCTTGTCTCCATTGCGTGATCCCCATCGTGTTCCTTCTAGGGCTCACGGGTGCCCCGGAGCACCCACCCCGGTGACCCCCGGAGGGCCCCCGGGCGCCCCATAGGACCCACCCCGGTGATCCCCGGCGGGCCCCCGGGCGCCCCATAGGACCCACCCCGGTGATCCCCGGCGGGCCCCCGGGCGCCCCATAGGACCCACCCCGGTGACCCCCGGCGGGCCCCTTGCGCCCTGGAGCACCCACCCTGGTGACCTGGGGTGCTTGTACACAGTGCACTGAGCTGCTTGTACACAGTAGGGGCTTGCTTTTGGGGGGGTGTTGGGAGCTGCTTGTACAATGCAGGGATCTGCATCTGGAGGGGGTTGGGAGCTGCTTGTACACCTTTGGGGCTTGCCTCTGGGGAGGGTGGGGAGTTGCTTGTACGCCTCTGGGGCCTGTGTTTGGGGGGGGGGTTGGAGTCTGTGGCGGGGGTTTTGGAGCTGCTTGTACAGTCTAGGGTCCTCTGGCGGGCTTTGGGATCTCCCTTTGAGGGGGGAGGTGGGAGCTGGTTGTACACCTTTGGGTCCTATGTCTTGGACTCTGCGCCTTCACTCCTTCCAAACAACCCTAAACATAACCATAACCGGAACAATAAGCTGAACCCGAGTTAGACCCTAAAAAACATGTACGGTGTTTTACCTAATTACAGTTAGGTTTAGCGTTACATTTAGGATTGTTTGGAAAGAGTGAAGGCGCAGAGTCCTGTTGAGTGTGGGGTTGCGTAAAGGCTCCCCCAGGGAGTTCAGGTGTAGCCAAAGGCTTCCGCTGAGAGCACTTTTTGATGGCAGAAAGTGGCACCGTACGTGTTTTTTCGGGTCTAACTCGGGTTCAGCTTCTTGTTGCGGTTAGGGTTATGTTTAGGGTTGTTAGGAAAGAGTGAAGACGCAGAGTCCTGTTGAGTGTGGGGTTGCGTAAAGGCTCCCCCAGGGAGTTCAGGTGTACCCAAAGGCTTCCGCTGAGAGCACTTTTTGATGGCAGAAAGTGGCACCGTCCGTGTTTTTTCGGGTCTAACTCGGGTTCAGCTTCTTGTTGCGGTTAGGGTTATGTTTAGGGTTGTTAGGAAAGAGTGAAGACGCAGAGTCCTGTTGAGTGTGGGGTTGCGTAAAGGCTCCCCCAGGGAGTTCAGGTGTACCCAAAGGCTTCCGCTGAGAGCACTTTTTGATGGCAGAAAGTGGCACCGTCCGTGTTTTTTCGGGTCTAACTCGGGTTCAGCTTCTTGTTGCGGTTAGGGTTATGTTTAGGGTTGTTAGGAAAGAGTGAAGACGCAGAGTCCTGTTGAGTGTGGGGTTGCGTAAAGGCTCCCTCAGGGAGTTCAGGTGTACCCAAAGGCTTCCGCTGAGAGCACTTTTTGATGGCAGAAAGTGGCACCGTCCGTGTTTTTTCGGGTCTAACTCGGGTTGAGCTTCTTGTTGCGGTTAGGGTTATGTTTAGGGTTGTTAGGAAAGAGTGAAGACGCAGAGTCCTGTTGAGTGTGGGGTTGCGTAAAGGCTCCCCCAGGGAGTTCAGGTGTACCCAAAGGCTTCCGCTGAGAGCACTTTTTGATGGCAGAAAGTGGCACCGTCCGTGTTTTTTCGGGTCTAACTCGGGTTGAGCTTCTTGTTCCAGTTAGGGTTATGTTTAGGGTTGTTAGGAAAGAGTGAAGGCGCAGAGTCCTGTTGAGTGTGGGGTTGCGTAAAGGCTCCCCCAGGGAGTTCAGGTGTACCCAAAGGCTTCCGCTGAGAGCACTTTTTGATGGCAGAAAGTGGCACCGTCCGTGTTTTTTCGGGTCTAACTCGGGTTCAGCTTCTTGTTGCGGTTAGGGTTATGTTTAGGGTTGTTAGGAAAGAGTGAAGGCGCAGAGTCCTGTTGAGTGTGGGGTTGCGTAAAGGCTCCCCCAGGGAGTTCAGGTGTTCCCAAAGGCTTTCGCTGAGAGCACTTTTTGATGGCAGAAAGTGGCACCGTACGAGTTTTTTCGGGTCTAACTCGGGTTCAGCTTCTTGTTCCGCTTAGGGTTATGTTTAGGGTTGTTAGGAAAGAGTGAAGACGCAGAGTCCTGTTGAGTGTGGGGTTGCGTAAAGGCTCCCCCAGGGAGTTCAGGTGTACCCAAAGGCTTCCGCTGAGAGCACTTTTTGATGGTAGAAAGTGGCACCGTCCGTGTTTTTTCGGGTCTAACTCGGGTTCAGCTTCTTGTTGCGGTTAGGGTTATGTTTAGGGTTGCTTGCAAAGAGTGAAGGCTCAGAGTCCTGTTGAGTGTGGGGTTGCGTAAAGGCTGCCCCAGGGAGTTCAGGAGTACCCAAAGGCTTCTGCTGAGAGCACTTTTTGATGGCAGAAAGTGGCACCGTCCGTGTTTTTTCGGGTCTAACTCGGGTTCAGCTTCTTGTTCCGGTTAGGGTTATGTTTAGGGTTGTTAGGAAAGAATGAAGACACAGAGTCCTGTTGAGTGTGGGGTTGCGTAAAGGCTCCCCCAGGGAGTTCAGGTGTACCCAAAGGCTTCCGCTGAGAGCACTTTTTGATGGCAGAAAGTGGCACCGTACGTGTTTTTTCGGGTCTAACTCGGGTTCAGCTTCTTGTTGCGGTTAGGGTTATGTTTAGGATTGTTTGCGAACAGTGAAGGCTCAGAGTCCTGTTGAGTGTGGGGTTGCGTAAAGGCTCCCCCAGGGAGTTCAGGTGTAGCCAAAGGCTTCCGCTGAGAGCACTTTTTGATGGCAGAAAGTGGCACCGTCCGTGTTTTTTCGGGTCTAACTCGGGTTCAGCTTCTTGTTGCGGTTAGGGTTATGTTTAGGGTTGTTAGGAAAGAGTGAAGGCGCAGAGTCCTGTTGAGTGTGGGGTTGCGTAAAGGCTCCCCCAGGGAGTTCAGGTGTACCCAAAGGCTTCCGCTGAGAGCACTTTTTGATGGCAGAAAGTGGCACCGTCCGTGTTTTTTCGGGTCTAACTCGGGTTCAGCTTCTTGTTGCGGTTAGGGTTATGTTTAGGGTTGTTAGGAAAGAGTGATGGCGCAGAGTCCTGTTGAGTGTGGGGTTGCGTAAAGGCTCCCCCAGGGAGTTCAGGTGTACCCAAAGGCTTCCGCTGAGAGCACTTTTTGATGGCAGAAAGTGGCACCGTCCGTGTTTTTTCGGGTCTAACTCGGGTTCAGCTTCTTGTTGCGGTTAGGGTTATGTTTAGGGTTGTTAGGAAAGAGTGAAGACGCAGAGTCCTGTTGAGTGTGGGGTTGCGTAAAGGCTCCCCCAGGGAGTTCAGGTGTAGCCAAAGGCTTCCGCTGAGAGCACTTTTTGATGGCAGAAAGTGGCACCGTCCGTGTTTTTTCGGGTCTAACTCGGGTTCAGCTTCTTGTTGCGGTTAGGGTTATGTTTAGGGTTGTTAGGAAAGAGTGAAGACGCAGAGTCCTGTTGAGTGTGGGGTTGCGTAAAGGCTCCCCCAGGGAGTTCAGGTGTACCCAAAGGCTTCCGCTGAGAGCACTTTTTGATGGCAGAAAGTGGCACCGTACGTGTTTTTTCGGGTCTAACTCGGGTTCAGCTTCTTGTTGCGGTTAGGGTTATGTTTAGGGTTGTTAGGAAAGAGTGAAGACGCAGAGTCCTGTTGAGTGTGGGGTTGCGTAAAGGCTCCCCCAGGGAGTTCAGGTGTAGCCAAAGGCTTCCGCTGAGAGCACTTTTCGATGGCAGAAAGTGGCACCGTCCGTGTTTTTTCGGGTCTAACTCGGGTTCAGCTTCTTGTTGCGGTTAGGGTTATGTTTAGGGTTGTTAGGAAAGAGTGAAGACGCAGAGTCCTGTTGAGTGTGGGGTTGCGTAAAGGCTCCCCCAGGGAGTTCAGGTGTACCCAAAGGCTTCCGCTGAGAGCACTTTTTGATGGCAGAAAGTGGCACCGTCCGTGTTTTTTCGGGTCTAACTCGGGTTCAGCTTCTTGTTGCGGTTAGGGTTATGTTTAGGGTTGTTAGGAAAGAGTGAAGACGCAGAGTCCTGTTGAGTGTGGGGTTGCGTAAAGGCTCCCCCAGGGAGTTCAGGTGTACCCAAAGGCTTCCGCTGAGAGCACTTTTTGATGGCAGAAAGTGGCACCGTCCGTGTTTTTTCGGGTCTAACTCGGGTTGAGCTTCTTGTTGCGGTTAGGGTTATGTTTAGGGTTGTTAGGAAAGAGTGAAGACGCAGAGTCCTGTTGAGTGTGGGGTTGCGTAAAGGCTCCCCCAGGGAGTTCAGGTGTACCCAAAGGCTTCCGCTGAGAGCACTTTTTGATGGCAGAAAGTGGCACCGTCCGTGTTTTTTCGGGTCTAACTCGGGTTCAGCTTCTTGTTGCGGTTAGGGTTATGTTTAGGGTTGTTAGGAAAGAGTGAAGGCGCAGAGTCCTGTTGAGTGTGGGGTTGCGTAAAGGCTCCCCCAGGGAGTTCAGGTGTACCCAAAGGCTTCCGCTGAGAGCACTTTTTGATGGCAGAAAGTGGCACCGTACGTGTTTTTTCGGGTCTAACTCGGGTTCAGCTTCTTGTTCCGGTTAGGGTTATGTTTAGGGTTGTTAGGAAAGAGTGAAGACGCAGAGTCCTGTTGAGTGTGGGGTTGCGTAAAGGCTCCCCCAGGGAGTTCAGGTGTTCCCAAAGGCTTCCGCTGAGAGCACTTTTTGATGGCAGAAAGTGGCACCGTCCGTGTTTTTTCGGGTCTAACTCGGGTTCAGCTTCTTGTTGCGGTTAGGGTTATGTTTAGGGTTGTTAGGAAAGAGTGAAGACGCAGAGTCCTGTTGAGTGTGGGGTTGCGTAAAGGCTCCCCCAGGGAGTTCAGGTGTACCCAAAGGCTTCCGCTGAGAGCACTTTTTGATGGCATAAAGTGGCACCGTACGTGTTTTTTCGGGTCTAACTCGGGTTCAGCTTCTTGTTGCGGTTAGGGTTATGTTTAGGGTTGTTAGGAAAGAGTGAAGACGCAGAGTCCTGTTGCGTGTGGGGTTGCGTAAAGGCTCCCCCAGGGAGTTCAGGTGTACCCAAAGGCTTCCGCTGAGAGCACTTTTTGATGGCATAAAGTGGCACCGTCCGTGTTTTTTCGGGTCTAACTCGGGTTCAGCTTCTTGTTGCGGTTAGGGTTATGTTTAGGGTTGTTAGGAAAGAGTGAAGACGCAGAGTCCTGTTGAGTGTGGGGTTGCGTAAAGGCTCCCCCAGGGAGTTCAGGTGTACCCAAAGGCTTCCGCTGAGAGCACTTTTTGATGGCAGAAAGTGGCACCGTACGTGTTTTTTCGGGTCTAACTCGGGTTCAGCTTCTTGTTGCGGTTAGGGTTATGTTTAGGGTTGTTAGGAAAGAGTGAAGACGCAGAGTCCTGTTGAGTGTGGGGTTGCGTAAAGGCTCCCCCAGGGAGTTCAGGTGTACCCAAAGGCTTCCGCTGAGAGCACTTTTTGATGGCAGAAAGTGGCACCGTACGTGTTTTTTCGGGTCTAACTCGGGTTCAGCTTCTTGTTGCGGTTAGGGTTATGTTTAGGGTTGTTAGGAAAGAGTGAAGACGCAGAGTCCTGTTGAGTGTGGGGTTGCGTAAAGGCTCCCCCAGGGAGTTCAGGTGTACCCAAAGGCTTCCGCTGAGAGCACTTTTTGATGGCAGAAAGTGGCACCGTCCGTGTTTTTTCGGGTCTAACTCGGGTTCAGCTTCTTGTTGCGGTTAGGGTTATGTTTAGGGTTGTTAGGAAAGAGTGAAGACGCAGAGTCCTGTTGAGTGTGGGGTTGCGTAAAGGCTCCCCCAGGGAGTTCAGGTGTACCCAAAGGCTTCCGCTGAGAGCACTTTTTGATGGCAGAAAGTGGCACCGTCCGTGTTTTTTCGGGTCTAACTCGGGTTCAGCTTCTTGTTCCGGTTAGGGTTATGTTTAGGGTTGTTAGGAAAGAGTGAAGACGCAGAGTCCTGTTGAGTGTGGGGTTGCGTAAAGGCTCCCCCAGGGAGTTCAGGTGTTCCCAAAGGCTTCCGCTGAGAGCACTTTTTGATGGCAGAAAGTGGCACCGTCCGTGTTTTTTCGGGTCTAACTCGGGTTCAGCTTCTTGTTGCGGTTAGGGTTATGTTTAGGGTTGTTAGGAAAGAGTGAAGACGCAGAGTCCTGTTGAGTGTGGGGTTGCGTAAAGGCTCCCCCAGGGAGTTCAGGTGTACCCAAAGGCTTCCGCTGAGAGCACTTTTTGATGGCAGAAAGTGGCACCGTCCGTGTTTTTTCGGGTCTAACTCGGGTTGAGCTTCTTGTTGCGGTTAGGGTTATGTTTAGGGTTGTTAGGAAAGAGTGAAGACGCAGAGTCCTGTTGAGTGTGGGGTTGCGTAAAGGCTCCCCCAGGGAGTTCAGGTGTACCCAAAGGCTTCCGCTGAGAGCACTTTTTGATGGCAGAAAGTGGCACCGTCCGTGTTTTTTCGGGTATAACTCGGGTTCAGCTTCTTGTTGCGGTTAGGGTTATGTTTAGGGTTGTTAGGAAAGAGTGAAGACGCAGAGTCCTGTTGAGTGTGGGGTTGCGTAAAGGCTCCCCCAGGGAGTTCAGGTGTACCCAAAGGCTTCCGCTGAGAGCACTTTTTGATGGCAGAAAGTGGCACCGTACATGTTTTTTCGGGTCTAACTCGGGTTCAGCTTCTTGTTCCAGTTAGGGTTATGTTTAGGGTTGTTAGGAAAGAGTGAAGGCGCAGAGTCCTGTTGAGTGTGGGGTTGCGTAAAGGCTCCCCCAGGGAGTTCAGGTGTTCCCAAAGGCTTTCGCTGAGAGCACTTTTTGATGGCAGAAAGTGGCACCGTACGTGTTTTTTCGGGTCTAACTCGCGTTCAGCTTCTTGTTGCGGTTAGGGTTATGTTTAGGGTTGTTAGGAAAGAGTGAAGACGCAGAGTCCTGTTGAGTGTGGGGTTGCGTAAAGGCTCCCCCAGGGAGTTCAGGTGTACCCAAAGGCTTCCGCTGAGAGCACTTTTTGATGGCAGAAAGTGGCACCGTCCGTGTTTTTTCGGGTCTAACTCGGGTTCAGCTTCTTGTTCCGCTAAGGGTTATGTTTAGGGTTGTTAGGAAAGAGTGAAGGCGCAGAGTCCTGTTGAGTGTGGGGTTGCGTAAAGGCTCCCCCAGGGAGTTCAGGTGTACCCAAAGGCTTCCGCAGAGAGCACTTTTTGATGGTAGAAAGTGGCACCGTCCGTGTTTTTTCGGGTCTAACTCGGGTTCAGCTTCTTGCTGCGGTTAGGGTTATGTTTAGGGTTGTTAGGAAAGAATGAAGACACAGAGTCCTGTTGAGTGTGGGGTTGCGTAAAGGCTCCCCCAGGGAGTTCAGGTGTACCCAAAGGCTTCCGCTGAGAGCACTTTTTGATGGCAGAAAGTGGCACCGTCCGTGTTTTTTCGGGTCTAACTCGGGTTGAGCTTCTTGTTGCGGTTAGGGTTATGTTTAGGGTTGTTAGGAAAGAGTGAAGACGCAGAGTCCTGTTGAGTGTGGGGTTGCGTAAAGGCTCCCCCAGGGAGTTCAGGTGTACCCAAAGGCTTCCGCTGAGAGCACTTTTTGATGGCAGAAAGTGGCACCGTCCGTGTTTTTTCGGGTCTAACTCGGGTTCAGCTTCTTGTTGCGGTTAGGGTTATGTTTAGGGTTGTTAGGAAAGAGTGAAGGCGCAGAGTCCTGTTGAGTGTGGGGTTGCGTAAAGGCTCCCCCAGGGAGTTCAGGTGTACCCAAAGGCTTCCGCTGAGAGCACTTTTTGATGGCAGAAAGTGGCACCGTACGTGTTTTTTCGGGTCTAACTCGGGTTCAGCTTCTTGTTCCGGTTAGGGTTATGTTTAGGGTTGTTAGGAAAGAGTGAAGACGCAGAGTCCTGTTGAGTGTGGGGTTGCGTAAAGGCTCCCCCAGGGAGTTCAGGTGTTCCCAAAGGCTTCCGCTGAGAGCACTTTTTGATGGCAGAAAGTGGCACCGTCCGTGTTTTTTCGGGTCTAACTCGGGTTCAGCTTCTTGTTGCGGTTAGGGTTATGTTTAGGGTTGTTAGGAAAGAGTGAAGACGCAGAGTCCTGTTGAGTGTGGGGTTGCGTAAAGGCTCCCCCAGGGAGTTCAGGTGTACCCAAAGGCTTCCGCTGAGAGCACTTTTTGATGGCATAAAGTGGCACCGTACGTGTTTTTTCGGGTCTAACTCGGGTTCAGCTTCTTGTTGCGGTTAGGGTTATGTTTAGGGTTGTTAGGAAAGAGTGAAGACGCAGAGTCCTGTTGCGTGTGGGGTTGCGTAAAGGCTCCCCCAGGGAGTTCAGGTGTACCCAAAGGCTTCCGCTGAGAGCACTTTTTGATGGCATAAAGTGGCACCGTCCGTGTTTTTTCGGGTCTAACTCGGGTTCAGCTTCTTGTTGCGGTTAGGGTTATGTTTAGGGTTGTTAGGAAAGAGTGAAGACGCAGAGTCCTGTTGAGTGTGGGGTTGCGTAAAGGCTCCCCCAGGGAGTTCAGGTGTACCCAAAGGCTTCCGCTGAGAGCACTTTTTGATGGCAGAAAGTGGCACCGTCCGTGTTTTTTCGGGTCTAACTCGGGTTCAGCTTCTTGTTGCGGTTAGGGTTATGTTTAGGGTTGTTAGGAAAGAGTGAAGACGCAGAGTCCTGTTGAGTGTGGGGTTGCGTAAAGGCTCCCCCAGGGAGTTCAGGTGTACCCAAAGGCTTCCGCTGAGAGCACTTTTTGATGGCAGAAAGTGGCACCGTACGTGTTTTTTCGGGTCTAACTCGGGTTCAGCTTCTTGTTGCGGTTAGGGTTATGTTTAGGGTTGTTAGGAAAGAGTGAAGACGCAGAGTCCTGTTGAGTGTGGGGTTGCGTAAAGGCTCCCCCAGGGAGTTCAGGTGTACCCAAAGGCTTCCGCTGAGAGCACTTTTTGATGGCAGAAAGTGGCACCGTCCGTGTTTTTTCGGGTCTAACTCGGGTTCAGCTTCTTGTTGCGGTTAGGGTTATGTTTAGGGTTGTTAGGAAAGAGTGAAGACGCAGAGTCCTGTTGAGTGTGGGGTTGCGTAAAGGCTCCCCCAGGGAGTTCAGGTGTACCCAAAGGCTTCCGCTGAGAGCACTTTTTGATGGCAGAAAGTGGCACCGTCCGTGTTTTTTCGGGTCTAACTCGGGTTCAGCTTCTTGTTCCGGTTAGGGTTATGTTTAGGGTTGTTAGGAAAGAGTGAAGACGCAGAGTCCTGTTGAGTGTGGGGTTGCGTAAAGGCTCCCCCAGGGAGTTCAGGTGTTCCCAAAGGCTTCCGCTGAGAGCACTTTTTGATGGCAGAAAGTGGCACCGTCCGTGTTTTTTCGGGTCTAACTCGGGTTCAGCTTCTTGTTGCGGTTAGGGTTATGTTTAGGGTTGTTAGGAAAGAGTGAAGACGCAGAGTCCTGTTGAGTGTGGGGTTGCGTAAAGGCTCCCCCAGGGAGTTCAGGTGTACCCAAAGGCTTCCGCTGAGAGCACTTTTTGATGGCAGAAAGTGGCACCGTCCGTGTTTTTTCGGGTCTAACTCGGGTTCAGCTTCTTGTTGCGGTTAGGGTTATGTTTAGGGTTGTTAGGAAAGAGTGAAGACGCAGAGTCCTGTTGAGTGTGGGGTTGCGTAAAGGCTCCCCCAGGGAGTTCAGGTGTACCCAAAGGCTTCCGCTGAGAGCACTTTTTGATGGCAGAAAGTGGCACCGTACGTGTTTTTTCGGGTATAACTCGGGTTCAGCTTCTTGTTGCGGTTAGGGTTATGTTTAGGGTTGTTAGGAAAGAGTGAAGACGCAGAGTCCTGTTGAGTGTGGGGTTGCGTAAAGGCTCCCCCAGGGAGTTCAGGTGTACCCAAAGGCTTCCGCTGAGAGCACTTTTTGATGGCAGAAAGTGGCACCGTACATGTTTTTTCGGGTCTAACTCGGGTTCAGCTTCTTGTTCCAGTTAGGGTTATGTTTAGGGTTGTTAGGAAAGAGTGAAGGCGCAGAGTCCTGTTGAGTGTGGGGTTGCGTAAAGGCTCCCCCAGGGAGTTCAGGTGTTCCCAAAGGCTTTCGCTGAGAGCACTTTTTGATGGCAGAAAGTGGCACCGTACGTGTTTTTTCGGGTCTAACTCGCGTTCAGCTTCTTGTTGCGGTTAGGGTTATGTTTAGGGTTGTTAGGAAAGAGTGAAGACGCAGAGTCCTGTTGAGTGTGGGGTTGCGTAAAGGCTCCCCCAGGGAGTTCAGGTGTACCCAAAGGCTTCCGCTGAGAGCACTTTTTGATGGCAGAAAGTGGCACCGTACGTGTTTTTTCGGGTCTAACTCGGGTTCAGCTTCTTGTTCCGCTAAGGGTTATGTTTAGGGTTGTTAGGAAAGAGTGAAGGCGCAGAGTCCTGTTGAGTGTGGGGTTGCGTAAAGGCTCCCCCAGGGAGTTCAGGTGTACCCAAAGGCTTCCGCAGAGAGCACTTTTTGATGGTAGAAAGTGGCACCGTACGTGTTTTTTCGGGTCTAACTCGGGTTCAGCTTCTTGCTGCGGTTAGGGTTATGTTTAGGGTTGTTAGGAAAGAATGAAGACACAGAGTCCTGTTGAGTGTGGGGTTGCGTAAAGGCTCCCCCAGGGAGTTCAGGTGTACCCAAAGGCTTCCGCTGAGAGCACTTTTTGATGGCAGAAAGTGGCACCGTCCGTGTTTTTTCGGGTCTAACTCGGGTTCAGCTTCTTGTTCCGGTTCGGGTTATGTTTAGTGTTGTTTGCGAACAGTGAAGGCTCAGAGTCCTGTTGAGTGTGGGGTTGCGTAAAGGCTCCCCCAGGGAGTTCAGGTGTACCCAAAGGCTTCCGCTGAGAGCACTTTTTGATGGCATAAAGTGGCACCGTACGTGTTTTTTCGGGTCTAACTCGGGTTCAGCTTCTTGTTGCGGTTAGGGTTATGTTTAGGGTTGTTAGGAAAGAGTGAAGACGCAGAGTCCTGTTGAGTGTGGGGTTGCGTAAAGGCTCCCCCGGGGAGTTCAGGTGTACCCAAAGGCTTCCACTGAGAGCACTTTTTGATGGCAGAAAGTGGCACCGTCCGTGCTTTTTCGGGTCTAACTCGGGTTCAGCTTCTTGTTGCGGTTAGGGTTATGTTTAGGGTTGTTAGGAAAGAGTGAAGACGCAGAGTCCTGTTGAGTGTGGGGTTGCGTAACGGCTCCCCCAGGGAGTTCAGGTGTACCCAAAGGCTTCCGCTGAGAGCACTTTTTGATGGCAGAAAGTGGCACCGTACGTGTTTTTTCGGGTCTAACTCGGGTTCAGCTTCTTGTTGCGGTTAGGGTTATGTTTAGGGTTGTTAGGAAAGAGTGAAGACGCAGAGTCCTGTTGAGTGTGGGGTTGCGTAAAGGCTCCCCCAGGGAGTTCAGGTGTACCCAAAGGCTTCCGCTGAGAGCACTTTTTGATGGCAGAAAGTGGCACCGTCCGTGTTTTTTCGGGTCTAACTCGGGTTCAGCTTCTTGTTGCGGTTAGGGTTATGTTTAGGGTTGTTAGGAAAGAGTGAAGACGCAGAGTCCTGTTGAGTGTGGGGTTGCGTAAAGGCTCCCCCAGGGAGTTCAGGTGTACCCAAAGGCTTCCGCTGAGAGCACTTTTTGATGGCAGAAAGTGGCACCGTACGTGTTTTTTCGGGTCTAACTTGGGTTCAGCTTCTTGTTGCGGTTAGGGTTATGTTTAGGGTTGTTAGGAAAGAGTGAAGACGCAGAGTCCTGTTGAGTGTGGGGTTGCGTAAAGGCTCCCCCAGGGAGTTCAGGTGTACCCAAAGGCTTCCGCTGAGAGCACTGTTTGATGGCAGAAAGTGGCACCGTCCGTGTTTTTTCGGGTCTAACTCGGGTTCAGCTTCTTGTTGCGGTTAGGGTTATGTTTAGGGTTGTTAGGAAAGAGTGAAGACGCAGAGTCCTGTTGAGTGTGGGGTTGCGTAAAGGCTCCCCCAGGGAGTTCAGGTGTACCCAAAGGCTTCCGCTGAGAGCACTTTTTGATGGCAGAAAGTGGCACCGTACGTGTTTTTTCGGGTCTAACTCGGGTTCAGCTTCTTGTTGCGGTTAGGGTTATGTTTAGGGTTGTTAGGAAAGAGTGAAGACGCAGAGTCCTGTTGAGTGTGGGGTTGCGTAAAGGCTCCCCCAGGGAGTTCAGGTGTTCCCAAAGGCTTTCGCTGAGAGCACTTTTTGATGGCAGAAAGTGGCACCGTCCGTGTTTTTTCGGGTCTAACTCGGGTTCAGCTTCTTGTTGCGGTTAGGGTTATGTTTAGGGTTGTTAGGAAAGAGTGAAGACGCAGAGTCCTGTTGCGTGTGGGGTTTCGTAAAGGCTCCCCCAGGGAGTTCAGGTGTACCCAAAGGCTTCCGCTGAGAGCACTTTTTGATGGCATAAAGTGGCACCGTCCGTGTTTTTTCGGGTCTAACTCGGGTTCAGCTTCTTGTTGCGGTTAGGGTTATGTTTAGGGTTGTTAGGAAAGAGTGAAGACGCAGAGTCCTGTTGAGTGTGGGGTTGCGTAAAGGCTCCCCCAGGGAGTTCAGGTGTACCCAAAGGCTTCCGCTGAGAGCACTTTTTGATGGCAGAAAGTGGCACCGTCCGTGTTTTTTCGGGTCTAACTCGGGTTCAGCTTCTTGTTGCGGTTAGGGTTATGTTTAGGGTTGTTAGGAAAGAGTGAAGACGCAGAGTCCTGTTGAGTGTGGGGTTGCGTAAAGGCTCCCCCAGGGAGTTCAGGTGTACCCAAAGGCTTCCGCTGAGAGCACTTTTTGATGGCAGAAAGTGGCACCGTCCGTGTTTTTTCGGGTCTAACTCGGGTTCAGCTTCTTGTTGCGGTTAGGGTTATGTTTAGGGTTGTTAGGAAAGAGTGAAGACGCAGAGTCCTGTTGAGTGTGGGGTTGCGTAAAGGCTCCCCCAGGGAGTTCAGGTGTACCCAAAGGCTTCCGCTGAGAGCACTTTTTGATGGCAGAAAGTGGCACCCTACATGTTTTTTCGGGTCTAACTCGGGTTCAGCTTCTTGTTCCAGTTAGGGTTATGTTTAGGGTTGTTAGGAAAGAGTGAAGGCGCAGAGTCCTGTTGAGTGTGGGGTTGCGTAAAGGCTCCCCCAGGGAGTTCAGGTGTACCCAAAGGCTTCCGCAGAGAGCACTTTTTGATGGCAGAAAGTGGCACCGTACGTGTTTTTTCGGGTCTAACTCGGGTTCAGCTTCTTGTTGCGGTTAGGGTTATGTTTAGGGTTGTTAGGAAAGAATGAAGACACAGAGTCCTGTTGAGTGTGGGGTTGCGTAAAGGCTCCCCCAGGGAGTTCAGGTGTACCCAAAGGCTTCCGCTGAGAGCACTTTTTGATGGCAGAAAGTGGCACCGTACGTGTTTTTTCGGGTCTAACTCGGGTTCAGCTTCTTGTTCCGGTTAGGGTTATGTTTAGGGTTGTTTGCGAACAGTGAAGGCTCAGAGTCCTGTTGAGTGTGGGGTTGCGTAAAGGCTCCCCCAGGGAGTTCAGGTGTACCCAAAGGCTTCCGCTGAGAGCACTTTTTGATGGCAGAAAGTGGCACCGTACGTGTTTTTTCGGGTCTAACTCGGGTTCAGCTTCTTGTTGCGGTTAGGGTTATGTTTAGGGTTGTTAGGAAAGAGTGAAGGCGCAGAGTCCTGTTGAGTGTGGGGTTGCGTAAAGGCTCCCCCAGGGAGTTCAGGTGTACCCAAAGGCTTCCGCTGAGAGCACTTTTTGATGGCAGAAAGTGGCACCGTCCTTGTTTTTTCGGGTCTAACTCGGGTTCAGCTTCTTGTTGCGGTTAGGGTTATGTTTAGGGTTGTTAGGAAAGAGTGAAGACGCAGAGTCCTGTTGAGTGTGGGGTTGCGTAAAGGCTCCCCCAGGGAGTTCAGGTGTAGCCAAAGGCTTCCGCTGAGAGCACTTTTTGATGGCAGAAAGTGGCACCGTACGTGTTTTTTCGGGTCTAACTCGGGTTGAGCTTCTTGTTGCGGTTAGGGTTATGTTTAGGGTTGTTAGGAAAGAGTGAAGACGCAGAGTCCTGTTGAGTGTGGGGTTGCGTAAAGGCTCCCCCAGGGAGTTCAGGTGTACCCAAAGGCTTCCGCTGAGAGCACTTTTTGATGGCAGAAAGTGGCACCGTCCGTGTTTTTTCGGGTCTAACTCGGGTTCAGCTTCTTGTTGCGGTTAGGGTTATGTTTAGGGTTGTTAGGAAAGAGTGAAGACGCAGAGTCCTGTTGAGTGTGGGGTTGCGTAAAGGCTCCCCCAGGGAGTTCAGGTGTAGCCAAAGGCTTCCGCTGAGAGCACTTTTTGATGGCAGAAAGTGGCACCGTCCGTGTTTTTTCGGGTCTAACTCGGGTTCAGCTTCTTGTTGCGGTTAGGGTTATGTTTAGGGTTGTTAGGAAAGAGTGAAGACGCAGAGTCCTGTTGAGTGTGGGGTTGCGTAAAGGCTCCCCCAGGGAGTTCAGGTGTAGCCAAAGGCTTCCGCTGAGAGCACTTTTTGATGGCAGAAAGTGGCACCGTCCGTGTTTTTTCGGGTCTAACTCGGGTTCAGCTTCTTGTTGCGGTTAGGGTTATGTTTAGGGTTGTTAGGAAAGAGTGAAGACGCAGAGTCCTGTTGAGTGTGGGGTTGCGTAAAGGCTCCCCCAGGGAGTTCAGGTGTACCCAAAGGCTTCCGCTGAGAGCACTTTTTGATGGCAGAAAGTGGCACCGTCCGTGTTTTTTCGGGTCTAACTCGGGTTCAGCTTCTTGTTCCGGTTAGGGTTATGTTTAGGGTTGTTAGGAAAGAGTGAAGACGCAGAGTCCTGTTGAGTGTGGGGTTGCGTAAAGGCTCCCCCAGGGAGTTCAGGTGTTCCCAAAGGCTTCCGCTGAGAGCACTTTTTGATGGCAGAAAGTGGCACCGTCCGTGTTTTTTCGGGTCTAACTCGGGTTCAGCTTCTTGTTGCGGTTAGGGTTATGTTTAGGGTTGTTAGGAAAGAGTGAAGACGCAGAGTCCTGTTGAGTGTGGGGTTGCGTAAAGGCTCCCCCAGGGAGTTCAGGTGTACCCAAAGGCTTCCGCTGAGAGCACTTTTTGATGGCATAAAGTGGCACTGTACGTGTTTTTTCGGGTCTAACTCGGGTTCAGCTTCTTGTTGCGGTTAGGGTTATGTTTAGGGTTGTTAGGAAAGAGTGAAGACGCAGAGTCCTGTTGCGTGTGGGGTTGCGTAAAGGCTCCCCCAGGGAGTTCAGGTGTACCCAAAGGCTTCCGCTGAGAGCACTTTTTGATGGCATAAAGTGGCACCGTCCGTGTTTTTTCGGGTCTAACTCGGGTTCAGCTTCTTGTTGCGGTTAGGGTTATGTTTAGGGTTGTTAGGAAAGAGTGAAGACGCAGAGTCCTGTTGAGTGTGGGGTTGCGTAAAGGCTCCCCCAGGGAGTTCAGGTGTACCCAAAGGCTTCCGCTGAGAGCACTTTTTGATGGCAGAAAGTGGCACCGTCCGTGTTTTTTCGGGTCTAACTCGGGTTCAGCTTCTTGTTGCGGTTAGGGTTATGTTTAGGGTTGTTAGGAAAGAGTGAAGACGCAGAGTCCTGTTGAGTGTGGGGTTGCGTAAAGGCTCCCCCAGGGAGTTCAGGTGTACCCAAAGGCTTCCGCTGAGAGCACTTTTTGATGGCAGAAAGTGGCACCGTCCGTGTTTTTTCGGGTATAACTCGGGTTCAGCTTCTTGTTGCGGTTAGGGTTATGTTTAGGGTTGTTAGGAAAGAGTGAAGACGCAGAGTCCTGTTGAGTGTGGGGTTGCGTAAAGGCTCCCCCAGGGAGTTCAGGTGTACCCAAAGGCTTCCGCTGAGAGCACTTTTTGATGGCAGAAAGTGGCACCGTACATGTTTTTTCGGGTCTAACTCGGGTTCAGCTTCTTGTTCCAGTTAGGGTTATGTTTAGGGTTGTTAGGAAAGAGTGAAGGCGCAGAGTCCTGTTGAGTGTGGGGTTGCGTAAAGGCTCCCCCAGGGAGTTCAGGTGTTCCCAAAGGCTTTCGCTGAGAGCACTTTTTGATGGCAGAAAGTGGCACCGTACGTGTTTTTTCGGGTCTAACTCGCGTTCAGCTTCTTGTTGCGGTTAGGGTTATGTTTAGGGTTGTTAGGAAAGAGTGAAGACGCAGAGTCCTGTTGAGTGTGGGGTTGCGTAAAGGCTCCCCCAGGGAGTTCAGGTGTACCCAAAGGCTTCCGCTGAGAGCACTTTTTGATGGCAGAAAGTGGCACCGTACGTGTTTTTTCGGGTCTAACTCGGGTTCAGCTTCTTGTTCCGCTAAGGGTTATGTTTAGGGTTGTTAGGAAAGAGTGAAGGCGGAGAGTCCTGTTGAGTGTGGGGTTGCGTAAAGGCTCCCCCAGGGAGTTCAGGTGTACCCAAAGGCTTCCGCAGAGAGCACTTTTTGATGGTAGAAAGTGGCACCGTACGTGTTTTTTCGGGTCTAACTCGGGTTCAGCTTCTTGCTGCGGTTAGGGTTATGTTTAGGGTTGTTAGGAAAGAATGAAGACACAGAGTCCTGTTGAGTGTGGGGTTGCGTAAAGGCTCCCCCAGGGAGTTCAGGTGTACCCAAAGGCTTCCGCTGAGAGCACTTTTTGATGGCAGAAAGTGGCACCGTCCGTGTTTTTTCGGGTCTAACTCGGGTTCAGCTTCTTGTTCCGGTTCGGGTTATGTTTAGTGTTGTTTGCGAACAGTGAAGGCTCAGAGTCCTGTTGAGTGTGGGGTTGCGTAAAGGCTCCCCCAGGGAGTTCAGGTGTACCCAAAGGCTTCCGCTGAGAGCACTTTTTGATGGCATAAAGTGGCACCGTACGTGTTTTTTCGGGTCTAACTCGGGTTCAGCTTCTTGTTGCGGTTAGGGTTATGTTTAGGGTTGTTAGGAAAGAGTGAAGACGCAGAGTCCTGTTGAGTGTGGGGTTGCGTAAAGGCTCCCCCGGGGAGTTCAGGTGTACCCAAAGGCTTCCACTGAGAGCACTTTTTGATGGCAGAAAGTGGCACCGTCCGTGTTTTTTCGGGTCTAACTCGGGTTCAGCTTCTTGTTGCGGTTAGGGTTATGTTTAGGGTTGTTAGGAAAGAGTGAAGACGCAGAGTCCTGTTGAGTGTGGGGTTGCGTAAAGGCTCCCCCAGGGAGTTCAGGTGTACCCAAAGGCTTCCGCTGAGAGCACTTTTTGATGGCAGAAAGTGGCACCGTCCGTGTTTTTTCGGGTCTAACTCGGGTTCAGCTTCTTGTTGCGGTTAGGGTTATGTTTAGGGTTGTTAGGAAAGAGTGAAGACGCAGAGTCCTGTTGAGTGTGGGGTTGCGTAAAGGCTCCCCCAGGGAGTTCAGGTGTACCCAAAGGCTTCCGCTGAGAGCACTTTTTGATGGCAGAAAGTGGCACCGTCCGTGTTTTTTCGGGTCTAACTCGGGTTCAGCTTCTTGTTGCGGTTAGGGTTATGTTTAGGGTTGTTAGGAAAGAGTGAAGACGCAGAGTCCTGTTGAGTGTGGGGTTGCGTAAAGGCTCCCCCAGGGAGTTCAGGTGTACCCAAAGGCTTCCGCTGAGAGCACTTTTTGATGGCAGAAAGTGGCACCGTACGTGTTTTTTCGGGTCTAACTTGGGTTCAGCTTCTTGTTGCGGTTAGGGTTATGTTTAGGGTTGTTAGGAAAGAGTGAAGACGCAGAGTCCTGTTGAGTGTGGGGTTGCGTAAAGGCTCCCCCAGGGAGTTCAGGTGTACCCAAAGGCTTCCGCTGAGAGCACTGTTTGATGGCAGAAAGTGGCACCGTCCGTGTTTTTTCGGGTCTAACTCGGGTTCAGCTTCTTGTTGCGGTTAGGGTTATGTTTAGGGTTGTTAGGAAAGAGTGAAGACGCAGAGTCCTGTTGAGTGTGGGGTTGCGTAAAGGCTCCCCCAGGGAGTTCAGGTGTACCCAAAGGCTTCCGCTGAGAGCACTTTTTGATGGCAGAAAGTGGCACCGTCCGTGTTTTTTCGGGTCTAACTCGGGTTCAGCTTCTTGTTGCGGTTAGGGTTATGTTTAGGGTTGTTAGGAAAGAGTGAAGACGCAGAGTCCTGTTGAGTGTGGGGTTGCGTAAAGGCTCCCCCAGGGAGTTCAGGTGTTCCCAAAGGCTTTCGCTGAGAGCACTTTTTGATGGCAGAAAGTGGCACCGTCCGTGTTTTTTCGGGTCTAACTCGGGTTCAGCTTCTTGTTGCGGTTAGGGTTATGTTTAGGGTTGTTAGGAAAGAGTGAAGACGCAGAGTCCTGTTGCGTGTGGGGTTTCGTAAAGGCTCCCCCAGGGAGTTCAGGTGTACCCAAAGGCTTCCGCTGAGAGCACTTTTTGATGGCATAAAGTGGCACCGTCCGTGTTTTTTCGGGTCTAACTCGGGTTCAGCTTCTTGTTGCGGTTAGGGTTATGTTTAGGGTTGTTAGGAAAGAGTGAAGACGCAGAGTCCTGTTGAGTGTGGGGTTGCGTAAAGGCTCCCCCAGGGAGTTCAGGTGTACCCAAAGGCTTCCGCTGAGAGCACTTTTTGATGGCAGAAAGTGGCACCGTCCGTGTTTTTTCGGGTCTAACTCGGGTTCAGCTTCTTGTTGCGGTTAGGGTTATGTTTAGGGTTGTTAGGAAAGAGTGAAGACGCAGAGTCCTGTTGAGTGTGGGGTTGCGTAAAGGCTCCCCCAGGGAGTTCAGGTGTACCCAAAGGCTTCCGCTGAGAGCACTTTTTGATGGCAGAAAGTGGCACCGTACGTGTTTTTTCGGGTCTAACTCGGGTTCAGCTTCTTGTTCCGGTTAGGGTTATGTTTAGGGTTGTTAGGAAAGAGTGAAGACGCAGAGTCCTGTTGAGTGTGGGGTTGCGTAAAGGCTCCCCCAGGGAGTTCAGGTGTACCCAAAGGCTTCCGCTGAGAGCACTTTTTGATGGCAGAAAGTGGCACCCTACATGTTTTTTCGGGTCTAACTCGGGTTCAGCTTCTTGTTCCAGTTAGGGTTATGTTTAGGGTTGTTAGGAAAGAGTGAAGGCGCAGAGTCCTGTTGAGTGTGGGGTTGCGTAAAGGCTCCCCCAGGGAGTTCAGGTGTACCCAAAGGCTTCCGCAGAGAGCACTTTTTGATGGCAGAAAGTGGCACCGTACGTGTTTTTTCGGGTCTAACTCGGGTTCAGCTTCTTGTTGCGGTTAGGGTTATGTTTAGGGTTGTTAGGAAAGAATGAAGACACAGAGTCCTGTTGAGTGTGGGGTTGCGTAAAGGCTCCCCCAGGGAGTTCAGGTGTACCCAAAGGCTTCCGCTGAGAGCACTTTTTGATGGCAGAAAGTGGCACCGTACGTGTTTTTTCGGGTCTAACTCGGGTTCAGCTTCTTGTTCCGGTTAGGGTTATGTTTAGGGTTGTTTGCGAACAGTGAAGGCTCAGAGTCCTGTTGAGTGTGGGGTTGCGTAAAGGCTCCCCCAGGGAGTTCAGGTGTACCCAAAGGCTTCCGCTGAGAGCACTTTTTGATGGCAGAAAGTGGCACCGTACGTGTTTTTTCGGGTCTAACTCGGGTTCAGCTTCTTGTTGCGGTTAGGGTTATGTTTAGGGTTGTTAGGAAAGAGTGAAGGCGCAGAGTCCTGTTGAGTGTGGGGTTGCGTAAAGGCTCCCCCAGGGAGTTCAGGTGTACCCAAAGGCTTCCGCTGAGAGCACTTTTTGATGGCAGAAAGTGGCACCGTCCTTGTTTTTTCGGGTCTAACTCGGGTTCAGCTTCTTGTTGCGGTTAGGGTTATGTTTAGGGTTGTTAGGAAAGAGTGAAGACGCAGAGTCCTGTTGAGTGTGGGGTTGCGTAAAGGCTCCCCCAGGGAGTTCAGGTGTAGCCAAAGGCTTCCGCTGAGAGCACTTTTTGATGGCAGAAAGTGGCACCGTCCGTGTTTTTTCGGGTCTAACTCGGGTTCAGCTTCTTGTTGCGGTTAGGGTTATGTTTAGGGTTGTTAGGAAAGAGTGAAGACGCAGAGTCCTGTTGAGTGTGGGGTTGCGTAAAGGCTCCCCCAGGGAGTTCAGGTGTAGCCAAAGGCTTCCGCTGAGAGCACTTTTTGATGGCAGAAAGTGGCACCGTCCGTGTTTTTTCGGGTCTAACTCGGGTTCAGCTTCTTGTTGCGGTTAGGGTTATGTTTAGGGTTGTTAGGAAAGAGTGAAGACGCAGAGTCCTGTTGAGTGTGGGGTTGCGTAAAGGCTCCCCCAGGGAGTTCAGGTGTACCCAAAGGCTTCCGCTGAGAGCACTTTTTGATGGCAGAAAGTGGCACCGTCCGTGTTTTTTCGGGTCTAACTCGGGTTCAGCTTCTTGTTGCGGTTAGGGTTATGTTTAGGGTTGTTAGGAAAGAGTGAAGACGCAGAGTCCTGTTGAGTGTGGGGTTGCGTAAAGGCTCCCCCAGGGAGTTCAGGTGTAGCCAAAGGCTTCCGCTGAGAGCACTTTTTGATGGCAGAAAGTGGCACCGTCCGTGTTTTTTCGGGTCTAACTCGGGTTCAGCTTCTTGTTGCGGTTAGGGTTATGTTTAGGGTTGTTAGGAAAGAGTGAAGACGCAGAGTCCTGTTGAGTGTGGGGTTGCGTAAAGGCTCCCCCAGGGAGTTCAGGTGTACCCAAAGGCTTCCGCTGAGAGCACTTTTTGATGGCAGAAAGTGGCACCGTCCGTGTTTTTTCGGGTCTAACTCGGGTTCAGCTTCTTGTTGCGGTTAGGGTTATGTTTAGGGTTGTTAGGAAAGAGTGAAGACGCAGAGTCCTGTTGAGTGTGGGGTTGCGTAAAGGCTCCCCCAGGGAGTTCAGGTGTACCCAAAGGCTTCCGCTGAGAGCACTTTTTGATGGCAGAAAGTGGCACCGTCCGTGTTTTTTCGGGTCTAACTCGGGTTCAGCTTCTTGTTGCGGTTAGGGTTATGTTTAGGGTTGTTAGGAAAGAGTGAAGGCGCAGAGTCCTGTTGAGTGTGGGGTTGCGTAAAGGCTCCCCCAGGGAGTTCAGGAGTACCCAAAGGCTTCCGCTCAGAGCGCTTTTTGATGGCAGAAAGTGGCACCGTACGTGTTTTTTTGGGTCTAACTCGGGTTCAGCTTCTTGTTCTGGTTAGGGTTATGTTTAGGGTTGTTAGGAAAGAGTGAAGGCGCAGAGTCCTGTTGAGTGTGGGGTTCGGTAAAGGCTCCCCCAGGGAGTTCAGGTGTACCCAAAGGCTTTTGCTGAGAGCACTTTTTGATGACAGAAAGTGGCACCGTAGGTGTTTTTTCGGGTCTAACTCGGGTTCAGCTTCTTGTTGCGGTTAGGGTTATGTTTAGGGTTGTTAGGAAAGAGTGAAGACGCAGAGTCCTGTTGAGTGTGGGGTTGCGTAAAGGCTCCCCCAGGGAGTTCAGGTGTACCCAAAGGCTTCCGCTGAGAGCACCTTTTGATGGCAGAAAGTGGCACCGTCCGTGTTTTTTCGGGTCTAACTCGGGTTGAGCTTCTTGTTGCGGTTAGGGTTATGTTTAGGGTTGTTAGGAAAGAGTGAAGACGCAGAGTCCTGTTGAGTGTGGGGTTGCGTAAAGGCTCCCCCAGGGAGTTCAGGTGTAGCCAAAGGCTTCCGCTGAGAGCACTTTTTGATGGCAGAAAGTGGCACCGTCCGTGTTTTTTCGGGTCTAACTCGGGTTCAGCTTCTTGTTGCGGTTAGGGTTATGTTTAGGGTTGTTAGGAAAGAGTGAAGACGCAGAGTCCTGTTGCGTGTGGGGTTGCGTAAAGGCTCCCCCAGGGAGTTCAGGTGTACCCAAAGGCTTCCGCTGAGAGCACTTTTTGATGGCAGAAAGTGGCACCGTACGTGTTTTTTCGGGTCTAACTCGGGTTCAGCTTCTTGTTGCGGTTAGGGTTATGTTTAGGGTTGTTAGGAAAGAGTGAAGACGCAGAGTCCTGTTGAGTGTGGGGTTGCGTAAAGGCTCCCCCAGGGAGTTCAGGTGTACCCAAAGGCTTCCGCTGAGAGCACTTTTTGATGGCAGAAAGTGGCACCGTCCGTGTTTTTTCGGGTCTAACTCGGGTTCAGCTTCTTGTTGCGGTTAGGGTTATGTTTAGGGTTGCTTGCAAAGAGTGAAGGCTCAGAGTCCTGTTGAGTGTGGGGTTGCGTAAAGGCTCCCCCAGGGAGTTCAGGAGTACCCAAAGGCTTCTGCTGAGAGCACTTTTTGATGGCAGAAAGTGGCACCGTCCGTGTTTTTTCGGGTCTAGCTCGGGTTCAGCTTCTTGTTCCGGTTAGGGTTATGTTTAGGGTTGTTAGGAAAGAATGAAGACACAGAGTCCTGTTGAGTGTGGGGTTGCGTAAAGGCTCCCCCAGGGAGTTCAGGTGTACCCAAAGGCTTCCGCTGAGAGCACTTTTTGATGGCAGAAAGTGGCACCGTACGTGTTTTTTCGGGTCTAACTCGGGTTCAGCTTCTTGTTGCGGTTAGGGTTATGTTTAGGGTTGTTTGCGAACAGTGAAGGCTCAGAGTCCTGTTGAGTGTGGGGTTGCGTAAAGGCTCCCCCAGGGAGTTCAGGTGTAGCCAAAGGCTTCCGCTGAGAGCACTTTTTGATGGCAGAAAGTGGCACCGTCCGTGTTTTTTCGGGTCTAACTCGGGTTCAGCTTCTTGTTGCGGTTAGGGTTATGTTTAGGGTTGTTAGGAAAGAGTGAAGGCGCAGAGTCCTGTTGAGTGTGGGGTTGCGTAAAGGCTCCCCCAGGGAGTTCAGGTGTACCCAAAGGCTTCCGCTGAGAGCACTTTTTGATGGCAGAAAGTGGCACCGTCCGTGTTTTTTCGGGTCTAACTCGGGTTCAGCTTCTTGTTGCGGTTAGGGTTATGTTTAGGGTTGTTAGGAAAGAGTGAAGACGCAGAGTCCTGTTGAGTGTGGGGTTGCGTAAAGGCTCCCCCAGGGAGTTCAGGTGTACCCAAAGGCTTCCGCTGAGAGCACTTTTTGATGGCAGAAAGTGGCACCGTCCGTGTTTTTTCGGGTCTAACTCGGGTTCAGCTTCTTGTTGCGGTTAGGGTTATGTTTAGGGTTGTTAGGAAAGAGTGAAGACGCAGAGTCCTGTTGAGTGTGGGGTTGCGTAAAGGCTCCCCCAGGGAGTTCAGGTGTAGCCAAAGGCTTCCGCTGAGAGCACTTTTTGATGGCAGAAAGTGGCACGGTACGTGTTTTTTCGGGTCTAACTCGGGTTCAGCTTCTTGTTGCGGTTAGGGTTATGTTTAGGGTTGTTAGGAAAGAGTGAAGACGCAGAGTCCTGTTGAGTGTGGGGTTGCGTAAAGGCTCCCCCAGGGAGTTCAGGTGTACCCAAAGGCTTCCGCTGAGAGCACTTTTTGATGGCAGAAAGTGGCACCGTCCGTGTTTTTTCGGGTCTAACTCGGGTTCAGCTTCTTGTTGCGGTTAGGGTTATGTTTAGGGTTGTTAGGAAAGAATGAAGACACAGAGTCCTGTTGAGTGTGGGGTTGTGTAAAGGCTCCCCCAGGGAGTTCAGGTGTACCCAAAGGCTTCCGCTGAGAGCACTTTTTGATGGCAGAAAGTGGCACCGTCCGTGTTTTTTCGGGTCTAACTCGGGTTCAGCTTCTTGTTGCGGTTAGGGTTATGTTTAGGGTTGTTTGCGAACAGTGAAGGCTCAGAGTCCTGTTGAGTGTGGGGTTGCGTAAAGGCTCCCCCAGGGAGTTCAGGTGTACCCAAAGGCTTCCGCTGAGAGCACTTTTTGATGGCAGAAAGTGGCACCGTCCGTGTTTTTTCGGGTCTAACTCGGGTTCAGCTTCTTGTTGCGGTTAGGGTTATGTTTAGGGTTGTTAGGAAAGAGTGAAGACGCAGAGTCCTGTTGAGTGTGGGGTTGCGTAAAGGCTCCCCCAGGGAGTTCAGGTGTACCCAAAGGCTTCCGCTGAGAGCACTTTTTGATGGCAGAAAGTGGCACCGTCCGTGTTTTTTCGGGTCTAACTCGGGTTCAGCTTCTTGTTGCGGTTAGGGTTATGTTTAGGGTTGTTAGGAAAGAGTGAAGGCGCAGAGTCCTGTTGAGTGTGGGGTTGCGTAAAGGCTCCCCCAGGGAGTTCAGGTGTACCCAAAGGCTTCCGCTGAGAGCACTTTTTGATGGCAGAAAGTGGCACCGTACGTGTTTTTTCGGGTCTAACTCGGGTTCAGCTTCTTGTTGCGGTTAGGGTTATGTTTAGGGTTGTTAGGAAAGAGTGAAGACGCAGAGTCCTGTTGAGTGTGGGGTTGCGTAAAGGCTCCCCCAGGGAGTTCAGGTGTACCCAAAGGCTTCCGCTGAGAGCACTTTTTGATGGCAGAAAGTGGCACCGTCCGTGTTTTTTCGGGTCTAACTCGGGTTCAGCTTCTTGTTGCGGTTAGGGTTATGTTTAGGGTTGCTTGCAAAGAGTGAAGGCTCAGAGTCCTGTTGAGTGTGGGGTTGCGTAAAGGCTCCCCCAGGGAGTTCAGGAGTACCCAAAGGCTTCTGCTGAGAGCACTTTTTGATGGCAGAAAGTGGCACCGTCCGTGTTTTTTCGGGTCTAGCTCGGGTTCAGCTTCTTGTTCCGGTTAGGGTTATGTTTAGGGTTGTTAGGAAAGAATGAAGACGCAGAGTCCTGTTGAGTGTGGGGTTGCGTAAAGGCTCCCCCAGGGAGTTCAGGTGTACCCAAAGGCTTCCGCTGAGAGCACTTTTTGATGGCAGAAAGTGGCACCGTCCGTGTTTTTTCGGGTCTAACTCGGGTTGAGCTTCTTGTTGCGGTTAGGGTTATGTTTAGGGTTGTTAGGAAAGAGTGAAGGCGCAGAGTCCTGTTGAGTGTGGGGTTGCGTAAAGGCTCCCCCAGGGAGTTCAGGTGTAGCCAAAGGCTTCCGCTGAGAGCACTTTTTGATGGCAGAAAGTGGCACCGTCCGTGTTTTTTCGGGTCTAACTCGGGTTCAGCTTCTTGTTGCGGTTAGGGTTATGTTTAGGGTTGTTAGGAAAGAGTGAAGACGCAGAGTCCTGTTGAGTGTGGGGTTGCGTAAAGGCTCCCCCAGGGAGTTCAGGTGTACCCAAAGGCTTCCGCTGAGAGCACTTTTTGATGGCAGAAAGTGGCACCGTCCGTGTTTTTTCGGGTCTAACTCGGGTTCAGCTTCTTGTTGCGGTTAGGGTTATGTTTAGGGTTGTTAGGAAAGAGTGAAGGCGCAGAGTCCTGTTGAGTGTGGGGTTGCGTAAAGGCTCCCCCAGGGAGTTCAGGTGTACCCAAAGGCTTCCGCTGAGAGCACTTTTTGATGGCAGAAAGTGGCACCGTCCGTGTTTTTTCGGGTCTAACTCGGGTTCAGCTTCTTGTTGCGGTTAGGGTTATGTTTAGGGTTGTTAGGAAAGAGTGAAGGCGCAGAGTCCTGTTGAGTGTGGGGTTGCGTAAAGGCTCCCCCAGGGAGTTCAGGTGTACCCAAAGGCTTCCGCTGAGAGCACTTTTTGATGGCAGAAAGTGGCACCGTACGTGTTTTTTCGGGTCTAACTCGGGTTCAGCTTCTTGTTGCGGTTAGGGTTATGTTTAGGGTTGTTAGGAAAGAGTGAAGACGCAGAGTCCTGTTGAGTGTGGGGTTGCGTAAAGGCTCCCCCAGGGAGTTCAGGTGTACCCAAAGGCTTCCGCTGAGAGCACTTTTTGATGGCAGAAAGTGGCACCGTACGTGTTTTTTCGGGTCTAACTCGGGTTCAGCTTCTTGTTGCGGTTAGGGTTATGTTTAGGGTTGTTAGGAAAGAGTGAAGACGCAGAGTCCTGTTGAGTGTGGGGTTGCGTAAAGGCTCCCCCAGGGAGTTCAGGTGTAGCCAAAGGCTTCCGCTGAGAGCACTTTTTGATGGCAGAAAGTGGCACCGTACGTGTTTTTTCGGGTCTAACTCGGGTTCAGCTTCTTGTTGCGGTTAGGGTTATGTTTAGGGTTGTTAGGAAAGAGTGAAGACGCAGAGTCCTGTTGAGTGTGGGGTTGCGTAAAGGCTCCCCCAGGGAGTTCAGGTGTACCCAAAGGCTTCCGCTGAGAGCACTTTTTGATGGCAGAAAGTGGCACCGTCCGTGTTTTTTCGGGTCTAACTCGGGTTCAGCTTCTTGTTGCGGTTAGGGTTATGTTTAGGGTTGCTTGCAAAGAGTGAAGGCTCAGAGTCCTGTTGAGTGTGGGGTTGCGTAAAGGCTCCCCCAGGGAGTTCAGGAGTACCCAAAGGCTTCTGCTGAGAGCACTTTTTGACGGCAGAAAGTGGCACCGTCCGTGTTTTTTCGGGTCTAACTCGGGTTCAGCTTCTTGTTCCGGTTAGGGTTATGTTTAGGGTTGTTAGGAAAGAATGAAGACACAGAGTCCTGTTGAGTGTGGGGTTGCGTAAAGGCTCCCCCAGGGAGTTCAGGTGTACCCAAAGGCTTCCGCTGAGAGCACTTTTTGATGGCAGAAAGTGGCACCGTACGTGTTTTTTCGGGTCTAACTCGGGTTCAGCTTCTTGTTGCGGTTAGGGTTATGTTTAGGGTTGTTTGCGAACAGTGAAGGCTCAGAGTCCTGTTGAGTGTGGGGTTGCGTAAAGGCTCCCCCAGGGAGTTCAGGTGTACCCAAAGGCTTCCGCTGAGAGCACTTTTTGATGGCAGAAAGTGGCACCGTCCGTGTTTTTTCGGGTCTAACTCGGGTTCAGCTTCTTGTTGCGGTTAGGGTTATGTTTAGGGTTGTTAGGAAAGAGTGAAGACGCAGAGTCCTGTTGAGTGTGGGGTTGCGTAAAGGCTCCCCCAGGGAGTTCAGGTGTACCCAAAGGCTTCCGCTGAGAGCACTTTTTGATGGCAGAAAGTGGCACCGTACGTGTTTTTTCGGGTCTAACTCGGGTTCAGCTTCTTGTTGCGGTTAGGGTTATGTTTAGGGTTGTTAGGAAAGAGTGAAGGCGCAGAGTCCTGTTGAGTGTGGGGTTGCGTAAAGGCTCCCCCAGGGAGTTCAGGTGTAGCCAAAGGCTTCCGCTGAGAGCACTTTTTGATGGCAGAAAGTGGCACCGTCCGTGTTTTTTCGGGTCTAACTCGGGTTCAGCTTCTTGTTGCGGTTAGGGTTATGTTTAGGGTTGTTAGGAAAGAGTGAAGACGCAGAGTCCTGTTGAGTGTGGGGTTGCGTAAAGGCTCCCCCAGGGAGTTCAGGTGTACCCAAAGGCTTCCGCTGAGAGCACTTTTTGATGGCAGAAAGTGGCACCGTCCGTGTTTTTTCGGGTCTAACTCGGGTTGAGCTTCTTGTTGCGGTTAGGGTTATGTTTAGGGTTGTTAGGAAAGAGTGAAGACGCAGAGTCCTGTTGAGTGTGGGGTTGCGTAAAGGCTCCCCCAGGGAGTTCAGGTGTACCCAAAGGCTTCCGCTGAGAGCACTTTTTGATGGCAGAAAGTGGCACCGTCCGTGTTTTTTCGGGTCTAACTCGGGTTCAGCTTCTTGTTGCGGTTAGGGTTATGTTTAGGGTTGTTAGGAAAGAGTGAAGACGCAGAGTCCTGTTGAGTGTGGGGTTGCGTAAAGGCTCCCCCAGGGAGTTCAGGTGTACCCAAAGGCTTTCGCTGAGAGCACTTTTTGATGGCAGAAAGTGGCACCGTACGTGTTTTTTCGGGTCTAACTCGGGTTCAGCTTCTTGTTGCGGTTAGGGTTATGTTTAGGGTTGTTAGGAAAGAGTGAAGGCGTAGAGTCCTGTTGAGTGTGGGGTTGCGTAAAGGCTCCCCCAGGGAGTTCAGGTGTACCCAAAGGCTTCCGCTGAGAGCACTTTTTGATGGCATAAAGTGGCACCGTCCGTGTTTTTTCGGGTCTAACTCGGGTTCAGCTTCTTGTTGCGGTTAGGGTTATGTTTAGGGTTGTTAGGAAAGAGTGAAGACGCAGAGTCCTGTTGAGTGTGGGGTTGCGTAAAGGCTCCCCCAGGGAGTTCAGGTGTACCCAAAGGCTTCCGCTGAGAGCACTTTTTGATGGCAGAAAGTGGCACCGTCCGTGTTTTTTCGGGTCTAACTCGGGTTCAGCTTCTTGTTGCGGTTAGGGTTATGTTTAGGGTTGTTAGGAAAGAGTGAAGACGCAGAGTCCTGTTGAGTGTGGGGTTGCGTAAAGGCTCCCCCAGGGAGTTCAGGTGTACCCAAAGGCTTCCGCTGAGAGCACTTTTTGATGGCATAAAGTGGCACCGTCCGTGTTTTTTCGGGTCTAACTCGGGTTCAGCTTCTTGTTGCGGTTAGGGTTATGTTTAGGGTTGTTAGGAAAGAGTGAAGACGCAGAGTCCTGTTGAGTGTGGGGTTGCGTAAAGGCTCCCCCAGGGAGTTCAGGTGTACCCAAAGGCTTCCGCTGAGAGCACTTTTTGATGGCAGCAAGTGGCACCGTACGTGTTTTTTCGGGTCTAACTCGGGTTCAGCTTCTTGTTGCGGTTAGGGTTATGTTTAGGGTTGTTAGGAAAGAGTGAAGACGCAGAGTCCTGTTGAGTGTGGGGTTGCGTAAAGGCTCCCCCAGGGAGTTCAGGTGTTCCCAAAGGCTTCCGCTGAGAGCACTTTTTGATGGCAGAAAGTGGCACCGTCCGTGTTTTTTCGGGTCTAACTCGGGTTGAGCTTCTTGTTGCGGTTAGGGTTATGTTTAGGGTTGTTAGGAAAGAGTGAAGGCGCAGAGTCCTGTTGAGTGTGGGGTTGCGTAAAGGCTCCCCCAGGGAGTTCAGGTGTACCCAAAGGCTTCCGCTGAGAGCACTTTTTGATGGCAGAAAGTGGCACCGTACGTGTTTTTTCGGGTCTAACTCGGGTTCAGCTTCTTGTTGCGGTTAGGGTTATGTTTAGGGTTGTTAGGAAAGAGTGAAGACGCAGAGTCCTGTTGCGTGTGGGGTTGCGTAAAGGCTCCCCCAGGGAGTTCAGGTGTACCCAAAGGCTTCCGCTGAGAGCACTTTTTGATAGCAGAAAGTGGCACCGTCCGTGTTTTTTCGGGTCTAACTCGGGTTCAGCTTCTTGTTGCGGTTAGGGTTATGTTTAGGGTTGTTAGGAAAGAGTGAAGACGCAGAGTCCTGTTGAGTGTGGGGTTGCGTAAAGGCTCCCCCAGGGAGTTCAGGTGTACCCAAAGGCTTCCGCTGAGAGCACTTTTTGATGGCAGAAAGTGGCACCGTCCGTGTTTTTTCGGGTCTAACTCGGGTTCAGCTTCTTGTTGCGGTTAGGGTTATGTTTAGGGTTGTTAGGAAAGAGTGAAGACGCAGAGTCCTGTTGAGTGTGGGGTTGCGTAAAGGCTCCCCCAGGGAGTTCAGGTGTACCCAAAGGCTTCCGCTGAGAGCACTTTTTGATGGCAGAAAGTGGCACCGTCCGTGTTTTTTCGGGTCTAACTCGGGTTCAGCTTCTTGTTGCGGTTAGGGTTATGTTTAGGGTTGTTAGGAAAGAGTGAAGACGCAGAGTCCTGTTGAGTGTGGGGTTGCGTAAAGGCTCCCCCAGGGAGTTCAGGTGTACCCAAAGGCTTCCGCTGAGAGCACTTTTTGATGGCAGAAAGTGGCACCGTACATGTTTTTTCGGGTCTAACTCGGGTTCAGCTTCTTGTTCCAGTTAGGGTTATGTTTAGGGTTGTTAGGAAAGAGTGAAGGCGCAGAGTCCTGTTGAGTGTGGGGTTGCGTAAAGGCTCCCCCAGGGAGTTCAGGTGTTCCCAAAGGCTTTCGCTGAGAGCACTTTTTGATGGCAGAAAGTGGCACCGTACGTGTTTTTTCGGGTCTAACTCGCGTTCAGCTTCTTGTTGCGGTTAGGGTTATGTTTAGGGTTGTTAGGAAAGAGTGAAGACGCAGAGTCCTGTTGAGTGTGGGGTTGCGTAAAGGCTCCCCCAGGGAGTTCAGGTGTACCCAAAGGCTTCCGCTGAGAGCACTTTTTGATGGCAGCAAGTGGCACCGTACGTGTTTTTTCGGGTCTAACTCGGGTTCAGCTTCTTGTTCCGCTAAGGGTTATGTTTAGGGTTGTTAGGAAAGAGTGAAGGCGCAGAGTCCTGTTGAGTGTGGGGTTGCGTAAAGGCTCCCCCAGGGAGTTCAGGTGTACCCAAAGGCTTCCGCTGAGAGCACTTTTTGATGGCAGAAAGTGGCACCGTACGTGTTTTTTCGGGTCTAACTCGGGTTGAGCTTCTTGTTGCGGTTAGGGTTATGTTTAGGGTTGTTAGGAAAGAGTGAAGACGCAGAGTCCTGTTGAGTGTGGGGTTGCGTAAAGGCTCCCCCAGGGAGTTCAGGTGTACCCAAAGGCTTCCGCTGAGAGCACTTTTTGATGGCAGAAAGTGGCACCGTCCGTGTTTTTTCGGGTCTAACTCGGGTTCAGCTTCTTGTTGCGGTTAGGGTTATGTTTAGGGTTGTTAGGAAAGAGTGAAGACGCAGAGTCCTGTTGAGTGTGGGGTTGCGTAAAGGCTCCCCCAGGTAGTTCAGGTGTACCCAAAGGCTTCCGCTGAGAGCACTTTTTGATGGCAGGAAGTGGCACCGTACGTGTTTTTTCGGGTCTAACTCGGGTTCAGCTTCTTGTTCCGCTAAGGGTTATGTTTAGGGTTGTTAGGAAAGAGTGAAGGCGCAGAGTCCTGTTGAGTGTGGGGTTGCGTAAAGGCTCCCCCAGGGAGTTCAGGTGTACCCAAAGGCTTCCGCAGAGAGCACTTTTTGATGGTAGAAAGTGGCACCGTCCGTGTTTTTTCGGGTCTAACTCGGGTTCAGCTTCTTGTTGCGGTTAGGGTTATGTTTAGGGTTGTTAGGAAAGAGTGAAGACGCAGAGTCCTGTTGAGTGTGGGGTTGCGTAAAGGCTCCCCCAGGGAGTTCAGGTGTAGCCAAAGGCTTCCGCTGAGAGCACTTTTTGATGGCAGAAAGTGGCACCGTACGTGTTTTTTCGGGTCTAACTCGGGTTCAGCTTCTTGTTGCGGTTAGGGTTATGTTTAGGGTTGTTTGCGAACAGTGAAGGCTCAGAGTCCTGTTGAGTGAGGGGTTGCGTAAAGACTCCCCCAGGGACTTCAGGTGTACCCAAAGGCTTCCGCTGAGAGCACTTTTTGATGGCAGAAAGTGGCACCGTACGTGTTTTTTCGGGTCTAACTCGGGTTCAGCTTCTTGTTGCGGTTAGGGTTTTGTTTAGGGTTGTTAGGAAAGAGTGAAGGCGCAGAGTCCTGTTGAGTGTGGGGTTGCGTAAAGGCTCCCCCAGGGAGTTCAGGTGTACCCAAAGGCTTCCGCTGAGAGCACTTTTTGATGGCATAAAGTGGCACCGTACGTGTTTTTTCGGGTCTAACTCGGGTTCAGCTTCTTGTTGTGGTTAGGGTTATGTTTAGGGTTGTTAGGAAAGAGTGAAGACGCAGAGTCCTGTTGAGTGTGGGGTTGCGTAAAGGCTCCCCCAGGGAGTTCAGGTGTACCCAAAGGCTTCCACTGAGAGCACTTTTTGATGGCAGAAAGTGCACCGTCCGTGTTTTTTCGGGTCTAACTCGGGTTCAGCTTCTTGTTGCGGTTAGGGTTATGTTTAGGGTTGTTAGGAAAGAGTGAAGACGCAGAGTCCTGTTGAGTGTGGGGTTGCGTAAAGGCTCCCCCAGGGAGTTCAGGTGTACCCAAAGGCTTCCGCTGAGAGCACTGTTTGATGGCAGAAAGTGGCACCGTACGTGTTTTTTCGGGTCTAACTCGAGTTCAGCTTCTTGTTGCGGTTAGGGTTATGTTTAGGGTTGTTAGGAAAGAGTGAAGACGCAGAGTCCTGTTGAGTGTGGGGTTGCGTAAAGGCTCCCCCAGGGAGTTCAGGTGTACCCAAAGGCTTCCGCTGAGAGCACTTTTTGATGGCAGAAAGTGGCACCGTACGTGTTTTTTCGGGTCTAACTCGGGTTCAGCTTCTTGTTGCGGTAAGGGTTATGTTTAGGGTTGTTAGGAAAGAGTGAAGACGCAGAGTCCTGTTGCGTGTGGGGTTGCGTAAAGGCTCCCCCAGGGAGTTCAGGTGTACCCAAAGGCTTCCGCTGAGAGCACTTTTTGATGGCATAAAGTGGCACCGTCCGTGTTTTTTCGGGTCTAACTCGGGTTCAGCTTCTTGTTGCGGTTAGGGTTATGTTTAGGGTTGTTAGGAAAGAGTGAAGACGCAGAGTCCTGTTGAGTGTGGGGTTGCGTAAAGGCTCCCCCAGGGAGTTCAGGTGTACCCAAAGGCTTCCGCTGAGAGCACTTTTTGATGGCAGAAAGTGGCACCGTACGTGTTTTTTCGGGTCTAACTCGGGTTCAGCTTCTTTTTGCGGTTAGGGTTATGTTTAGGGTTGTTAGGAAAGAGTGAAGACGCAGAGTCCTGTTGAGTGTGGGGTTGCGTAAAGGCTCCCCCAGGGAGTTCAGGTGTACCCAAAGGCTTCCGCTGAGAGCACTTTTTGATGGCAGAAAGTGGCACCGTCCGTGTTTTTTCGGGTCTAACTCGGGTTCAGCTTCTTGTTGCGGTTAGGGTTATGTTTAGGGTTGTTAGGAAAGAGTGAAGACGCAGAGTCCTGTTGAGTGTGGGGTTGCGTAAAGGCTCCCCCAGGGAGTTCAGGTGTACCCAAAGGCTTCCGCTGAGAGCACTTTTTGATTGCAGAATGTGGCACCGTCCGTGTTTTTTCGGGTCTAACTCGGGTTGAGCTTCTTGTTGCGGTTAGGGTTATGTTTAGGGTTGTTAGGAAAGAGTGAAGGCGCAGAGTCCTGTTGAGTGTGGGGTTGCGTAAAGGCTCCCCCAGGGAGTTCAGGTGTTCCCAAAGGCTTCCGCTGAGAGCACTTTTTGATGGCAGAAAGTGGCACCGTACGTGTTTTTTCGGGTCTAACTCGGGTTCAGCTTCTTGTTGCGGTTAGGGTTATGTTTAGGGTTGTTAGGAAAGAGTGAAGGCGCAGAGTCCTGTTGAGTGTGGGGTTGCGTAAAGGCTCCCCCAGGGAGTTCAGGTGTACCCAAAGGCTTCCGCTGAGAGCACTTTTTGATGGCATAAAGTGGCACCGTACGTGTTTTTTCGGGTCTAACTCGGGTTCAGCTTCTTGTTGCGGTTAGGGTTATGTTTAGGGTTGTTAGGAAAGAGTGAAGGCGCAGAGTCCTGTTGAGTGTGGGGTTGCGTAAAGGCTCCCCCAGGGAGTTCAGGTGTACCCAAAGGCTTCCGCTGAGAGCACTTTTTGATGGTAGAAAGTGGCACCGTCCGTGTTTTTTCGGGTCTAACTCGGGTTGAGCTTCTTGTTGCGGTTAGGGTTATGTTTAGGGTTGTTAGGAAAGAATGAAGACACAGAGTCCTGTTGAGTGTGGGGTTGCGTAAAGGCTCCCCCAGGGAGTTCAGGTGTACCCAAAGGCTTCCGCTGAGAGCACTTTTTGATGGCAGAAAGTGGCACCGTACGTGTTTTTTCGGGTCTAACTCGGGTTCAGCTTCTTGTTGCGGTTAGGGTTATGTTTAGGGTTGTTTGCGAACAGTGAAGGCTCAGAGTCCTGTTGAGTGTGGGGTTGCGTAAAGGCTCCCCCAGGGAGTTCAGGTGTACCCAAAGGCTTCCGCTGAGAGCACTTTTTGATGGCAGAAAGTGGCACCGTACGTGTTTTTTCGGGTCTAACTCGGGTTCAGCTTCTTGTTGCGGTTAGGGTTATGTTTAGGGTTGTTAGGAAAGAGTGAAGGCGCAGAGTCCTGTTGAGTGTGGGGTTGCGTAAAGGCTCCCCCAGGGAGTTCAGGTGTACCCAAAGGCTTCCGCTGAGAGCACTTTTTGATGGCATAAAGTGGCACCGTACGTGTTTTTTCGGGTCTAACTCGGGTTGAGCTTCTTGTTGCGGTTAGGGTTATGTTTAGGGTTGTTAGGAAAGAGTGAAGACGCAGAGTCCTGTTGAGTGTGGGGTTGCGTAAAGGCTCCCCCAGGGAGTTCAGGTGTACCCAAAGGCTTCCACTGAGAGCACTTTTTGATGGCAGAAAGTGGCACCGTCCGTGTTTTTTCGGGTCTAACTCGGGTTCAGCTTCTTGTTGCGGTTAGGGTTATGTTTAGGGTTGTTAGGAAAGAGTGAAGGCGCAGAGTCCTGTTGAGTGTGGGGTTGCGTAAAGGCTCCCCCAGGGAGTTCAGGTGTAGCCAAAGGCTTCCGCTGAGAGCACTTTTTGATGGCAGAAAGTGGCACCGTCCGTGTTTTTTCGGGTCTAACTCGGGTTCAGCTTCTTGTTGCGGTTAGGGTTATGTTTAGGGTTGTTAGGAAAGAGTGAAGACGCAGAGTCCTGTTGAGTGTGGGGTTGCGTAAAGGCTCCCCCAGGGAGTTCAGGTGTACCCAAAGGCTTCCGCTGAGAGCACTTTTTGATGGCAGAAAGTGGCACCGTACGTGTTTTTTCGGGTCTAACTCGGGTTCAGCTTCTTGTTGCGGTTAGGGTTATGTTTAGGGTTGTTAGGAAAGAGTGAAGACGCAGAGTCCTGTTGAGTGTGGGGTTGCGTAAAGGCTCCCCCAGGGAGTTCAGGTGTACCCAAAGGCTTCCGCTGAGAGCACTTTTTGATGGCAGAAAGTGGCACCTTACGTGTTTTTTCGGGTCTAACTCGGGTTGAGCTTCTTGTTGCGGTTAGGGTTATGTTTAGGGTTGTTAGGAAAGAGTGAAGACACAGAGTCCTGTTGAGTGTGGGGTTGCGTAAAGGCTCCCCCAGGGAGTTCAGGTGTACCCAAAGGCTTCCGCTGAGAGCACTTTTTGATGGCAGAAAGTGGCACCGTCCGTGTTTTTTCGGGTATAACTCGGGTTCAGCTTCTTGTTGCGGTTAGGGTTATGTTTAGGGTTGTTAGGAAAGAGTGAAGACGCAGAGTCCTGTTGAGTGTGGGGTTGCGTAAAGGCTCCCCCAGGGAGTTCAGGTGTACCCAAAGGCTTCCGCTGAGAGCACTTTTTGATGGCAGAAAGTGGCACCGTACGTGTTTTTTCGGGTCTAACTCGGGTTCAGCTTCTTGTTGCGGTTAGGGTTATGTTTAGGGTTGTTAGGAAAGAGTGAAGACGCAGAGTCCTGTTGAGTGTGGGGTTGCGTAAAGGCTCCCCCAGGGAGTTCAGGTGTACCCAAAGGCTTCCGCTGAGAGCACTTTTTGATGGCAGAAAGTGGCACCGTCCATGTTTTTTCGGGTCTAACTCGGGTTCAGCTTCTTGTTGCGGTTAGGGTTATGTTTAGGGTTGTTAGGAAAGAGTGAAGACGCAGAGTCCTGTTGAGTGTGGGGTTGCGTAAAGGCTCCCCCAGGGAGTTCAGGTGTACCCAAAGGCTTCCGCTGAGAGCACTTTTTGATGGCAGAAAGTGGCACCGTCCGTGTTTTTTCGGGTCTAACTCGGGTTCAGCTTCTTGTTGCGGTTAGGGTTATGTTTAGGGTTGTTAGGAAAGAGTGAAGACGCAGAGTCCTGTTGAGTGTGGGGTTGCGTAAAGGCTCCCCCAGGGAGTTCAGGTGTACCCAAAGGCTTCCGCTGAGAGCACTTTTTGATGGCAGAAAGTGGCACCGTCCGTGTTTTTTCGGGTCTAACTCGGGTTGAGCTTCTTGTTGCGGTTAGGGTTATGTTTAGGGTTGTTAGGAAAGAGTGAAGGCGCAGAGTCCTGTTGAGTGTGGGGTTGCGTAAAGGCTCCCCCAGGGAGTTCAGGTGTACCCAAAGGCTTCCGCTGAGAGCACTTTTTGATGGCAGAAAGTGGCACCGTCCGTGTTTTTTCGGGTCTAACTCGGGTTGAGCTTCTTGTTGCGGTTAGGGTTATGTTTAGGGTTGTTAGGAAAGAGTGAAGACGCAGAGTCCTGTTGAGTGTGGGGTTGCGTAAAGGCTCCCCCAGGGAGTTCAGGTGTACCCAAAGGCTTCCGCTGAGAGCACTTTTTGATGGCAGAAAGTGGCACCGTCCGTGTTTTTTCGGGTCTAACTCGGGTTCAGCTTCTTGTTGCGGTTAGGGTTATGTTTAGGGTTGTTAGGAAAGAGTGAAGACGCAGAGTCCTGTTGAGTGTGGGGTTGCGTAAAGGCTCCCCCAGGGAGTTCAGGTGTACCCAAAGGCTTCCGCTGAGAGCACTTTTTGATGGCAGAAAGTGGCACCGTCCGTGTTTTTTCGGGTCTAACTCGGGTTCAGCTTCTTGTTGCGGTTAGGGTTATGTTTAGGGTTGTTAGGAAAGAGTGAAGACGCAGAGTCCTGTTGAGTGTGGGGTTGCGTAAAGGCTCCCCCAGGGAGTTCAGGTGTACCCAAAGGCTTCCGCTGAGAGCACTTTTTGATGGCAGAAAGTGGCACCGTCCGTGTTTTTTCGGGTCTAACTCGGGTTCAGCTTCTTGTTGCGGTTAGGGTTATGTTTAGGGTTGTTAGGAAAGAGTGAAGACGCAGAGTCCTGTTGAGTGTGGGGTTGCGTAAAGGCTCCCCCAGGGAGTTCAGGTGTACCCAAAGGCTTCCGCTGAGAGCACTTTTTGATGGCAGAAAGTGGCACCGTCCGTGTTTTTTCGGGTCTAACTCGGGTTCAGCTTCTTGTTGCGGTTAGGGTTATGTTTAGGGTTGTTAGGAAAGAGTGAAGACGCAGAGTCCTGTTGAGTGTGGGGTTGCGTAAAGGCTCCCCCAGGGAGTTCAGGTGTACCCAAAGGCTTCCGCTGAGAGCACTTTTTGATGGCAGAAAGTGGCACCGTACGTGTTTTTTCGGGTCTAACTCGGGTTGAGCTTCTTGTTGCGGTTAGGGTTATGTTTAGGGTTGTTAGGAAAGAGTGAAGGCGCAGAGTCCTGTTGAGTGTGGGGTTGCGTAAAGGCTCCCCCAGGGAGTTCAGGAGTACCCAAAGGCTTCCGCTCAGAGCGCTTTTTGATGGCAGAAAGTGGCACCGTACGTGTTTTTTTGGGTCTAACTCGGGTTCAGCTTCTTGTTGCGGTTAGGGTTATGTTTAGGGTTGTTAGGAAAGAGTGAAGGTGCAGAGTCCTGTTGAGTGTGGGGTTCGGTAAAGGCTCCCCCAGGGAGTTCAGGTGTACCCAAAGGCTTCCGCTGAGAGCACTTTTTGATGACAGAAAGTGGCACCGTAGGTGTTTTTTCGGGTCTAACTCGGGTTCAGCTTCTTGTTGCGGTTAGGGTTATGTTTAGGGTTGTTAGGAAAGAGTGAAGGCGCAGAGTCCTGTTGAGTGTGGGGTTGCGTAAAGGCTCCCCCAGGGAGTTCAGGTGTACCCAAAGGCTTCCGCTGAGAGCACCTTTTGATGGCAGAAAGTGGCACCGTACGTGTTTTTTCGGGTCTAACTCGGGTTCAGCTTCTTGTTGCGGTTAGGGTTATGTTTAGGGTTGTTAGGAAAGAGTGAAGACGCAGAGTCCTGTTGAGTGTGGGGTTGCGTAAAGGCTCCCCCAGGGAGTTCAGGTGTAGCCAAAGGCTTCCGCTGAGAGCACTTTTTGATGGCAGAAAGTGGCACCGTCCGTGTTTTTTCGGGCCTAACTCGGGTTCAGCTTCTTGTTGCGGTTAGGGTTATGTTTAGGGTTGTTAGGAAAGAGTGAAGACGCAGAGTCCTGTTGAGTGTGGGGTTGCGTAAAGGCTCCCCCAGGGAGTTCAGGTGTACCCAAAGGCTTCCGCTGAGAGCACTTTTTGATGGCAGAAAGTGGCACCGTACGTGTTTTTTCGGGTCTAACTCGGGTTCAGCTTCTTGTTCCGGTTAGGGTTATGTTTAGGGTTGTTAGGAAAGAGTGAAGACGCAGAGTCCTGTTGAGTGTGGGGTTGCGTAAAGGCTCCCCCAGGGAGTTCAGGTGTACCCAAAGGCTTCCGCTGAGAGCACTTTTTGATGGCAGAAAGTGGCACCATACGTGTTTTTTCGGGTCTAACTCGGGTTCAGCTTCTTGTTCCGGTTAGGGTTATGTTTAGGGTTGTTAGGAAAGAGTGAAGACGCAGAGTCCTGTTGAGTGTGGGGTTGCGTAAAGGCTCCCCCAGGGAGTTCAGGTGTACCCAAAGGCTTCCGCTGAGAGCACTTTTTGATGGCAGAAAGTGGCACCGTCCGTGTTTTTTCGGGTCTAACTCGGGTTCAGCTTCTTGTTGCGGTTAGGGTTATGTTTAGGGTTGTTAGGAAAGAGTGAAGGCGCAGAGTCCTGTTGAGTGTGGGGTTGCGTAAAGGCTCCCCCAGGGAGTTCAGGTGTACCCAAAGGCTTCCGCTGAGAGCACTTTTTGATGGCAGAAAGTGGCACCGTCCGTGTTTTTTCGGGTCTAACTCGGGTTCAGCTTCTTGTTGCGGTTAGGGTTATGTTTAGGGTTGTTAGGAAAGAGTGAAGACGCAGAGTCCTGTTGAGTGTGGGGTTGCGTAAAGGCTCCCCCAGGGAGTTCAGGTGTACCCAAAGGCTTCCGCTGAGAGCACTTTTTGATGGCAGAAAGTGGCACCGTCCGTGTTTTTTCGGGCCTAACTCGGGTTCAGCTTCTTGTTGCGGTTAGGGTTATGTTTAGGGTTGTTAGGAAAGAGTGAAGACGCAGAGTCCTGTTGAGTGTGGGGTTGCGTAAAGGCTCCCCCAGGGAGTTCAGGTGTACCCAAAGGCTTCCGCTGAGAGCACTTTTTGATGGCATAAAGTGGCACCGTACGTGTTTTTTCGGGTCTAACTCGGGTTCAGCTTCTTGTTGCGGTTAGGGTTATGTTTAGGGTTGTTAGGAAAGAGTGAAGACGCAGAGTCCTGTTGAGTGTGGGGTTGCGTAAAGGCTCCCCCAGGGAGTTCAGGTGTACCCAAAGGCTTCCGCTGAGAGCACTTTTTGATGGCAGAAAGTGGCACCGTACGTGTTTTTTCGGGTCTAACTCGGGTTGAGCTTCTTGTTGCGGTTAGGGTTATGTTTAGGGTTGTTAGGAAAGAGTGAAGACGCAGAGTCCTGTTGAGTGTGGGGTTGCGTAAAGGCTCCCCCAGGGAGTTCAGGTGTACCCAAAGGCTTCCGCTGAGAGCACTTTTTGATGGCAGAAAGTGGCACCGTCCTTGTTTTTTCGGGCCTAACTCGGGTTCAGCTTCTTGTTGCGGTTAGGGTTATGTTTAGGGTTGTTAGGAAAGAGTGAAGACGCAGAGTCCTGTTGAGTGTGGGGTTGCGTAAAGGCTCCCCCAGGGAGTTCAGGTGTAGCCAAAGGCTTCCGCTGAGAGCACTTTTTGATGGCAGAAAGTGGCACCGTACGTGTTTTTTCGGGTCTAACTCGGGTTCAGCTTCTTGTTGCGGTTAGGGTTATGTTTAGGGTTGTTAGGAAAGAGTGAAGACGCAGAGTCCTGTTGAGTGTGGGGTTGCGTAAAGGCTCCCCCAGGGAGTTCAGGTGTACCCAAAGGCTTCCGCTGAGAGCACTTTTTGATGGCAGAAAGTGGCACCGTCCGTGTTTTTTCGGGTCTAACTCGGGTTGAGCTTCTTGTTGCGGTTAGGGTTATGTTTAGGGTTGTTAGGAAAGAGTGAAGACGCAGAGTCCTGTTGAGTGTGGGGTTGCGTAAAGGCTCCCCCAGGGAGTTCAGGTGTACCCAAAGGCTTCCGCTGAGAGCACTTTTTGATGGCAGAAAGTGGCACCGTCCGTGTTTTTTCGGGTCTAACTCGGGTTCAGCTTCTTGTTGCGGTTAGGGTTATGTTTAGGGTTGTTAGGAAAGAGTGAAGACGCAGAGTCCTGTTGAGTGTGGGGTTGCGTAAAGGCTCCCCCAGGGAGTTCAGGTGTACCCAAAGGCTTCCGCTGAGAGCACTTTTTGATGGCAGAATGTGGCACCGTACATGTTTTTTCGGGTCTAACTCGGGTTGAGCTTCTTGTTGCGGTTAGGGTTATGTTTAGGGTTGTTAGGAAAGAGTGAAGGCGCAGAGTCCTGTTGAGTGTGGGGTTGCGTAAAGGCTCCCCCAGGGAGTTCAGGTGTTCCCAAAGGCTTCCGCTGAGAGCACTTTTTGATGGCAGAAAGTGGCACCGTCCGTGTTTTTTCGGGTCTAACTCGGGTTCAGCTTCTTGTTGCGGTTAGGGTTATGTTTAGGGTTGTTAGGAAAGAGTGAAGACGCAGAGTCCTGTTGAGTGTGGGGTTGCGTAAAGGCTCCCCCAGGGAGTTCAGGTGTACCCAAAGGCTTCCGCTGAGAGCACTTTTTGATGGCAGAAAGTGGCACCGTCCGTGTTTTTTCGGGTCTAACTCGGGTTCAGCTTCTTGTTGCGGTTAGGGTTATGTTTAGGGTTGTTAGGAAAGAGTGAAGGCGCAGAGTCCTGTTGAGTGTGGGGTTGCGTAAAGGCTCCCCCAGGGAGTTCAGGTGTACCCAAAGGCTTCCGCTGAGAGCACTTTTTGATGGCAGAAAGTGGCACCGTACGTGTTTTTTCGGGTCTAACTCGGGTTCAGCTTCTTGTTGCGGTTAGGGTTATGTTTAGGGTTGTTAGGAAAGAGTGAAGACGCAGAGTCCTGTTGAGTGTGGGGTTGCGTAAAGGCTCCCCCAGGGAGTTCAGGTGTACCCAAAGGCTTCCGCTGAGAGCACTTTTTGATGGCAGAAAGTGGCACCGTCCGTGTTTTTTCGGGTCTAACTCGGGTTCAGCTTCTTGTTGCGGTTAGGGTTATGTTTAGGGTTGCTTGCAAAGAGTGAAGGCTCAGAGTCCTGTTGAGTGTGGGGTTGCGTAAAGGCTCCCCCAGGGAGTTCAGGAGTACCCAAAGGCTTCTGCTGAGAGCACTTTTTGATGGCAGAAAGTGGCACCGTCCGTGTTTTTTCGGGTCTAGCTCGGGTTCAGCTTCTTGTTCCGGTTAGGGTTATGTTTAGGGTTGTTAGGAAAGAATGAAGACGCAGAGTCCTGTTGAGTGTGGGGTTGCGTAAAGGCTCCCCCAGGGAGTTCAGGTGTACCCAAAGGCTTCCGCTGAGAGCACTTTTTGATGGCAGAAAGTGGCACCGTCCGTGTTTTTTCGGGTCTAACTCGGGTTGAGCTTCTTGTTGCGGTTAGGGTTATGTTTAGGGTTGTTAGGAAAGAGTGAAGGCGCAGAGTCCTGTTGAGTGTGGGGTTGCGTAAAGGCTCCCCCAGGGAGTTCAGGTGTAGCCAAAGGCTTCCGCTGAGAGCACTTTTTGATGGCAGAAAGTGGCACCGTCCGTGTTTTTTCGGGTCTAACTCGGGTTCAGCTTCTTGTTGCGGTTAGGGTTATGTTTAGGGTTGTTAGGAAAGAGTGAAGACGCAGAGTCCTGTTGAGTGTGGGGTTGCGTAAAGGCTCCCCCAGGGAGTTCAGGTGTACCCAAAGGCTTCCGCTGAGAGCACTTTTTGATGGCAGAAAGTGGCACCGTCCGTGTTTTTTCGGGTCTAACTCGGGTTCAGCTTCTTGTTGCGGTTAGGGTTATGTTTAGGGTTGTTAGGAAAGAGTGAAGGCGCAGAGTCCTGTTGAGTGTGGGGTTGCGTAAAGGCTCCCCCAGGGAGTTCAGGTGTACCCAAAGGCTTCCGCTGAGAGCACTTTTTGATGGCAGAAAGTGGCACCGTCCGTGTTTTTTCGGGTCTAACTCGGGTTCAGCTTCTTGTTGCGGTTAGGGTTATGTTTAGGGTTGTTAGGAAAGAGTGAAGGCGCAGAGTCCTGTTGAGTGTGGGGTTGCGTAAAGGCTCCCCCAGGGAGTTCAGGTGTACCCAAAGGCTTCCGCTGAGAGCACTTTTTGATGGCAGAAAGTGGCACCGTACGTGTTTTTTCGGGTCTAACTCGGGTTCAGCTTCTTGTTGCGGTTAGGGTTATGTTTAGGGTTGTTAGGAAAGAGTGAAGACGCAGAGTCCTGTTGAGTGTGGGGTTGCGTAAAGGCTCCCCCAGGGAGTTCAGGTGTACCCAAAGGCTTCCGCTGAGAGCACTTTTTGATGGCAGAAAGTGGCACCGTACGTGTTTTTTCGGGTCTAACTCGGGTTCAGCTTCTTGTTGCGGTTAGGGTTATGTTTAGGGTTGTTAGGAAAGAGTGAAGACGCAGAGTCCTGTTGAGTGTGGGGTTGCGTAAAGGCTCCCCCAGGGAGTTCAGGTGTAGCCAAAGGCTTCCGCTGAGAGCACTTTTTGATGGCAGAAAGTGGCACCGTACGTGTTTTTTCGGGTCTAACTCGGGTTCAGCTTCTTGTTGCGGTTAGGGTTATGTTTAGGGTTGTTAGGAAAGAGTGAAGACGCAGAGTCCTGTTGAGTGTGGGGTTGCGTAAAGGCTCCCCCAGGGAGTTCAGGTGTACCCAAAGGCTTCCGCTGAGAGCACTTTTTGATGGCAGAAAGTGGCACCGTCCGTGTTTTTTCGGGTCTAACTCGGGTTCAGCTTCTTGTTGCGGTTAGGGTTATGTTTAGGGTTGCTTGCAAAGAGTGAAGGCTCAGAGTCCTGTTGAGTGTGGGGTTGCGTAAAGGCTCCCCCAGGGAGTTCAGGAGTACCCAAAGGCTTCTGCTGAGAGCACTTTTTGACGGCAGAAAGTGGCACCGTCCGTGTTTTTTCGGGTCTAACTCGGGTTCAGCTTCTTGTTCCGGTTAGGGTTATGTTTAGGGTTGTTAGGAAAGAATGAAGACACAGAGTCCTGTTGAGTGTGGGGTTGCGTAAAGGCTCCCCCAGGGAGTTCAGGTGTACCCAAAGGCTTCCGCTGAGAGCACTTTTTGATGGCAGAAAGTGGCACCGTACGTGTTTTTTCGGGTCTAACTCGGGTTCAGCTTCTTGTTGCGGTTAGGGTTATGTTTAGGGTTGTTTGCGAACAGTGAAGGCTCAGAGTCCTGTTGAGTGTGGGGTTGCGTAAAGGCTCCCCCAGGGAGTTCAGGTGTACCCAAAGGCTTCCGCTGAGAGCACTTTTTGATGGCAGAAAGTGGCACCGTCCGTGTTTTTTCGGGTCTAACTCGGGTTCAGCTTCTTGTTGCGGTTAGGGTTATGTTTAGGGTTGTTAGGAAAGAGTGAAGACGCAGAGTCCTGTTGAGTGTGGGGTTGCGTAAAGGCTCCCCCAGGGAGTTCAGGTGTACCCAAAGGCTTCCGCTGAGAGCACTTTTTGATGGCAGAAAGTGGCACCGTACGTGTTTTTTCGGGTCTAACTCGGGTTCAGCTTCTTGTTGCGGTTAGGGTTATGTTTAGGGTTGTTAGGAAAGAGTGAAGGCGCAGAGTCCTGTTGAGTGTGGGGTTGCGTAAAGGCTCCCCCAGGGAGTTCAGGTGTAGCCAAAGGCTTCCGCTGAGAGCACTTTTTGATGGCAGAAAGTGGCACCGTCCGTGTTTTTTCGGGTCTAACTCGGGTTCAGCTTCTTGTTGCGGTTAGGGTTATGTTTAGGGTTGTTAGGAAAGAGTGAAGACGCAGAGTCCTGTTGAGTGTGGGGTTGCGTAAAGGCTCCCCCAGGGAGTTCAGGTGTACCCAAAGGCTTCCGCTGAGAGCACTTTTTGATGGCAGAAAGTGGCACCGTCCGTGTTTTTTCGGGTCTAACTCGGGTTGAGCTTCTTGTTGCGGTTAGGGTTATGTTTAGGGTTGTTAGGAAAGAGTGAAGACGCAGAGTCCTGTTGAGTGTGGGGTTGCGTAAAGGCTCCCCCAGGGAGTTCAGGTGTACCCAAAGGCTTCCGCTGAGAGCACTTTTTGATGGCAGAAAGTGGCACCGTCCGTGTTTTTTCGGGTCTAACTCGGGTTCAGCTTCTTGTTGCGGTTAGGGTTATGTTTAGGGTTGTTAGGAAAGAGTGAAGACGCAGAGTCCTGTTGAGTGTGGGGTTGCGTAAAGGCTCCCCCAGGGAGTTCAGGTGTACCCAAAGGCTTTCGCTGAGAGCACTTTTTGATGGCAGAAAGTGGCACCGTACGTGTTTTTTCGGGTCTAACTCGGGTTCAGCTTCTTGTTGCGGTTAGGGTTATGTTTAGGGTTGTTAGGAAAGAGTGAAGGCGTAGAGTCCTGTTGAGTGTGGGGTTGCGTAAAGGCTCCCCCAGGGAGTTCAGGTGTACCCAAAGGCTTCCGCTGAGAGCACTTTTTGATGGCATAAAGTGGCACCGTCCGTGTTTTTTCGGGTCTAACTCGGGTTCAGCTTCTTGTTGCGGTTAGGGTTATGTTTAGGGTTGTTAGGAAAGAGTGAAGACGCAGAGTCCTGTTGAGTGTGGGGTTGCGTAAAGGCTCCCCCAGGGAGTTCAGGTGTACCCAAAGGCTTCCGCTGAGAGCACTTTTTGATGGCAGAAAGTGGCACCGTCCGTGTTTTTTCGGGTCTAACTCGGGTTCAGCTTCTTGTTGCGGTTAGGGTTATGTTTAGGGTTGTTAGGAAAGAGTGAAGACGCAGAGTCCTGTTGAGTGTGGGGTTGCGTAAAGGCTCCCCCAGGGAGTTCAGGTGTACCCAAAGGCTTCCGCTGAGAGCACTTTTTGATGGCATAAAGTGGCACCGTCCGTGTTTTTTCGGGTCTAACTCGGGTTCAGCTTCTTGTTGCGGTTAGGGTTATGTTTAGGGTTGTTAGGAAAGAGTGAAGACGCAGAGTCCTGTTGAGTGTGGGGTTGCGTAAAGGCTCCCCCAGGGAGTTCAGGTGTACCCAAAGGCTTCCGCTGAGAGCACTTTTTGATGGCAGCAAGTGGCACCGTACGTGTTTTTTCGGGTCTAACTCGGGTTCAGCTTCTTGTTGCGGTTAGGGTTATGTTTAGGGTTGTTAGGAAAGAGTGAAGACGCAGAGTCCTGTTGAGTGTGGGGTTGCGTAAAGGCTCCCCCAGGGAGTTCAGGTGTTCCCAAAGGCTTCCGCTGAGAGCACTTTTTGATGGCAGAAAGTGGCACCGTCCGTGTTTTTTCGGGTCTAACTCGGGTTGAGCTTCTTGTTGCGGTTAGGGTTATGTTTAGGGTTGTTAGGAAAGAGTGAAGGCGCAGAGTCCTGTTGAGTGTGGGGTTGCGTAAAGGCTCCCCCAGGGAGTTCAGGTGTACCCAAAGGCTTCCGCTGAGAGCACTTTTTGATGGCAGAAAGTGGCACCGTACGTGTTTTTTCGGGTCTAACTCGGGTTCAGCTTCTTGTTGCGGTTAGGGTTATGTTTAGGGTTGTTAGGAAAGAGTGAAGACGCAGAGTCCTGTTGCGTGTGGGGTTGCGTAAAGGCTCCCCCAGGGAGTTCAGGTGTACCCAAAGGCTTCCGCTGAGAGCACTTTTTGATAGCAGAAAGTGGCACCGTCCGTGTTTTTTCGGGTCTAACTCGGGTTCAGCTTCTTGTTGCGGTTAGGGTTATGTTTAGGGTTGTTAGGAAAGAGTGAAGACGCAGAGTCCTGTTGAGTGTGGGGTTGCGTAAAGGCTCCCCCAGGGAGTTCAGGTGTACCCAAAGGCTTCCGCTGAGAGCACTTTTTGATGGCAGAAAGTGGCACCGTCCGTGTTTTTTCGGGTCTAACTCGGGTTCAGCTTCTTGTTGCGGTTAGGGTTATGTTTAGGGTTGTTAGGAAAGAGTGAAGACGCAGAGTCCTGTTGAGTGTGGGGTTGCGTAAAGGCTCCCCCAGGGAGTTCAGGTGTACCCAAAGGCTTCCGCTGAGAGCACTTTTTGATGGCAGAAAGTGGCACCGTCCGTGTTTTTTCGGGTCTAACTCGGGTTCAGCTTCTTGTTGCGGTTAGGGTTATGTTTAGGGTTGTTAGGAAAGAGTGAAGACGCAGAGTCCTGTTGAGTGTGGGGTTGCGTAAAGGCTCCCCCAGGGAGTTCAGGTGTACCCAAAGGCTTCCGCTGAGAGCACTTTTTGATGGCAGAAAGTGGCACCGTACATGTTTTTTCGGGTCTAACTCGGGTTCAGCTTCTTGTTCCAGTTAGGGTTATGTTTAGGGTTGTTAGGAAAGAGTGAAGGCGCAGAGTCCTGTTGAGTGTGGGGTTGCGTAAAGGCTCCCCCAGGGAGTTCAGGTGTTCCCAAAGGCTTTCGCTGAGAGCACTTTTTGATGGCAGAAAGTGGCACCGTACGTGTTTTTTCGGGTCTAACTCGCGTTCAGCTTCTTGTTGCGGTTAGGGTTATGTTTAGGGTTGTTAGGAAAGAGTGAAGACGCAGAGTCCTGTTGAGTGTGGGGTTGCGTAAAGGCTCCCCCAGGGAGTTCAGGTGTACCCAAAGGCTTCCGCTGAGAGCACTTTTTGATGGCAGCAAGTGGCACCGTACGTGTTTTTTCGGGTCTAACTCGGGTTCAGCTTCTTGTTCCGCTAAGGGTTATGTTTAGGGTTGTTAGGAAAGAGTGAAGGCGCAGAGTCCTGTTGAGTGTGGGGTTGCGTAAAGGCTCCCCCAGGGAGTTCAGGTGTACCCAAAGGCTTCCGCTGAGAGCACTTTTTGATGGCAGAAAGTGGCACCGTACGTGTTTTTTCGGGTCTAACTCGGGTTGAGCTTCTTGTTGCGGTTAGGGTTATGTTTAGGGTTGTTAGGAAAGAGTGAAGACGCAGAGTCCTGTTGAGTGTGGGGTTGCGTAAAGGCTCCCCCAGGGAGTTCAGGTGTACCCAAAGGCTTCCGCTGAGAGCACTTTTTGATGGCAGAAAGTGGCACCGTCCGTGTTTTTTCGGGTCTAACTCGGGTTCAGCTTCTTGTTGCGGTTAGGGTTATGTTTAGGGTTGTTAGGAAAGAGTGAAGACGCAGAGTCCTGTTGAGTGTGGGGTTGCGTAAAGGCTCCCCCAGGTAGTTCAGGTGTACCCAAAGGCTTCCGCTGAGAGCACTTTTTGATGGCAGGAAGTGGCACCGTACGTGTTTTTTCGGGTCTAACTCGGGTTCAGCTTCTTGTTCCGCTAAGGGTTATGTTTAGGGTTGTTAGGAAAGAGTGAAGGCGCAGAGTCCTGTTGAGTGTGGGGTTGCGTAAAGGCTCCCCCAGGGAGTTCAGGTGTACCCAAAGGCTTCCGCAGAGAGCACTTTTTGATGGTAGAAAGTGGCACCGTCCGTGTTTTTTCGGGTCTAACTCGGGTTCAGCTTCTTGTTGCGGTTAGGGTTATGTTTAGGGTTGTTAGGAAAGAGTGAAGACGCAGAGTCCTGTTGAGTGTGGGGTTGCGTAAAGGCTCCCCCAGGGAGTTCAGGTGTAGCCAAAGGCTTCCGCTGAGAGCACTTTTTGATGGCAGAAAGTGGCACCGTACGTGTTTTTTCGGGTCTAACTCGGGTTCAGCTTCTTGTTGCGGTTAGGGTTATGTTTAGGGTTGTTTGCGAACAGTGAAGGCTCAGAGTCCTGTTGAGTGAGGGGTTGCGTAAAGACTCCCCCAGGGACTTCAGGTGTACCCAAAGGCTTCCGCTGAGAGCACTTTTTGATGGCAGAAAGTGGCACCGTACGTGTTTTTTCGGGTCTAACTCGGGTTCAGCTTCTTGTTGCGGTTAGGGTTTTGTTTAGGGTTGTTAGGAAAGAGTGAAGGCGCAGAGTCCTGTTGAGTGTGGGGTTGCGTAAAGGCTCCCCCAGGGAGTTCAGGTGTACCCAAAGGCTTCCGCTGAGAGCACTTTTTGATGGCATAAAGTGGCACCGTACGTGTTTTTTCGGGTCTAACTCGGGTTCAGCTTCTTGTTGTGGTTAGGGTTATGTTTAGGGTTGTTAGGAAAGAGTGAAGACGCAGAGTCCTGTTGAGTGTGGGGTTGCGTAAAGGCTCCCCCAGGGAGTTCAGGTGTACCCAAAGGCTTCCACTGAGAGCACTTTTTGATGGCAGAAAGTGCACCGTCCGTGTTTTTTCGGGTCTAACTCGGGTTCAGCTTCTTGTTGCGGTTAGGGTTATGTTTAGGGTTGTTAGGAAAGAGTGAAGACGCAGAGTCCTGTTGAGTGTGGGGTTGCGTAAAGGCTCCCCCAGGGAGTTCAGGTGTACCCAAAGGCTTCCGCTGAGAGCACTGTTTGATGGCAGAAAGTGGCACCGTACGTGTTTTTTCGGGTCTAACTCGAGTTCAGCTTCTTGTTGCGGTTAGGGTTATGTTTAGGGTTGTTAGGAAAGAGTGAAGACGCAGAGTCCTGTTGAGTGTGGGGTTGCGTAAAGGCTCCCCCAGGGAGTTCAGGTGTACCCAAAGGCTTCCGCTGAGAGCACTTTTTGATGGCAGAAAGTGGCACCGTACGTGTTTTTTCGGGTCTAACTCGGGTTCAGCTTCTTGTTGCGGTAAGGGTTATGTTTAGGGTTGTTAGGAAAGAGTGAAGACGCAGAGTCCTGTTGCGTGTGGGGTTGCGTAAAGGCTCCCCCAGGGAGTTCAGGTGTACCCAAAGGCTTCCGCTGAGAGCACTTTTTGATGGCATAAAGTGGCACCGTCCGTGTTTTTTCGGGTCTAACTCGGGTTCAGCTTCTTGTTGCGGTTAGGGTTATGTTTAGGGTTGTTAGGAAAGAGTGAAGACGCAGAGTCCTGTTGAGTGTGGGGTTGCGTAAAGGCTCCCCCAGGGAGTTCAGGTGTACCCAAAGGCTTCCGCTGAGAGCACTTTTTGATGGCAGAAAGTGGCACCGTACGTGTTTTTTCGGGTCTAACTCGGGTTCAGCTTCTTTTTGCGGTTAGGGTTATGTTTAGGGTTGTTAGGAAAGAGTGAAGACGCAGAGTCCTGTTGAGTGTGGGGTTGCGTAAAGGCTCCCCCAGGGAGTTCAGGTGTACCCAAAGGCTTCCGCTGAGAGCACTTTTTGATGGCAGAAAGTGGCACCGTCCGTGTTTTTTCGGGTCTAACTCGGGTTCAGCTTCTTGTTGCGGTTAGGGTTATGTTTAGGGTTGTTAGGAAAGAGTGAAGACGCAGAGTCCTGTTGAGTGTGGGGTTGCGTAAAGGCTCCCCCAGGGAGTTCAGGTGTACCCAAAGGCTTCCGCTGAGAGCACTTTTTGATTGCAGAATGTGGCACCGTCCGTGTTTTTTCGGGTCTAACTCGGGTTGAGCTTCTTGTTGCGGTTAGGGTTATGTTTAGGGTTGTTAGGAAAGAGTGAAGGCGCAGAGTCCTGTTGAGTGTGGGGTTGCGTAAAGGCTCCCCCAGGGAGTTCAGGTGTTCCCAAAGGCTTCCGCTGAGAGCACTTTTTGATGGCAGAAAGTGGCACCGTACGTGTTTTTTCGGGTCTAACTCGGGTTCAGCTTCTTGTTGCGGTTAGGGTTATGTTTAGGGTTGTTAGGAAAGAGTGAAGGCGCAGAGTCCTGTTGAGTGTGGGGTTGCGTAAAGGCTCCCCCAGGGAGTTCAGGTGTACCCAAAGGCTTCCGCTGAGAGCACTTTTTGATGGCATAAAGTGGCACCGTACGTGTTTTTTCGGGTCTAACTCGGGTTCAGCTTCTTGTTGCGGTTAGGGTTATGTTTAGGGTTGTTAGGAAAGAGTGAAGGCGCAGAGTCCTGTTGAGTGTGGGGTTGCGTAAAGGCTCCCCCAGGGAGTTCAGGTGTACCCAAAGGCTTCCGCTGAGAGCACTTTTTGATGGTAGAAAGTGGCACCGTCCGTGTTTTTTCGGGTCTAACTCGGGTTGAGCTTCTTGTTGCGGTTAGGGTTATGTTTAGGGTTGTTAGGAAAGAATGAAGACACAGAGTCCTGTTGAGTGTGGGGTTGCGTAAAGGCTCCCCCAGGGAGTTCAGGTGTACCCAAAGGCTTCCGCTGAGAGCACTTTTTGATGGCAGAAAGTGGCACCGTACGTGTTTTTTCGGGTCTAACTCGGGTTCAGCTTCTTGTTGCGGTTAGGGTTATGTTTAGGGTTGTTTGCGAACAGTGAAGGCTCAGAGTCCTGTTGAGTGTGGGGTTGCGTAAAGGCTCCCCCAGGGAGTTCAGGTGTACCCAAAGGCTTCCGCTGAGAGCACTTTTTGATGGCAGAAAGTGGCACCGTACGTGTTTTTTCGGGTCTAACTCGGGTTCAGCTTCTTGTTGCGGTTAGGGTTATGTTTAGGGTTGTTAGGAAAGAGTGAAGGCGCAGAGTCCTGTTGAGTGTGGGGTTGCGTAAAGGCTCCCCCAGGGAGTTCAGGTGTACCCAAAGGCTTCCGCTGAGAGCACTTTTTGATGGCATAAAGTGGCACCGTACGTGTTTTTTCGGGTCTAACTCGGGTTGAGCTTCTTGTTGCGGTTAGGGTTATGTTTAGGGTTGTTAGGAAAGAGTGAAGACGCAGAGTCCTGTTGAGTGTGGGGTTGCGTAAAGGCTCCCCCAGGGAGTTCAGGTGTACCCAAAGGCTTCCACTGAGAGCACTTTTTGATGGCAGAAAGTGGCACCGTCCGTGTTTTTTCGGGTCTAACTCGGGTTCAGCTTCTTGTTGCGGTTAGGGTTATGTTTAGGGTTGTTAGGAAAGAGTGAAGGCGCAGAGTCCTGTTGAGTGTGGGGTTGCGTAAAGGCTCCCCCAGGGAGTTCAGGTGTAGCCAAAGGCTTCCGCTGAGAGCACTTTTTGATGGCAGAAAGTGGCACCGTCCGTGTTTTTTCGGGTCTAACTCGGGTTCAGCTTCTTGTTGCGGTTAGGGTTATGTTTAGGGTTGTTAGGAAAGAGTGAAGACGCAGAGTCCTGTTGAGTGTGGGGTTGCGTAAAGGCTCCCCCAGGGAGTTCAGGTGTACCCAAAGGCTTCCGCTGAGAGCACTTTTTGATGGCAGAAAGTGGCACCGTACGTGTTTTTTCGGGTCTAACTCGGGTTCAGCTTCTTGTTGCGGTTAGGGTTATGTTTAGGGTTGTTAGGAAAGAGTGAAGACGCAGAGTCCTGTTGAGTGTGGGGTTGCGTAAAGGCTCCCCCAGGGAGTTCAGGTGTACCCAAAGGCTTCCGCTGAGAGCACTTTTTGATGGCAGAAAGTGGCACCTTACGTGTTTTTTCGGGTCTAACTCGGGTTGAGCTTCTTGTTGCGGTTAGGGTTATGTTTAGGGTTGTTAGGAAAGAGTGAAGACACAGAGTCCTGTTGAGTGTGGGGTTGCGTAAAGGCTCCCCCAGGGAGTTCAGGTGTACCCAAAGGCTTCCGCTGAGAGCACTTTTTGATGGCAGAAAGTGGCACCGTCCGTGTTTTTTCGGGTATAACTCGGGTTCAGCTTCTTGTTGCGGTTAGGGTTATGTTTAGGGTTGTTAGGAAAGAGTGAAGACGCAGAGTCCTGTTGAGTGTGGGGTTGCGTAAAGGCTCCCCCAGGGAGTTCAGGTGTACCCAAAGGCTTCCGCTGAGAGCACTTTTTGATGGCAGAAAGTGGCACCGTACGTGTTTTTTCGGGTCTAACTCGGGTTCAGCTTCTTGTTGCGGTTAGGGTTATGTTTAGGGTTGTTAGGAAAGAGTGAAGACGCAGAGTCCTGTTGAGTGTGGGGTTGCGTAAAGGCTCCCCCAGGGAGTTCAGGTGTACCCAAAGGCTTCCGCTGAGAGCACTTTTTGATGGCAGAAAGTGGCACCGTCCATGTTTTTTCGGGTCTAACTCGGGTTCAGCTTCTTGTTGCGGTTAGGGTTATGTTTAGGGTTGTTAGGAAAGAGTGAAGACGCAGAGTCCTGTTGAGTGTGGGGTTGCGTAAAGGCTCCCCCAGGGAGTTCAGGTGTACCCAAAGGCTTCCGCTGAGAGCACTTTTTGATGGCAGAAAGTGGCACCGTCCGTGTTTTTTCGGGTCTAACTCGGGTTCAGCTTCTTGTTGCGGTTAGGGTTATGTTTAGGGTTGTTAGGAAAGAGTGAAGACGCAGAGTCCTGTTGAGTGTGGGGTTGCGTAAAGGCTCCCCCAGGGAGTTCAGGTGTACCCAAAGGCTTCCGCTGAGAGCACTTTTTGATGGCAGAAAGTGGCACCGTCCGTGTTTTTTCGGGTCTAACTCGGGTTGAGCTTCTTGTTGCGGTTAGGGTTATGTTTAGGGTTGTTAGGAAAGAGTGAAGGCGCAGAGTCCTGTTGAGTGTGGGGTTGCGTAAAGGCTCCCCCAGGGAGTTCAGGTGTACCCAAAGGCTTCCGCTGAGAGCACTTTTTGATGGCAGAAAGTGGCACCGTCCGTGTTTTTTCGGGTCTAACTCGGGTTGAGCTTCTTGTTGCGGTTAGGGTTATGTTTAGGGTTGTTAGGAAAGAGTGAAGACGCAGAGTCCTGTTGAGTGTGGGGTTGCGTAAAGGCTCCCCCAGGGAGTTCAGGTGTACCCAAAGGCTTCCGCTGAGAGCACTTTTTGATGGCAGAAAGTGGCACCGTCCGTGTTTTTTCGGGTCTAACTCGGGTTCAGCTTCTTGTTGCGGTTAGGGTTATGTTTAGGGTTGTTAGGAAAGAGTGAAGACGCAGAGTCCTGTTGAGTGTGGGGTTGCGTAAAGGCTCCCCCAGGGAGTTCAGGTGTACCCAAAGGCTTCCGCTGAGAGCACTTTTTGATGGCAGAAAGTGGCACCGTCCGTGTTTTTTCGGGTCTAACTCGGGTTCAGCTTCTTGTTGCGGTTAGGGTTATGTTTAGGGTTGTTAGGAAAGAGTGAAGACGCAGAGTCCTGTTGAGTGTGGGGTTGCGTAAAGGCTCCCCCAGGGAGTTCAGGTGTACCCAAAGGCTTCCGCTGAGAGCACTTTTTGATGGCAGAAAGTGGCACCGTCCGTGTTTTTTCGGGTCTAACTCGGGTTCAGCTTCTTGTTGCGGTTAGGGTTATGTTTAGGGTTGTTAGGAAAGAGTGAAGACGCAGAGTCCTGTTGAGTGTGGGGTTGCGTAAAGGCTCCCCCAGGGAGTTCAGGTGTACCCAAAGGCTTCCGCTGAGAGCACTTTTTGATGGCAGAAAGTGGCACCGTCCGTGTTTTTTCGGGTCTAACTCGGGTTCAGCTTCTTGTTGCGGTTAGGGTTATGTTTAGGGTTGTTAGGAAAGAGTGAAGACGCAGAGTCCTGTTGAGTGTGGGGTTGCGTAAAGGCTCCCCCAGGGAGTTCAGGTGTACCCAAAGGCTTCCGCTGAGAGCACTTTTTGATGGCAGAAAGTGGCACCGTACGTGTTTTTTCGGGTCTAACTCGGGTTGAGCTTCTTGTTGCGGTTAGGGTTATGTTTAGGGTTGTTAGGAAAGAGTGAAGGCGCAGAGTCCTGTTGAGTGTGGGGTTGCGTAAAGGCTCCCCCAGGGAGTTCAGGAGTACCCAAAGGCTTCCGCTCAGAGCGCTTTTTGATGGCAGAAAGTGGCACCGTACGTGTTTTTTTGGGTCTAACTCGGGTTCAGCTTCTTGTTGCGGTTAGGGTTATGTTTAGGGTTGTTAGGAAAGAGTGAAGGTGCAGAGTCCTGTTGAGTGTGGGGTTCGGTAAAGGCTCCCCCAGGGAGTTCAGGTGTACCCAAAGGCTTCCGCTGAGAGCACTTTTTGATGACAGAAAGTGGCACCGTAGGTGTTTTTTCGGGTCTAACTCGGGTTCAGCTTCTTGTTGCGGTTAGGGTTATGTTTAGGGTTGTTAGGAAAGAGTGAAGGCGCAGAGTCCTGTTGAGTGTGGGGTTGCGTAAAGGCTCCCCCAGGGAGTTCAGGTGTACCCAAAGGCTTCCGCTGAGAGCACCTTTTGATGGCAGAAAGTGGCACCGTACGTGTTTTTTCGGGTCTAACTCGGGTTCAGCTTCTTGTTGCGGTTAGGGTTATGTTTAGGGTTGTTAGGAAAGAGTGAAGACGCAGAGTCCTGTTGAGTGTGGGGTTGCGTAAAGGCTCCCCCAGGGAGTTCAGGTGTAGCCAAAGGCTTCCGCTGAGAGCACTTTTTGATGGCAGAAAGTGGCACCGTCCGTGTTTTTTCGGGCCTAACTCGGGTTCAGCTTCTTGTTGCGGTTAGGGTTATGTTTAGGGTTGTTAGGAAAGAGTGAAGACGCAGAGTCCTGTTGAGTGTGGGGTTGCGTAAAGGCTCCCCCAGGGAGTTCAGGTGTACCCAAAGGCTTCCGCTGAGAGCACTTTTTGATGGCAGAAAGTGGCACCGTACGTGTTTTTTCGGGTCTAACTCGGGTTCAGCTTCTTGTTCCGGTTAGGGTTATGTTTAGGGTTGTTAGGAAAGAGTGAAGACGCAGAGTCCTGTTGAGTGTGGGGTTGCGTAAAGGCTCCCCCAGGGAGTTCAGGTGTACCCAAAGGCTTCCGCTGAGAGCACTTTTTGATGGCAGAAAGTGGCACCATACGTGTTTTTTCGGGTCTAACTCGGGTTCAGCTTCTTGTTCCGGTTAGGGTTATGTTTAGGGTTGTTAGGAAAGAGTGAAGACGCAGAGTCCTGTTGAGTGTGGGGTTGCGTAAAGGCTCCCCCAGGGAGTTCAGGTGTACCCAAAGGCTTCCGCTGAGAGCACTTTTTGATGGCAGAAAGTGGCACCGTCCGTGTTTTTTCGGGTCTAACTCGGGTTCAGCTTCTTGTTGCGGTTAGGGTTATGTTTAGGGTTGTTAGGAAAGAGTGAAGGCGCAGAGTCCTGTTGAGTGTGGGGTTGCGTAAAGGCTCCCCCAGGGAGTTCAGGTGTACCCAAAGGCTTCCGCTGAGAGCACTTTTTGATGGCAGAAAGTGGCACCGTCCGTGTTTTTTCGGGTCTAACTCGGGTTCAGCTTCTTGTTGCGGTTAGGGTTATGTTTAGGGTTGTTAGGAAAGAGTGAAGACGCAGAGTCCTGTTGAGTGTGGGGTTGCGTAAAGGCTCCCCCAGGGAGTTCAGGTGTACCCAAAGGCTTCCGCTGAGAGCACTTTTTGATGGCAGAAAGTGGCACCGTCCGTGTTTTTTCGGGCCTAACTCGGGTTCAGCTTCTTGTTGCGGTTAGGGTTATGTTTAGGGTTGTTAGGAAAGAGTGAAGACGCAGAGTCCTGTTGAGTGTGGGGTTGCGTAAAGGCTCCCCCAGGGAGTTCAGGTGTACCCAAAGGCTTCCGCTGAGAGCACTTTTTGATGGCATAAAGTGGCACCGTACGTGTTTTTTCGGGTCTAACTCGGGTTCAGCTTCTTGTTGCGGTTAGGGTTATGTTTAGGGTTGTTAGGAAAGAGTGAAGACGCAGAGTCCTGTTGAGTGTGGGGTTGCGTAAAGGCTCCCCCAGGGAGTTCAGGTGTACCCAAAGGCTTCCGCTGAGAGCACTTTTTGATGGCAGAAAGTGGCACCGTACGTGTTTTTTCGGGTCTAACTCGGGTTGAGCTTCTTGTTGCGGTTAGGGTTATGTTTAGGGTTGTTAGGAAAGAGTGAAGACGCAGAGTCCTGTTGAGTGTGGGGTTGCGTAAAGGCTCCCCCAGGGAGTTCAGGTGTACCCAAAGGCTTCCGCTGAGAGCACTTTTTGATGGCAGAAAGTGGCACCGTCCTTGTTTTTTCGGGCCTAACTCGGGTTCAGCTTCTTGTTGCGGTTAGGGTTATGTTTAGGGTTGTTAGGAAAGAGTGAAGACGCAGAGTCCTGTTGAGTGTGGGGTTGCGTAAAGGCTCCCCCAGGGAGTTCAGGTGTAGCCAAAGGCTTCCGCTGAGAGCACTTTTTGATGGCAGAAAGTGGCACCGTACGTGTTTTTTCGGGTCTAACTCGGGTTCAGCTTCTTGTTGCGGTTAGGGTTATGTTTAGGGTTGTTAGGAAAGAGTGAAGACGCAGAGTCCTGTTGAGTGTGGGGTTGCGTAAAGGCTCCCCCAGGGAGTTCAGGTGTACCCAAAGGCTTCCGCTGAGAGCACTTTTTGATGGCAGAAAGTGGCACCGTCCGTGTTTTTTCGGGTCTAACTCGGGTTGAGCTTCTTGTTGCGGTTAGGGTTATGTTTAGGGTTGTTAGGAAAGAGTGAAGACGCAGAGTCCTGTTGAGTGTGGGGTTGCGTAAAGGCTCCCCCAGGGAGTTCAGGTGTACCCAAAGGCTTCCGCTGAGAGCACTTTTTGATGGCAGAAAGTGGCACCGTCCGTGTTTTTTCGGGTCTAACTCGGGTTCAGCTTCTTGTTGCGGTTAGGGTTATGTTTAGGGTTGTTAGGAAAGAGTGAAGACGCAGAGTCCTGTTGAGTGTGGGGTTGCGTAAAGGCTCCCCCAGGGAGTTCAGGTGTACCCAAAGGCTTCCGCTGAGAGCACTTTTTGATGGCAGAATGTGGCACCGTACATGTTTTTTCGGGTCTAACTCGGGTTGAGCTTCTTGTTGCGGTTAGGGTTATGTTTAGGGTTGTTAGGAAAGAGTGAAGGCGCAGAGTCCTGTTGAGTGTGGGGTTGCGTAAAGGCTCCCCCAGGGAGTTCAGGTGTTCCCAAAGGCTTCCGCTGAGAGCACTTTTTGATGGCAGAAAGTGGCACCGTCCGTGTTTTTTCGGGTCTAACTCGGGTTCAGCTTCTTGTTGCGGTTAGGGTTATGTTTAGGGTTGTTAGGAAAGAGTGAAGACGCAGAGTCCTGTTGAGTGTGGGGTTGCGTAAAGGCTCCCCCAGGGAGTTCAGGTGTACCCAAAGGCTTCCGCTGAGAGCACTTTTTGATGGCATAAAGTGGCACCGTACGTGTTTTTTCGGGTCTAACTCGGGTTCAGCTTCTTGTTGCGGTTAGGGTTATGTTTAGGGTTGTTAGGAAAGAGTGAAGGCGCAGAGTCCTGTTGAGTGTGGGGTTGCGTAAAGGCTCCCCCAGGGAGTTCAGGTGTACCCAAAGGCTTCCGCAGAGAGCACTTTTTGATGGTAGAAAGTGGCACCGTCCGTGTTTTTTCGGGTCTAACTCGGGTTGAGCTTCTTGTTGCGGTTAGGGTTATGTTTAGGGTTGTTAGGAAAGAATGAAGACACAGAGTCCTGTTGAGTGTGGGGTTGCGTAAAGGCTCCCCCAGGGAGTTCAGGTGTACCCAAAGGCTTCCGCTGAGAGCACTTTTTGATGGCAGAAAGTGGCACCGTCCGTGTTTTTTCGGGTCTAACTCGGGTTCAGCTTCTTGTTGCGGTTAGGGTTATGTTTAGGGTTGTTTGCGAAGAGTGAAGGCTCAGAGTCCTGTTGAGTGTGGGGTTGCGTAAAGGCTCCCCCAGGGAGTTCAGGTGTACCCAAAGGCTTCCGCTGAGAGCACTTTTTGATGGCAGAAAGTGGCACCGTCCGTGTTTTTTCGGGTCTAACTCGGGTTCAGCTTCTTGTTGCGGTTAGGGTTATGTTTAGGGTTGTTAGGAAAGAGTGAAGGCGCAGAGTCCTGTTGAGTGTGGGGTTGCGTAAAGGCTCCCCCAGGGAGTTCAGGTGTAGCCAAAGGCTTCCGCTGAGAGCACTTTTTGATGGCAGAAAGTGGCACCGTCCGTGTTTTTTCGGGTCTAACTCGGGTTCAGCTTCTTGTTGCGGTTAGGGTTATGTTTAGGGTTGTTAGGAAAGAGTGAAGACGCAGAGTCCTGTTGAGTGTGGGGTTGCGTAAAGGCTCCCCCAGGGAGTTCAGGTGTACCCAAAGGCTTCCGCTGAGAGCACTTTTTGATGGCAGAAAGTGGCACCGTACGTGTTTTTTCGGGTCTAACTCGGGTTGAGCTTCTTGTTGCGGTTAGGGTTATGTTTAGGGTTGTTAGGAAAGAGTGAAGACGCAGAGTCCTGTTGAGTGTGGGGTTGCGTAAAGGCTCCCCCAGGGAGTTCAGGTGTACCCAAAGGCTTCCGCTGAGAGCACTTTTTGATGGCAGAAAGTGGCACCGTCCGTGTTTTTTCGGGTATAACTCGGGTTCAGCTTCTTGTTGCGGTTAGGGTTATGTTTAGGGTTGTTAGGAAAGAGTGAAGACGCAGAGTCCTGTTGAGTGTGGGGTTGCGTAAAGGCTCCCCCAGGGAGTTCAGGTGTAGCCAAAGGCTTCCGCTGAGAGCACTTTTTGATGGCAGAAAGTGGCACCGTCCGTGTTTTTTCGGGTCTAACTCGGGTTCAGCTTCTTGTTGCGGTTAGGGTTATGTTTAGGGTTGTTAGGAAAGAGTGAAGACGCAGAGTCCTGTTGAGTGTGGGGTTGCGTAAAGGCTCCCCCAGGGAGTTCAGGTGTACCCAAAGGCTTCCGCTGAGAGCACTTTTTGATGGCAGAAAGTGGCACCGTCCGTGTTTTTTCGGGTCTAACTCGGGTTCAGCTTCTTGTTGCGGTTAGGGTTATGTTTAGGGTTGTTAGGAAAGAGTGAAGACGCAGAGTCCTGTTGAGTGTGGGGTTGCGTAAAGGCTCCCCCAGGGAGTTCAGGTGTAGCCAAAGGCTTCCGCTGAGAGCACTTTTTGATGGCAGAAAGTGGCACCGTCCGTGTTTTTTCGGGTCTAACTCGGGTTCAGCTTCTTGTTGCGGTTAGGGTTATGTTTAGGGTTGTTAGGAAAGAGTGAAGACGCAGAGTCCTGTTGAGTGTGGGGTTGCGTAAAGGCTCCCCCAGGGAGTTCAGGTGTACCCAAAGGCTTCCGCTGAGAGCACTTTTTGATGGCAGAAAGTGGCACCGTCCGTGTTTTTTCGGGTCTAACTCGGGTTCAGCTTCTTGTTGCGGTTAGGGTTATGTTTAGGGTTGTTAGGAAAGAGTGAAGACGCAGAGTCCTGTTGAGTGTGGGGTTGCGTAAAGGCTCCCCCAGGGAGTTCAGGTGTACCCAAAGGCTTCCGCTGAGAGCACTTTTTGATGGCAGAAAGTGGCACCGTACGTGTTTTTTCGGGTCTAACTCGGGTTGAGCTTCTTGTTGCGGTTAGGGTTATGTTTAGGGTTGTTAGGAAAGAGTGAAGGCGCAGAGTCCTGTTGAGTGTGGGGTTGCGTAAAGGCTCCCCCAGGGAGTTCAGGAGTACCCAAAGGCTTCCGCTCAGAGCGCTTTTTGATGGCAGAAAGAAGCACCGTACGTGTTTTTTTGGGTCTAACTCGGGTTCAGCTTCTTCTTCTGGTTAGGGTTATGTTTAGGGTTGTTAGGAAAGAGTGAAGGTGCAGAGTCCTGTTGAGTGTGGGGTTCGGTAAAGGCTCCCCCAGGGAGTTCAGGTGTACCCAAAGGCTTCCGCTGAGAGCACTTTTTGATGACAGAAAGTGGCACCGTAGGTGTTTTTTCGGGTCTAACTCGGGTTCAGCTTCTTGTTCCGGTTAGGGTTATGTTTAGGGTTGTTAGGAAAGAGTGAAGGCGCAGAGTCCTGTTGAGTGTGGGGTTGCGTAAAGGCTCCCCCAGGGAGTTCAGGTGTACCCAAAGGCTTCCGCTGAGAGCACCTTTTGATGGCAGAAAGTGGCACCGTACGTGTTTTTTCGGGTCTAACTCGGGTTCAGCTTCTTGTTGCGGTTAGGGTTATGTTTAGGGTTGTTAGGAAAGAGTGAAGACGCAGAGTCCTGTTGAGTGTGGGGTTGCGTAAAGGCTCCCCCAGGGAGTTCAGGTGTAGCCAAAGGCTTCCGCTGAGAGCACTTTTTGATGGCAGAAAGTGGCACCGTCCGTGTTTTTTCGGGCCTAACTCGGGTTCAGCTTCTTGTTGCGGTTAGGGTTATGTTTAGGGTTGTTAGGAAAGAGTGAAGACGCAGAGTCCTGTTGAGTGTGGGGTTGCGTAAAGGCTCCCCCAGGGAGTTCAGGTGTACCCAAAGGCTTCCGCTGAGAGCACTTTTTGATGGCAGAAAGTGGCACCGTACGTGTTTTTTCGGGTCTAACTCGGGTTCAGCTTCTTGTTCCGGTTAGGGTTATGTTTAGGGTTGTTAGGAAAGAGTGAAGACGCAGAGTCCTGTTGAGTGTGGGGTTGCGTAAAGGCTCCCCCAGGGAGTTCAGGTGTACCCAAAGGCTTCCGCTGAGAGCACTTTTTGATGGCAGAAAGTGGCACCATACGTGTTTTTTCGGGTCTAACTCGGGTTCAGCTTCTTGTTCCGGTTAGGGTTATGTTTAGGGTTGTTAGGAAAGAGTGAAGACGCAGAGTCCTGTTGAGTGTGGGGTTGCGTAAAGGCTCCCCCAGGGAGTTCAGGTGTACCCAAAGGCTTCCGCTGAGAGCACTTTTTGATGGCAGAAAGTGGCACCGTACGTGTTTTTTCGGGTCTAACTCGGGTTCAGCTTCTTGTTCCGGTTAGGGTTATGTTTAGGGTTGTTAGGAAAGAGTGAAGGCGCAGAGTCCTGTTGAGTGTGGGGTTGCGTAAAGGCTCCCCCAGGGAGTTCAGGTGTACCCAAAGGCTTCCGCTGAGAGCACTTTTTGATGGCAGAAAGTGGCACCGTACGTGTTTTTTCGGGTCTAACTCGGGTTCAGCTTCTTGTTGCGGTTAGGGTTATGTTTAGGGTTGTTAGGAAAGAGTGAAGACGCAGAGTCCTGTTGAGTGTGGGGTTGCGTAAAGGCTCCCCCAGGGAGTTCAGGTGTACCCAAAGGCTTCCGCTGAGAGCACTTTTTGATGGCAGAAAGTGGCACCGTCCGTGTTTTTTCGGGCCTAACTCGGGTTCAGCTTCTTGTTGCGGTTAGGGTTATGTTTAGGGTTGTTAGGAAAGAGTGAAGACGCAGAGTCCTGTTGAGTGTGGGGTTGCGTAAAGGCTCCCCCAGGGAGTTCAGGTGTACCCAAAGGCTTCCGCTGAGAGCACTTTTTGATGGCATAAAGTGGCACCGTCCGTGTTTTTTCGGGTCTAACTCGGGTTCAGCTTCTTGTTGCGGTTAGGGTTATGTTTAGGGTTGTTAGGAAAGAGTGAAGACGCAGAGTCCTGTTGAGTGTGGGGTTGCGTAAAGGCTCCCCCAGGGAGTTCAGGTGTACCCAAAGGCTTCCGCTGAGAGCACTTTTTGATGGCAGAAAGTGGCACCGTCCGTGTTTTTTCGGGTCTAACTCGGGTTGAGCTTCTTGTTGCGGTTAGGGTTATGTTTAGGGTTGTTAGGAAAGAGTGAAGACGCAGAGTCCTGTTGAGTGTGGGGTTGCGTAAAGGCTCCCCCAGGGAGTTCAGGTGTACCCAAAGGCTTCCGCTGAGAGCACTTTTTGATGGCAGAAAGTGGCACCGTCCGTGTTTTTTCGGGCCTAACTCGGGTTCAGCTTCTTGTTGCGGTTAGGGTTATGTTTAGGGTTGTTAGGAAAGAGTGAAGACGCAGAGTCCTGTTGAGTGTGGGGTTGCGTAAAGGCTCCCCCAGGGAGTTCAGGTGTAGCCAAAGGCTTCCGCTGAGAGCACTTTTTGATGGCAGAAAGTGGCACCGTACGTGTTTTTTCGGGTCTAACTCGGGTTCAGCTTCTTGTTGCGGTTAGGGTTATGTTTAGGGTTGTTAGGAAAGAGTGAAGACGCAGAGTCCTGTTGAGTGTGGGGTTGCGTAAAGGCTCCCCCAGGGAGTTCAGGTGTACCCAAAGGCTTCCGCTGAGAGCACTTTTTGATGGCAGAAAGTGGCACCGTCCGTGTTTTTTCGGGTCTAACTCGGGTTGAGCTTCTTGTTGCGGTTAGGGTTATGTTTAGGGTTGTTAGGAAAGAGTGAAGACGCAGAGTCCTGTTGAGTGTGGGGTTGCGTAAAGGCTCCCCCAGGGAGTTCAGGTGTACCCAAAGGCTTCCGCTGAGAGCACTTTTTGATGGCAGAAAGTGGCACCGTCCGTGTTTTTTCGGGTCTAACTCGGGTTGAGCTTCTTGTTGCGGTTAGGGTTATGTTTAGGGTTGTTAGGAAAGAGTGAAGACGCAGAGTCCTGTTGAGTGTGGGGTTGCGTAAAGGCTCCCCCAGGGAGTTCAGGTGTACCCAAAGGCTTCCGCTGAGAGCACTTTTTGATGGCAGAAAGTGGCACCGTCCGTGTTTTTTCGGGTCTAACTCGGGTTCAGCTTCTTGTTCCGGTTAGGGTTATGTTTAGGGTTGTTAGGAAAGAGTGAAGACGCAGAGTCCTGTTGAGTGTGGGGTTGCGTAAAGGCTCCCCCAGGGAGTTCAGGTGTACCCAAAGGCTTCCGCTGAGAGCACTTTTTGATGGCAGAAAGTGGCACCGTACGTGTTTTTTCGGGTCTAACTCGGGTTCAGCTTCTTGTTGCGGTTAGGGTTATGTTTAGGGTTGTTAGGAAAGAGTGAAGGCGCAGAGTCCTGTTGAGTGTGGGGTTGCGTAAAGGCTCCCCCAGGTAGTTCAGGTGTACCCAAAGGCTTCCGCTGAGAGCACTTTTTGATGGCAGAAAGTGGCACCGTACGTGTTTTTTCGGGTCTAACTCGGGTTGAGCTTCTTGTTGCGGTTAGGGTTATGTTTAGGGTTGTTAGGAAAGAGTGAAGACGCAGAGTCCTGTTGAGTGTGGGGTTGCGTAAAGGCTCCCCCAGGGAGTTCAGGTGTACCCAAAGGCTTCCGCTGAGAGCACTTTTTGATGGCATAAAGTGGCACCGTAGGTGTTTTTTCGGGTCTAACTCGGGTTCAGCTTCTTGTTGCGGTTAGGGTTATGTTTAGGGTTGTTAGGAAAGAGTGAAGGCGCAGAGTCCTGTTGAGTGTGGGGTTGCGTAAAGGCTCCCCCAGGGAGTTCAGGTGTACCCAAAGGCTTCCGCTGAGAGCACTTTTTGATGGCAGAAAGTGGCACCGTACGTGTTTTTTCGGGTCTAACTCGGGTTCAGCTTCTTGTTGCGGTTAGGGTTATGTTTAGGGTTGTTAGGAAAGAGTGAAGACGCAGAGTCCTGTTGAGTGTGGGGTTGCGTAAAGGCTCCCCCAGGGAGTTCAGGTGTACCCAAAGGCTTCCGCTGAGAGCACTTTTTGATGGCAGAAAGTGGCACCGTCCGAGTTTTTTCGGGCCTAACTCGGGTTCAGCTTCTTGTTGCGGTTAGGGTTATGTTTAGGTTTGTTAGGAAAGAGTGAAGACGCAGAGTCCTGTTGAGTGTGGGGTTGCGTAAAGGCTCCCCCAGGGAGTTCAGGTGTAGCCAAAGGCTTCCGCTGAGAGCACTTTTTGATGGCATAAAGTGGCACCGTAGGTGTTTTTTCGGGTCTAACTCGGGTTCAGCTTCTTGTTCCGGTTAGGGTTATGTTTAGGGTTGTTAGGAAAGAGTGAAGGCGCAGAGTCCTGTTGAGTGTGGGGTTGCGTAAAGGCTCCCCCAGGGAGTTCAGGTGTACCCAAAGGCTTCCGCTGAGAGCACTTTTTGATGGCAGAAAGTGGCACCGTACGTGTTTTTTCGGGTCTAACTCGGGTTCAGCTTCTTGTTGCGGTTAGGGTTATGTTTAGGGTTGTTAGGAAAGAGTGAAGACGCAGAGTCCTGTTGAGTGTGGGGTTGCGTAAAGGCTCCCCCAGGGAGTTCAGGTGTAGCCAAAGGCTTCCGCTGAGAGCACTTTTTGATGGCAGAAAGTGGCACCGTCCGTGTTTTTTCGGGCCTAACTCGGGTTCAGCTTCTTGTTGCGGTTAGGGTTATGTTTAGGGTTGTTAGGAAAGAGTGAAGACGCAGAGTCCTGTTGAGTGTGGGGTTGCGTAAAGGCTCCCCCAGGGAGTTCAGGTGTAGCCAAAGGCTTCCGCTGAGAGCACTTTTTGATGGCAGAAAGTGGCACCGTCCGTGTTTTTTCGGGTCTAACTCGGGTTGAGCTTCTTGTTGCGGTTAGGGTTATGTTTAGGGTTGTTAGGAAAGAGTGAAGACGCAGAGTCCTGTTGAGTGTGGGGTTGCGTAAAGGCTCCCCCAGGGAGTTCAGGTGTAGCCAAAGGCTTCCGCTGAGAGCACTTTTTGATGGCAGAAAGTGGCACCGTCCGTGTTTTTTCGGGTCTAACTCGGGTTCAGCTTCTTGTTGCGGTTAGGGTTATGTTTAGGGTTGTTAGGAAAGAGTGAAGACGCAGAGTCCTGTTGAGTGTGGGGTTGCGTAAAGGCTCCCCCAGGGAGTTCAGGTGTACCCAAAGGCTTCCGCTGAGAGCACTTTTTGATGGCAGAAAGTGGCACCGTACGTGTTTTTTCGGGTCTAACTCGGGTTGAGCTTCTTGTTGCGGTTAGGGTTATGTTTAGGGTTGTTAGGAAAGAGTGAAGACGCAGAGTCCTGTTGAGTGTGGGGTTGCGTAAAGGCTCCCCCAGGGAGTTCAGGTGTAGCCAAAGGCTTCCGCTGAGAGCACTTTTTGATGGCAGAAAGTGGCACCGTCCGTGTTTTTTCGGGTCTAACTCGGGTTCAGCTTCTTGTTGCGGTTAGGGTTATGTTTAGGGTTGTTAGGAAAGAGTGAAGACGCAGAGTCCTGTTGAGTGTGGGGTTGCGTAAAGGCTCCCCCAGGGAGTTCAGGTGTACCCAAAGGCTTCCGCTGAGAGCACTTTTTGATGGCAGAAAGTGGCACCGTCCGTGTTTTTTCGGGTCTAACTCGGGTTCAGCTTCTTGTTGCGGTTAGGGTTATGTTTAGGGTTGTTAGGAAAGAGTGAAGACGCAGAGTCCTGTTGAGTGTGGGGTTGCGTAAAGGCTCCCCCAGGTAGTTCAGGTGTACCCAAAGGCTTCCGCTGAGAGCACTTTTTGATGGCAGAAAGTGGCACCGTCCGTGTTTTTTCGGGTCTAACTCGGGTTCAGCTTCTTGTTGCGGTTAGGGTTATGTTTAGGGTTGTTAGGAAAGAGTGAAGACGCAGAGTCCTGTTGAGTGTGGGGTTGCGTAAAGGCTCCCCCAGGGAGTTCAGGTGTACCCAAAGGCTTCCGCTGAGAGCACTTTTTGATGGCAGAAAGTGGCACCGTCCGTGTTTTTTCGGGTCTAACTCGGGTTGAGCTTCTTGTTGCGGTTAGGGTTATGTTTAGGGTTGTTAGGAAAGAGTGAAGGCGCAGAGTCCTGTTGAGTGTGGGGTTGCGTAAAGGCTCCCCCAGGGAGTTCAGGTGTACCCAAAGGCTTCCGCTGAGAGCACTTTTTGATGGCAGAAAGTGGCACCGTAGGTGTTTTTTCGGGTCTAACTCGGGTTCAGCTTCTTGTTGCGGTTAGGGTTATGTTTAGGGTTGTTAGGAAAGAGTGAAGACGCAGAGTCCTGTTGAGTGTGGGGTTGCGTAAAGGCTCCCCCAGGGAGTTCAGGTGTACCCAAAGGCTTCCGCTGAGAGCACTTTTTGATGGCAGAAAGTGGCACCGTCCGTGTTTTTTCGGGCCTAACTCGGGTTCAGCTTCTTGTTGCGGTTAGGGTTATGTTTAGGGTTGTTAGGAAAGAGTGAAGACGCAGAGTCCTGTTGAGTGTGGGGTTGCGTAAAGGCTCCCCCAGGGAGTTCAGGTGTACCCAAAGGCTTCCGCTGAGAGCACTTATTGATGGCAGAAAGTGGCACCGTACGTGTTTTTTCGGGTCTAACTCGGGTTCAGCTTCTTGTTCCGGTTAGGGTTATGTTTAGGGTTGTTAGGAAAGAGTGAAGGCGCAGAGTCCTGTTGAGTGTGGGGTTGCGTAAAGGCTCCCCCAGGGAGTTCAGGTGTAGCCAAAGGCTTCCGCTGAGAGCACTTTTTGATGGCAGAAAGTGGCACCGTCCGTGTTTTTTCGGGTCTAACTCGGGTTCAGCTTCTTGTTCCGGTTAGGGTTATGTTTAGGGTTGTTAGGAAAGAGTGAAGGCGCAGAGTCCTGTTGAGTGTGGGGTTGCGTAAAGGCTCCCCCAGGGAGTTCAGGTGTACCCAAAGGCTTCCGCTGAGAGCACTTTTTGATGGCAGAAAGTGGCACCGTCCGTGTTTTTTCGGGTCTAACTCGGGTTCAGCTTCTTGTTGCGGTTAGGGTTATGTTTAGGGTTGTTAGGAAAGAGTGAAGACGCAGAGTCCTGTTGAGTGTGGGGTTGCGTAAAGGCTCCCCCAGGGAGTTCAGGTGTACCCAAAGGCTTCCGCTGAGAGCACTTTTTGATGGCAGAAAGTGGCACCGTCCGTTTTTTTTCGGGCCTAACTCGGGTTCAGCTTCTTGTTGCGGTTAGGGTTATGTTTAGGGTTGTTAGGAAAGAGTGAAGACGCAGAGTCCTGTTGAGTGTGGGGTTGCGTAAAGGCTCCCCCAGGGAGTTCAGGTGTAGCCAAAGGCTTCCGCTGAGAGCACTTTTTGATGGCAGAAAGTGGCACCGTCCGTGTTTTTTCGGGTCTAACTCGGGTTGAGCTTCTTGTTGCGGTTAGGGTTATGTTTAGGGTTGTTAGGAAAGAGTGAAGACGCAGAGTCCTGTTGAGTGTGGGGTTGCGTAAAGGCTCCCCCAGGGAGTTCAGGTGTAGCCAAAGGCTTCCGCTGAGAGCACTTTTTGATGGCAGAAAGTGGCACCGTCCGTGTTTTTTCGGGTCTAACTCGGGTTCAGCTTCTTGTTGCGGTTAGGGTTATGTTTAGGGTTGTTAGGAAAGAGTGAAGACGCAGAGTCCTGTTGAGTGTGGGGTTGCGTAAAGGCTCCCCCAGGGAGTTCAGGTGTACCCAAAGGCTTCCGCTGAGAGCACTTTTTGATGGCAGAAAGTGGCACCGTACGTGTTTTTTCGGGTCTAACTCGGGTTGAGCTTCTTGTTGCGGTTAGGGTTATGTTTAGGGTTGTTAGGAAAGAGTGAAGACGCAGAGTCCTGTTGAGTGTGGGGTTGCGTAAAGGCTCCCCCAGGGAGTTCAGGTGTACCCAAAGGCTTCCGCTGAGAGCACTTTTTGATGGCAGAAAGTGGCACCGTCCGTGTTTTTTCGGGTCTAACTCGGGTTCAGCTTCTTGTTGCGGTTAGGGTTATGTTTAGGGTTGTTAGGAAAGAGTGAAGACGCAGAGTCCTGTTGAGTGTGGGGTTGCGTAAAGGCTCCCCCAGGGAGTTCAGGTGTACCCAAAGGCTTCCGCTGAGAGCACTTTTTGATGGCAGAAAGTGGCACCGTCCGTGTTTTTTCGGGTCTAACTCGGGTTGAGCTTCTTGTTGCGGTTAGGGTTATGTTTAGGGTTGTTAGGAAAGAGTGAAGACGCAGAGTCCTGTTGAGTGTGGGGTTGCGTAAAGGCTCCCCCAGGGAGTTCAGGTGTAGCCAAAGGCTTCCGCTGAGAGCACTTTTTGATGGCAGAAAGTGGCACCGTCCGTGTTTTTTCGGGTCTAACTCGGGTTCAGCTTCTTGTTGCGGTTAGGGTTATGTTTAGGGTTGTTAGGAAAGAGTGAAGACGCAGAGTCCTGTTGAGTGTGGGGTTGCGTAAAGGCTCCCCCAGGGAGTTCAGGTGTACCCAAAGGCTTCCGCTGAGAGCACTTTTTGATGGCAGAAAGTGGCACCGTCCGTGTTTTTTCGGGTCTAACTCGGGTTCAGCTTCTTGTTGCGGTTAGGGTTATGTTTAGGGTTGTTAGGAAAGAGTGAAGACGCAGAGTCCTGTTGAGTGTGGGGTTGCGTAAAGGCTCCCCCAGGTAGTTCAGGTGTACCCAAAGGCTTCCGCTGAGAGCACTTTTTGATGGCAGAAAGTGGCACCGTCCGTGTTTTTTCGGGTCTAACTCGGGTTCAGCTTCTTGTTGCGGTTAGGGTTATGTTTAGGGTTGTTAGGAAAGAGTGAAGACGCAGAGTCCTGTTGAGTGTGGGGTTGCGTAAAGGCTCCCCCAGGGAGTTCAGGTGTACCCAAAGGCTTCCGCTGAGAGCACTTTTGGATGGCAGAAAGTGGCACCGTCCGTGTTTTTTCGGGTCTAACTCGGGTTCAGCTTCTTGTTCCGGTTAGGGTTATGTTTAGGGTTGTTAGGAAAGAGTGAAGGCGCAGAGTCCTGTTGAGTGTGGGGTTGCGTAAAGGCTCCCCCAGGGAGTTCAGGTGTACCCAAAGGCTTCCGCTGAGAGCACTTTTTGATGGCAGAAAGTGGCACCGTAGGTGTTTTTTCGGGTCTAACTCGGGTTCAGCTTCTTGTTGCGGTTAGGGTTATGTTTAGGGTTGTTAGGAAAGAGTGAAGACGCAGAGTCCTGTTGAGTGTGGGGTTGCGTAAAGGCTCCCCCAGGGAGTTCAGGTGTACCCAAAGGCTTCCGCTGAGAGCACTTTTTGATGGCAGAAAGTGGCACCGTCCGTGTTTTTTCGGGCCTAACTCGGGTTCAGCTTCTTGTTGCGGTTAGGGTTATGTTTAGGGTTGTTAGGAAAGAGTGAAGACGCAGAGTCCTGTTGAGTGTGGGGTTGCGTAAAGGCTCCCCCAGGGAGTTCAGGTGTACCCAAAGGCTTCCGCTGAGAGCACTTTTTGATGGCATAAAGTGGCACCGTAGGTGTTTTTTCGGGTCTAACTCGGGTTCAGCTTCTTGTTCCGGTTAGGGTTATGTTTAGGGTTGTTAGGAAAGAGTGAAGGCGCAGAGTCCTGTTGAGTGTGGGGTTGCGTAAAGGCTCCCCCAGGGAGTTCAGGTGTACCCAAAGGCTTCCGCTGAGAGCACTTTTTGATGGCAGAAAGTGGCACCGTACGTGTTTTTTCGGGTCTAACTCGGGTTCAGCTTCTTGTTGCGGTTAGGGTTATGTTTAGGGTTGTTAGGAAAGAGTGAAGACGCAGAGTCCTGTTGAGTGTGGGGTTGCGTAAAGGCTCCCCCAGGGAGTTCAGGTGTACCCAAAGGCTTCCGCTGAGAGCACTTTTTGATGGCATAAAGTGGCACCGTAGGTGTTTTTTCGGGTCTAACTCGGGTTCAGCTTCTTGTTCCGGTTAGGGTTATGTTTAGGGTTGTTAGGAAAGAGTGAAGGCGCAGAGTCCTGTTGAGTGTGGGGTTGCGTAAAGGCTCCCCCAGGGAGTTCAGGTGTACCCAAAGGCTTCCGCTGAGAGCACTTTTTGATGGCAGAAAGTGGCACCGTACGTGTTTTTTCGGGTCTAACTCGGGTTCAGCTTCTTGTTCCGGTTAGGGTTATGTTTAGGGTTGTTAGGAAAGAGTGAAGACGCAGAGTCCTGTTGAGTGTGGGGTTGCGTAAAGGCTCCCCCAGGGAGTTCAGGTGTACCCAAAGGCTTCCGCTGAGAGCACTTTTTGATGGCAGAAAGTGGCACCGTCCGAGTTTTTTCGGGCCTAACTCGGGTTGAGCTTCTTGTTGCGGTTAGGGTTATGTTTAGGGTTGTTAGGAAAGAGTGAAGACGCAGAGTCCTGTTGAGTGTGGGGTTGCGTAAAGGCTCCCCCAGGGAGTTCAGGTGTAGCCAAAGGCTTCCGCTGAGAGCACTTTTTGATGGCATAAAGTGGCACCGTAGGTGTTTTTTCGGGTCTAACTCGGGTTCAGCTTCTTGTTCCGGTTAGGGTTATGTTTAGGGTTGTTAGGAAAGAGTGAAGGCGCAGAGTCCTGTTGAGTGTGGGGTTGCGTAAAGGCTCCCCCAGGGAGTTCAGGTGTACCCAAAGGCTTCCGCTGAGAGCACTTTTTGATGGCAGAAAGTGGCACCGTACGTGTTTTTTCGGGTCTAACTCGGGTTCAGCTTCTTGTTCCGGTTAGGGTTATGTTTAGGGTTGTTAGGAAAGAGTGAAGACGCAGAGTCCTGTTGAGTGTGGGGTTGCGTAAAGGCTCCCCCAGGGAGTTCAGGTGTACCCAAAGGCTTCCGCTGAGAGCACTTTTTGATGGCAGAAAGTGGCACCGTCCGAGTTTTTTCGGGCCTAACTCGGGTTCAGCTTCTTGTTGCGGTTAGGGTTATGTTTAGGGTTGTTAGGAAAGAGTGAAGACGCAGAGTCCTGTTGAGTGTGGGGTTGCGTAAAGGCTCCCCCAGGGAGTTCAGGTGTAGCCAAAGGCTTCCGCTGAGAGCACTTTTTGATGGCATAAAGTGGCACCGTAGGTGTTTTTTCGGGTCTAACTCGGGTTCAGCTTCTTGTTGCGGTTAGGGTTATGTTTAGGGTTGTTAGGAAAGAGTGAAGACGCAGAGTCCTGTTGAGTGTGGGGTTGCGTAAAGGCTCCCCCAGGGAGTTCAGGTGTACCCAAAGGCTTCCGCTGAGAGCACTTTTTGATGGCAGAAAGTGGCACCGTCCGTGTTTTTTCGGGCCTAACTCGGGTTCAGCTTCTTGTTGCGGTTAGGGTTATGTTTAGGGTTGTTAGGAAAGAGTGAAGACGCAGAGTCCTGTTGAGTGTGGGGTTGCGTAAAGGCTCCCCCAGGGAGTTCAGGTGTACCCAAAGGCTTCCGCTGAGAGCACTTTTTGATGGCAGAAAGTGGCACCGTCCGTGTTTTTTCGGGTCTAACTCGGGTTGAGCTTCTTGTTGCGGTTAGGGTTATGTTTAGGGTTGTTAGGAAAGAGTGAAGACGCAGAGTCCTGTTGAGTGTGGGGTTGCGTAAAGGCTCCCCCAGGGAGTTCAGGTGTAGCCAAAGGCTTCCGCTGAGAGCACTTTTTGATGGCAGAAAGTGGCACCGTCCGTGTTTTTTCGGGTCTAACTCGGGTTCAGCTTCTTGTTGCGGTTAGGGTTATGTTTAGGGTTGTTAGGAAAGAGTGAAGACGCAGAGTCCTGTTGAGTGTGGGGTTGCGTAAAGGCTCCCCCAGGGAGTTCAGGTGTACCCAAAGGCTTCCGCTGAGAGCACTTTTTGATGGCAGAAAGTGGCACCGTCCGTGTTTTTTCGGGTCTAACTCGGGTTGAGCTTCTTGTTGCGGTTAGGGTTATGTTTAGGGTTGTTAGGAAAGAGTGAAGACGCAGAGTCCTGTTGAGTGTGGGGTTGCGTAAAGGCTCCCCCAGGGAGTTCAGGTGTACCCAAAGGCTTCCGCTGAGAGCACTTTTTGATGGCAGAAAGTGGCACCGTCCGTGTTTTTTCGGGTCTAACTCGGGTTCAGCTTCTTCTTGCGGTTAGGGTTATGTTTAGGGTTGTTAGGAAAGAGTGAAGACGCAGAGTCCTGTTGAGTGTGGGGTTGCGTAAAGGCTCCCCCAGGGAGTTCAGGTGTACCCAAAGGCTTCCGCTGAGAGCACTTTTTGATGGCAGAAAGTGGCACCGTCCGTGTTTTTTCGGGTCTAACTCGGGTTCAGCTTCTTGTTGCGGTTAGGGTTATGTTTAGGGTTGTTAGGAAAGAGTGAAGACGCAGAGTCCTGTTGAGTGTGGGGTTGCGTAGAGGCTCCCCCAGGGAGTTCAGGTGTACCCAAAGGCTTCCGCTGAGAGCACTTTTTGATGGCAGAAAGTGGCACCGTCCGTGTTTTTTCGGGTCTAACTCGGGTTGAGCTTCTTGTTGCGGTTAGGGTTATGTTTAGGGTTGTTAGGAAAGAGTGAAGACGCAGAGTCCTGTTGAGTGTGGGGTTGCGTAAAGGCTCCCCCAGGGAGTTCAGGTGTACCCAAAGGCTTCCGCTGAGAGCACTTTTTGATGGCAGAAAGTGGCACCGTACGTGTTTTTTCGGGTCTAACTCGGGTTCAGCTTCTTGTTCCGGTTAGGGTTATGTTTAGGGTTGTTAGGAAAGAGTGAAGGCGCAGAGTCCTGTTGAGTGTGGGGTTGCGTAAAGGCTCCCCCAGGGAGTTCAGGTGTACCCAAAGGCTTCCGCTGAGAGCACTTTTTGATGGCAGAAAGTGGCACCGTAGGTGTTTTTTCGGGTCTAACTCGGGTTCAGCTTCTTGTTGCGGTTAGGGTTATGTTTAGGGTTGTTAGGAAAGAGTGAAGACGCAGAGTCCTGTTGAGTGTGGGGTTGCGTAAAGGCTCCCCCAGGGAGTTCAGGTGTACCCAAAGGCTTCCGCTGAGAGCACTTTTTGATGGCAGAAAGTGGCACCGTCCGTGTTTTTTCGGGCCTAACTCGGGTTCAGCTTCTTGTTGCGGTTAGGGTTATGTTTAGGGTTGTTAGGAAAGAGTGAAGACGCAGAGTCCTGTTGAGTGTGGGGTTGCGTAAAGGCTCCCCCAGGGAGTTCAGGTGTACCCAAAGGCTTCCGCTGAGAGCACTTTTTGATGGCATAAAGTGGCACCGTAGGTGTTTTTTCGGGTCTAACTCGGGTTCAGCTTCTTGTTGCGGTTAGGGTTATGTTTAGGGTTGTTAGGAAAGAGTGAAGGCGCAGAGTCCTGTTGAGTGTGGGGTTGCGTAAAGGCTCCCCCAGGGAGTTCAGGTGTACCCAAAGGCTTCCGCTGAGAGCACTTTTTGATGGCAGAAAGTGGCACCGTCCGTGTTTTTTCGGGTCTAACTCGGGTTGAGCTTCTTGTTGCGGTTAGGGTTATGTTTAGGGTTGTTAGGAAAGAGTGAAGACGCAGAGTCCTGTTGAGTGTGGGGTTGCGTAAAGGCTCCCCCAGGGAGTTCAGGTGTACCCAAAGGCTTCCGCTGAGAGCACTTTTTGATGGCAGAAAGTGGCACCGTCCGTGTTTTTTCGGGCCTAACTCGGGTTCAGCTTCTTGTTGCGGTTAGGGTTATGTTTAGGGTTGTTAGGAAAGAGTGAAGACGCAGAGTCCTGTTGAGTGTGGGGTTGCGTAAAGGCTCCCCCAGGGAGTTCAGGTGTAGCCAAAGGCTTCCGCTGAGAGCACTTTTTGATGGCAGAAAGTGGCACCGTACGTGTTTTTTCGGGTCTAACTCGGGTTGAGCTTCTTGTTGCGGTTAGGGTTATGTTTAGGGTTGTTAGGAAAGAGTGAAGACGCAGAGTCCTGTTGAGTGTGGGGTTGCGTAAAGGCTCCCCCAGGGAGTTCAGGTGTACCCAAAGGCTTCCGCTGAGAGCACTTTTTGATGGCAGAAAGTGGCACCGTCCGTGTTTTTTCGGGCCTAACTCGGGTTCAGCTTCTTGTTGCGGTTAGGGTTATGTTTAGGGTTGTTAGGAAAGAGTGAAGACGCAGAGTCCTGTTGAGTGTGGGGTTGCGTAAAGGCTCCCCCAGGGAGTTCAGGTGTAGCCAAAGGCTTCCGCTGAGAGCACTTTTTGATGGCAGAAAGTGGCACCGTACGTGTTTTTTCGGGTCTAACTCGGGTTGAGCTTCTTGTTGCGGTTAGGGTTATGTTTAGGGTTGTTAGGAAAGAGTGAAGACGCAGAGTCCTGTTGAGTGTGGGGTTGCGTAAAGGCTCCCCCAGGGAGTTCAGGTGTACCCAAAGGCTTCCGCTGAGAGCACTTTTTGATGGCAGAAAGTGGCACCGTCCGTGTTTTTTCGGGTCTAACTCGGGTTCAGCTTCTTGTTGCGGTTAGGGTTATGTTTAGGGTTGTTAGGAAAGAGTGAAGACGCAGAGTCCTGTTGAGTGTGGGGTTGCGTAAAGGCTCCCCCAGGGAGTTCAGGTGTACCCAAAGGCTTCCGCTGAGAGCACTTTTTGATGGCAGAAAGTGGCACCGTCCGTGTTTTTTCGGGTCTAACTCGGGTTCAGCTTCTTGTTGCGGTTAGGGTTATGTTTAGGGTTGTTAGGAAAGAGTGAAGACGCAGAGTCCTGTTGAGTGTGGGGTTGCGTAAAGGCTCCCCCAGGGAGTTCAGGTGTACCCAAAGGCTTCCGCTGAGAGCACTTTTTGATGGCAGAAAGTGGCACCGTCCGTGTTTTTTCGGGTCTAACTCGGGTTCAGCTTCTTGTTGCGGTTAGGGTTATGTTTAGGGTTGTTAGGAAAGAGTGAAGACGCAGAGTCCTGTTGAGTGTGGGGTTGCGTAAAGGCTCCCCCAGGGAGTTCAGGTGTACCCAAAGGCTTCCGCTGAGAGCACTTTTTGATGGCAGAAAGTGGCACCGTACGTGTTTTTTCGGGTCTAACTCGGGTTCAGCTTCTTGTTGCGGTTAGGGTTATGTTTAGGGTTGTTAGGAAAGAGTGAAGACGCAGAGTCCTGTTGAGTGTGGGGTTGCGTAAAGGCTCCCCCAGGTAGTTCAGGTGTACCCAAAGGCTTCCGCTGAGAGCACTTTTTGATGGCAGAAAGTGGCACCGTCCGTGTTTTTTCGGGTCTAACTCGGGTTCAGCTTCTTGTTGCGGTTAGGGTTATGTTTAGGGTTGTTAGGAAAGAGTGAAGACGCAGAGTCCTGTTGAGTGTGGGGTTGCGTAAAGGCTCCCCCAGGGAGTTCAGGTGTAGCCAAAGGCTTCCGCTGAGAGCACTTTTTGATGGCAGAAAGTGGCACCGTCCGTGTTTTTTCGGGTCTAACTCGGGTTGAGCTTCTTGTTGCGGTTAGGGTTATGTTTAGGGTTGTTAGGAAAGAGTGAAGACGCAGAGTCCTGTTGAGTGTGGGGTTGCGTAAAGGCTCCCCCAGGGAGTTCAGGTGTACCCAAAGGCTTCCGCTGAGAGCACTTTTTGATGGCAGAAAGTGGCACCGTCCGTGTTTTTTCGGGTCTAACTCGGGTTCAGCTTCTTGTTGCGGTTAGGGTTATGTTTAGGGTTGTTAGGAAAGAGTGAAGACGCAGAGTCCTGTTGAGTGTGGGGTTGCGTAAAGGCTCCCCCAGGGAGTTCAGGTGTAGCCAAAGGCTTCCGCTGAGAGCACTTTTTGATGGCAGAAAGTGGCACCGTACGTGTTTTTTCGGGTCTAACTCGGGTTCAGCTTCTTGTTCCGGTTAGGGTTATGTTTAGGGTTGTTAGGAAAGAGTGAAGGCGCAGAGTCCTGTTGAGTGTGGGGTTGCGTAAAGGCTCCCCCAGGGAGTTCAGGAGTACCCAAAGGCTTCCGCTCAGAGCGCTTTTTGATGGCAGAAAGTGGCACCGTACGTGTTTTTTTGGGTCTAACTCGGGTTCAGCTTCTTGTTCTGGTTAGGGTTATGTTTAGGGTTGTTAGGAAAGAGTGAAGGCGCAGAGTCCTGTTGAGTGTGGGGTTCGGTAAAGGCTCCCCCAGGGAGTTCAGGTGTACCCAAAGGCTTCCGCTGAGAGCACTTTTTGATGACAGAAAGTGGCATCGTAGGTGTTTTTTCGGGTCTAACTCGGGTTGAGCTTCTTGTTGCGGTTAGGGTTATGTTTAGGGTTGTTAGGAAAGAGTGAAGGCGCAGAGTCCTGTTGAGTGTGGGGTTGCGTAAAGGCTCCCCCAGGGAGTTCAGGTGTACCCAAAGGCTTCCGCTGAGAGCACTTTTTGATGGCAGAAAGTGGCACCGTAGGTGTTTTTTCGGGTCTAACTCGGGTTCAGCTTCTTGTTGCGGTTAGGGTTATGTTTAGGGTTGTTAGGAAAGAGTGAAGACGCAGAGTCCTGTTGAGTGTGGGGTTGTGTAAAGGCTCCCCCAGGGAGTTCAGGTGTATCCAAAGGCTTCCGCTGAGAGCACTTTTTGATGGCAGAAAGTGGCACCGTCCGTGTTTTTTCGGGCCTAACTCGGGTTCAGCTTCTTGTTGCGGTTAGGGTTATGTTTAGGGTTGTTAGGAAAGAGTGAAGACGCAGAGTCCTGTTGAGTGTGGGGTTGCGTAAAGGCTCCCCCAGGGAGTTCAGGTGTACCCAAAGGCTTCCGCTGAGAGCACTTTTTGATGGCAGAAAGTGGCACCGTACGTGTTTTTTCGGGTCTAACTCGGGTTGAGCTTCTTGTTGCGGTTAGGGTTATGTTTAGGGTTGTTAGGAAAGAGTGAAGACGCAGAGTCCTGTTGAGTGTGGGGTTGCGTAAAGGCTCCCCCAGGGAGTTCAGGTGTACCCAAAGGCTTCCGCTGAGAGCACTTTTTGATGGCAGAAAGTGGCACCGTCCGTGTTTTTTCGGGTCTAACTCGGGTTCAGCTTCTTGTTGCGGTTAGGGTTATGTTTAGGGTTGTTAGGAAAGAGTGAAGACGCAGAGTCCTGTTGAGTGTGGGGTTGCGTAAAGGCTCCCCCAGGGAGTTCAGGTGTACCCAAAGGCTTCCGCTGAGAGCACTTTTTGATGGCAGAAAGTGGCACCGTCCGTGTTTTTTCGGGTCTAACTCGGGTTCAGCTTCTTGTTGCGGTTAGGGTTATGTTTAGGGTTGTTAGGAAAGAGTGAAGACGCAGAGTCCTGTTGAGTGTGGGGTTGCGTAAAGGCTCCCCCAGGGAGTTCAGGTGTACCCAAAGGCTTCCGCTGAGAGCACTTTTTGATGGCAGAAAGTGGCACCGTCCGTGTTTTTTCGAGTCTAACTCGGGTTCAGCTTCTTGTTGCGGTTAGGGTTATGTTTAGGGTTGTTAGGAAAGAGTGAAGACGCAGAGTCCTGTTGAGTGTGGGGTTGCGTAAAGGCTCCCCCAGGGAGTTCAGGTGTACCCAAAGGCTTCCGCTGAGAGCACTTTTTGATGGCAGAAAGTGGCACCGTACGTGTTTTTTCGGGTCTAACTCGGGTTCAGCTTCTTGTTGCGGTTAGGGTTATGTTTAGGGTTGTTAGGAAAGAGTGAAGACGCAGAGTCCTGTTGAGTGTGGGGTTGCGTAAAGGCTCCCCCAGGGAGTTCAGGTGTACCCAAAGGCTTCCGCTGAGAGCACTTTTTGATGGCAGAAAGTGGCACCGTACGTGTTTTTTCGGGTCTAACTCGGGTTCAGCTTCTTGTTGCGGTTAGGGTTATGTTTAGGGTTGTTAGGAAAGAGTGAAGACGCAGAGTCCTGTTGAGTGTGGGGTTGCGTAAAGGCTCCCCCAGGGAGTTCAGGTGTAGCCAAAGGCTTCCGCTGAGAGCACTTTTTGATGGCAGAAAGTGGCACCGTCCGTGTTTTTTCGGGTCTAACTCGGGTTGAGCTTCTTGTTGCGGTTAGGGTTATGTTTAGGGTTGTTAGGAAAGAGTGAAGACGCAGAGTCCTGTTGAGTGTGGGGTTGCGTAAAGGCTCCCCCAGGGAGTTCAGGTGTACCCAAAGGCTTCCGCTGAGAGCACTTTTTGATGGCAGAAAGTGGCACCGTCCGTGTTTTTTCGGGTCTAACTCGGGTTCAGCTTCTTGTTGCGGTTAGGGTTATGTTTAGGGTTGTTAGGAAAGAGTGAAGACGCAGAGTCCTGTTGAGTGTGGGGTTGCGTAAAGGCTCCCCCAGGGAGTTCAGGTGTAGCCAAAGGCTTCCGCTGAGAGCACTTTTTGATGGCAGAAAGTGGCACCGTACGTGTTTTTTCGGGTCTAACTCGGGTTGAGCTTCTTGTTGCGGTTAGGGTTATGTTTAGGGTTGTTAGGAAAGAGTGAAGACGCAGAGTCCTGTTGAGTGTGGGGTTGCGTAAAGGCTCCCCCAGGGAGTTCAGGTGTACCCAAAGGCTTCCGCTGAGAGCACTTTTTGATGGCAGAAAGTGGCACCGTCCGTGTTTTTTCGGGTCTAACTCGGGTTCAGCTTCTTGTTGCGGTTAGGGTTATGTTTAGGGTTGTTAGGAAAGAGTGAAGACGCAGAGTCCTGTTGAGTGTGGGGTTGCGTAAAGGCTCCCCCAGGGAGTTCAGGTGTACCCAAAGGCTTCCGCTGAGAGCACTTTTTGATGGCAGAAAGTGGCACCGTCCGTGTTTTTTCGGGTCTAACTCGGGTTCAGCTTCTTGTTGCGGTTAGGGTTATGTTTAGGGTTGTTAGGAAAGAGTGAAGACGCAGAGTCCTGTTGAGTGTGGGGTTGCGTAAAGGCTCCCCCAGGGAGTTCAGGTGTACCCAAAGGCTTCCGCTGAGAGCACTTTTTGATGGCAGAAAGTGGCACCGTCCGTGTTTTTTCGGGTCTAACTCGGGTTCAGCTTCTTGTTGCGGTTAGGGTTATGTTTAGGGTTGTTAGGAAAGAGTGAAGACGCAGAGTCCTGTTGAGTGTGGGGTTGCGTAAAGGCTCCCCCAGGGAGTTCAGGTGTACCCAAAGGCTTCCGCTGAGAGCACTTTTTGATGGCAGAAAGTGGCACCGTACGTGTTTTTTCGGGTCTAACTCGGGTTCAGCTTCTTGTTGCGGTTAGGGTTATGTTTAGGGTTGTTAGGAAAGAGTGAAGACGCAGAGTCCTGTTGAGTGTGGGGTTGCGTAAAGGCTCCCCCAGGTAGTTCAGGTGTACCCAAAGGCTTCCGCTGAGAGCACTTTTTGATGGCAGAAAGTGGCACCGTCCGTGTTTTTTCGGGTCTAACTCGGGTTCAGCTTCTTGTTGCGGTTAGGGTTATGTTTAGGGTTGTTAGGAAAGAGTGAAGACGCAGAGTCCTGTTGAGTGTGGGGTTGCGTAAAGGCTCCCCCAGGGAGTTCAGGTGTAGCCAAAGGCTTCCGCTGAGAGCACTTTTTGATGGCAGAAAGTGGCACCGTCCGTGTTTTTTCGGGTCTAACTCGGGTTGAGCTTCTTGTTGCGGTTAGGGTTATGTTTAGGGTTGTTAGGAAAGAGTGAAGACGCAGAGTCCTGTTGAGTGTGGGGTTGCGTAAAGGCTCCCCCAGGGAGTTCAGGTGTACCCAAAGGCTTCCGCTGAGAGCACTTTTTGATGGCAGAAAGTGGCACCGTCCGTGTTTTTTCGGGTCTAACTCGGGTTCAGCTTCTTGTTGCGGTTAGGGTTATGTTTAGGGTTGTTCGGAAAGAGTGAAGACGCAGAGTCCTGTTGAGTGTGGGGTTGCGTAAAGGCTCCCCCAGGGAGTTCAGGTGTAGCCAAAGGCTTCCGCTGAGAGCACTTTTTGATGGCAGAAAGTGGCACCGTACGTGTTTTTTCGGGTCTAACTCGGGTTCAGCTTCTTGTTCCGGTTAGGGTTATGTTTAGGGTTGTTAGGAAAGAGTGAAGGCGCAGAGTCCTGTTGAGTGTGGGGTGGCGTAAAGGCTCCCCCAGGGAGTTCAGGAGTACCCAAAGGCTTCCGCTCAGAGCGCTTTTTGATGGCAGAAAGTGGCACCGTACGTGTTTTTTTGGGTCTAACTCGGGTTCAGCTTCTTGTTCTGGTTAGGGTTATGTTTAGGGTTGTTAGGAAAGAGTGAAGGCGCAGAGTCCTGTTGAGTGTGGGGTTCGGTAAAGGCTCCCCCAGGGAGTTCAGGTGTACCCAAAGGCTTCCGCTGAGAGCACTTTTTGATGACAGAAAGTGGCATCGTAGGTGTTTTTTCGGGTCTAACTCGGGTTGAGCTTCTTGTTGCGGTTAGGGTTATGTTTAGGGTTGTTAGGAAAGAGTGAAGGCGCAGAGTCCTGTTGAGTGTGGGGTTGCGTAAAGGCTCCCCCAGGGAGTTCAGGTGTACCCAAAGGCTTCCGCTGAGAGCACTTTTTGATGGCAGAAAGTGGCACCGTAGGTGTTTTTTCGGGTCTAACTCGGGTTCAGCTTCTTGTTGCGGTTAGGGTTATGTTTAGGGTTGTTAGGAAAGAGTGAAGACGCAGAGTCCTGTTGAGTGTGGGGTTGTGTAAAGGCTCCCCCAGGGAGTTCAGGTGTATCCAAAGGCTTCCGCTGAGAGCACTTTTTGATGGCAGAAAGTGGCACCGTCCGTGTTTTTTCGGGCCTAACTCGGGTTCAGCTTCTTGTTGCGGTTAGGGTTATGTTTAGGGTTGTTAGGAAAGAGTGAAGACGCAGAGTCCTGTTGAGTGTGGGGTTGCGTAAAGGCTCCCCCAGGGAGTTCAGGTGTACCCAAAGGCTTCCGCTGAGAGCACTTTTTGATGGCAGAAAGTGGCACCGTACGTGTTTTTTCGGGTCTAACTCGGGTTGAGCTTCTTGTTGCGGTTAGGGTTATGTTTAGGGTTGTTAGGAAAGAGTGAAGACGCAGAGTCCTGTTGAGTGTGGGGTTGCGTAAAGGCTCCCCCAGGGAGTTCAGGTGTACCCAAAGGCTTCCGCTGAGAGCACTTTTTGATGGCAGAAAGTGGCACCGTCCGTGTTTTTTCGGGTCTAACTCGGGTTCAGCTTCTTGTTGCGGTTAGGGTTATGTTTAGGGTTGTTAGGAAAGAGTGAAGACGCAGAGTCCTGTTGAGTGTGGGGTTGCGTAAAGGCTCCCCCAGGGAGTTCAGGTGTACCCAAAGGCTTCCGCTGAGAGCACTTTTTGATGGCAGAAAGTGGCACCGTCCGTGTTTTTTCGGGTCTAACTCGGGTTGAGCTTCTTGTTGCGGTTAGGGTTATGTTTAGGGTTGTTAGGAAAGAGTGAAGACGCAGAGTCCTGTTGAGTGTGGGGTTGCGTAAAGGCTCCCCCAGGGAGTTCAGGTGTACCCAAAGGCTTCCGCTGAGAGCACTTTTTGATGGCAGAAAGTGGCACCGTCCGTGTTTTTTCGAGTCTAACTCGGGTTCAGCTTCTTGTTGCGGTTAGGGTTATGTTTAGGGTTGTTAGGAAAGAGTGAAGACGCAGAGTCCTGTTGAGTGTGGGGTTGCGTAAAGGCTCCCCCAGGGAGTTCAGGTGTACCCAAAGGCTTCCGCTGAGAGCACTTTTTGATGGCAGAAAGTGGCACCGTACGTGTTTTTTCGGGTCTAACTCGGGTTCAGCTTCTTGTTGCGGTTAGGGTTATGTTTAGGGTTGTTAGGAAAGAGTGAAGACGCAGAGTCCTGTTGAGTGTGGGGTTGCGTAAAGGCTCCCCCAGGTAGTTCAGGTGTACCCAAAGGCTTCCGCTGAGAGCACTTTTTGATGGCAGAAAGTGGCACCGTCCGTGTTTTTTCGGGTCTAACTCGGGTTCAGCTTCTTGTTGCGGTTAGGGTTATGTTTAGGGTTGTTAGGAAAGAGTGAAGACGCAGAGTCCTGTTGAGTGTGGGGTTGCGTAAAGGCTCCCCCAGGGAGTTCAGGTGTAGCCAAAGGCTTCCGCTGAGAGCACTTTTTGATGGCAGAAAGTGGCACCGTCCGTGTTTTTTCGGGTCTAACTCGGGTTGAGCTTCTTGTTGCGGTTAGGGTTATGTTTAGGGTTGTTAGGAAAGAGTGAAGACGCAGAGTCCTGTTGAGTGTGGGGTTGCGTAAAGGCTCCCCCAGGGAGTTCAGGTGTACCCAAAGGCTTCCGCTGAGAGCACTTTTTGATGGCAGAAAGTGGCACCGTCCGTGTTTTTTCGGGTCTAACTCGGGTTCAGCTTCTTGTTGCGGTTAGGGTTATGTTTAGGGTTGTTAGGAAAGAGTGAAGACGCAGAGTCCTGTTGAGTGTGGGGTTGCGTAAAGGCTCCCCCAGGGAGTTCAGGTGTAGCCAAAGGCTTCCGCTGAGAGCACTTTTTGATGGCAGAAAGTGGCACCGTACGTGTTTTTTCGGGTCTAACTCGGGTTCAGCTTCTTGTTCCGGTTAGGGTTATGTTTAGGGTTGTTAGGAAAGAGTGAAGGCGCAGAGTCCTGTTGAGTGTGGGGTTGCGTAAAGGCTCCCCCAGGGAGTTCAGGAGTACCCAAAGGCTTCCGCTCAGAGCGCTTTTTGATGGCAGAAAGTGGCACCGTACGTGTTTTTTTGGGTCTAACTCGGGTTCAGCTTCTTGTTCTGGTTAGGGTTATGTTTAGGGTTGTTAGGAAAGAGTGAAGGCGCAGAGTCCTGTTGAGTGTGGGGTTCGGTAAAGGCTCCCCCAGGGAGTTCAGGTGTACCCAAAGGCTTCCGCTGAGAGCACTTTTTGATGGCAGAAAGTGGCACCGTCCGTGTTTTTTCGGGCCTAACTCGGGTTCAGCTTCTTGTTGCGGTTAGGGTTATGTTTAGGGTTGTTAGGAAAGAGTGAAGACGCAGAGTCCTGTTGAGTGTGGGGTTGCGTAAAGGCTCCCCCAGGGAGTTCAGGTGTACCCAAAGGCTTCCGCTGAGAGCACTTTTTGATGGCAGAAAGTGGCACCGTCTGTGTTTTTTCGGCTCTAACTCGGGTTCAGCTTCTTGTTCCGGTTAGGGTTATGTTTAGTGTTGTTAGGAAAGAGTGAAGTTGCAGAGTCCTGTTGAGTGTGGGGTTGCGTAAAGGCTCCCCCAGGGAGTTCAGGTGTACCCAAAGGCTTCCGCTGAGAGCACTTTTTGATGGCAGAAAGTGGCACCATACGTGTTTTTTCGGGTCTAACTCGGGTTCAGCTTCTTGTTGCGGTTAGGGTTATGTTTAGGGTTGTTAGGAAAGAGTGAAGACGCAGAGTCCTGTTGAGTGTGGGGTTGCGTAAAGGCTCCCCCAGGGAGTTCAGGTGTACCCAAAGGCTTCCGCTGAGAGCACTTTTTGATGGCAGAAAGTGGCACCGTACGTGTTTTTTCGGGTCTAACTCGGGTTCAGCTTCTTGTTGCGGTTAGGGTTATGTTTAGGGTTGTTAGGAAAGAGTGAAGACGCAGAGTCCTGTTGAGTGTGGGGTTGCGTAAAGGCTCCCCCAGGGAGTTCAGGTGTACCCAAAGGCTTCCGCTGAGAGCACTTTTTGATGGCAGAAAGTGGCACCGTACGTGTTTTTTCGGGTCTAACTCGGGTTCAGCTTCTTGTTGCGGTTAGGGTTATGTTTAGGGTTGTTAGGAAAGAGTGAAGACGCAGAGTCCTGTTGAGTGTGGGGTTGCGTAAAGGCTCCCCCAGGGAGTTCAGGTGTACCCAAAGGCTTCCGCTGAGAGCACTTTTTGATGGCAGAAAGTGGCACCGTCCGTGTTTTTTCGGGTCTAACTCGGGTTCAGCTTCTTGTTCCGGTTAGGGTTATGTTTAGGGTTGTTAGGAAAGAGTGAAGACGCAGAGTCCTGTTGAGTGTGGGGTTGCGTAAAGGCTCCCCCAGGGAGTTCAGGTGTACCCAAAGGCTTCCGCTGAGAGCACTTTTTGATGGCAGAAAGTGGCACCGTACGTGTTTTTTCGGGTCTAACTCGGGTTCAGCTTCTTGTTGCGGTTAGGGTTATGTTTAGGGTTGTTAGGAAAGAGTGAAGACGCAGAGTCCTGTTGAGTGTGGGGTTGCGTAAAGGCTCCCCCAGGGAGTTCAGGTGTACCCAAAGGCTTCCGCTGAGAGCACTTTTTGATGGCAGAAAGTGGCACCGTACGTGTTTTTTCGGGTCTAACTCGGGTTCAGCTTCTTGTTGCGGTTAGGGTTATGTTTAGGGTTGTTAGGAAAGAGTGAAGACGCAGAGTCCTGTTGAGTGTGGGGTTGCGTAAAGGCTCCCCCAGGTAGTTCAGGTGTACCCAAAGGCTTCCGCTGAGAGCACTTTTTGATGGCAGAAAGTGGCACCGTCCGTGTTTTTTCGGGTCTAACTCGGGTTGAGCTTCTTGTTGCGGTTAGGGTTATGTTTAGGGTTGTTAGGAAAGAGTGAAGACGCAGAGTCCTGTTGAGTGTGGGGTTGCGTAAAGGCTCCCCCAGGGAGTTCAGGTGTACCCAAAGGCTTCCGCTGAGAGCACTTTTTGATGGCAGAAAGTGGCACCGTACGTGTTTTTTCGGGTCTAACTCGGGTTCAGCTTCTTGTTGCGGTTAGGGTTATGTTTAGGGTTGTTAGGAAAGAGTGAAGACGCAGAGTCCTGTTGAGTGTGGGGTTGCGTAAAGGCTCCCCCAGGGAGTTCAGGTGTACCCAAAGGCTTCCGCTGAGAGCACTTTTTGATGGCAGAAAGTGGCACCATACGTGTTTTTTCGGGTCTAACTCGGGTTCAGCTTCTTGTTGCGGTTAGGGTTATGTTTAGGGTTGTTAGGAAAGAGTGAAGACGCAGAGTCCTGTTGAGTGTGGGGTTGCGTAAAGGCTCCCCCAGGGAGTTCAGGTGTACCCAAAGGCTTCCGCTGAGAGCACTTTTTGATGGCAGAAAGTGGCACCGTCCGTGTTTTTTCGGGTCTAACTCGGGTTCAGCTTCTTGTTCCGGTTAGGGTTATGTTTAGGGTTGTTAGGAAAGAGTGAAGACGCAGAGTCCTGTTGAGTGTGGGGTTGCGTAAAGGCTCCCCCAGGGAGTTCAGGTGTACCCAAAGGCTTCCGCTGAGAGCACTTTTTGATGGCAGAAAGTGGCACCGTCCGTGTTTTTTCGGGTCTAACTCGGGTTCAGCTTCTTGTTGCGGTTAGGGTTATGTTTAGGGTTGTTAGGAAAGAGTGAAGACGCAGAGTCCTGTTGAGTGTGGGGTTGCGTAAAGGCTCCTCCAGGGAGTTCAGGTGTACCCAAAGGCTTCCGCTGAGAGCACTTTTTGATGGCAGAAAGTGGCACCGTCCGTGTTTTTTCGGGTCTAACTCGGGTTCAGCTTCTTGTTGCGGTTAGGGTTATGTTTAGGGTTGTTAGGAAAGAGTGAAGACGCAGAGTCCTGTTGAGTGTGGGGTTGCGTAAAGGCTCCCCCAGGGAGTTCAGGTGTACCCAAAGGCTTCCGCTGAGAGCACTTTTTGATGGCAGAAAGTGGCACCGTCCGTGTTTTTTCGGGTCTAACTCGGGTTCAGCTTCTTGTTGCGGTTAGGGTTATGTTTAGGGTTGTTAGGAAAGAGTGAAGACGCAGAGTCCTGTTGAGTGTGGGGTTGCGTAAAGGCTCCCCCAGGGAGTTCAGGTGTACCCAAAGGCTTCCGCTGAGAGCACTTTTTGATGGCAGAAAGTGGCACCGTCCGTGTTTTTTCGGGTCTAACTCGGGTTCAGCTTCTTGTTGCGGTTAGGGTTATGTTTAGGGTTGTTAGGAAAGAGTGAAGATGCAGAGTCCTGTTGAGTGTGGGGTTGCGTAAAGGCTCCCCCAGGGAGTTCAGGTGTACCCAAAGGCTTCCGCTGAGAGCACTTTTTGATGGCAGAAAGTGGCACCGTCCGTGTTTTTTCGGGTCTAACTCGGGTTCAGCTTCTTGTTGCGGTTAGGGTTATGTTTAGGGTTGTTAGGAAAGAGTGAAGACGCAGAGTCCTGTTGAGTGTGGGGTTGCGTAAAGGCTCCCCCAGGGAGTTCAGGTGTACCCAAAGGCTTCCGCTGAGAGCACTTTTTGATGGCAGAAAGTGGCACCGTACGTGTTTTTTCGGGTCTAACTCGGGTTCAGCTTCTTGTTGCGGTTAGGGTTATGTTTAGGGTTGTTAGGAAAGAGTGAAGGCGCAGAGTCCTGTTGAGTGTGGGGTTGCGTAAAGGCTCCCCCAGGGAGTTCAGGAGTACCCAAAGGCTTCCGCTCAGAGCGCTTTTTGATGGCAGAAAGTGGCACCGTACGTGTTTTTTTGGGTCTAACTCGGGTTCAGCTTCTTGTTCTGGTTAGGGTTATGTTTAGGGTTGTTAGGAAAGAGTGAAGGCGCAGAGTCCTGTTGAGTGTGGGGTTCGGTAAAGGCTCCCCCAGGGAGTTCAGGTGTACCCAAAGGCTTCCGCTGAGAGCACTTTTTGATGACAGAAAGTGGCACCGTAGGTGTTTTTTCGGGTCTAACTCGGGTTCAGCTTCTTGTTCCGGTTAGGGTTATGTTTAGGGTTGTTAGGAAAGAGTGAAGGCGCAGAGTCCTGTTGAGTGTGGGGTTGCGTAAAGGCTCCCCCAGGGAGTTCAGGTGTACCCAAAGGCTTCCGCTGAGAGCACTTTTTGATGGCAGAAAGTGGCACCGTAGGTGTTTTTTCGGGTCTAACTCGGGTTCAGCTTCTTGTTGCGGTTAGGGTTATGTTTAGGGTTGTTAGGAAAGAGTGAAGACGCAGAGTCCTGTTGAGTGTGGGGTTGCGTAAAGGCTCCCCCAGGTAGTTCAGGTGTAGCCAAAGGCTTCCGCTGAGAGCACTTTTTGATGGCAGAAAGTGGCACCGTACGTGTTTTTTCGGGTCTAACTCGGGTTGAGCTTCTTGTTGCGGTTAGGGTTATGTTTAGGGTTGTTAGGAAAGAGTGAAGACGCAGAGTCCTGTTGAGTGTGGGGTTGCGTAAAGGCTCCCCCAGGGAGTTCAGGTGTACCCAAAGGCTTCCGCTGAGAGCACTTTTTGATGGCAGAAAGTGGCACCGTACGTGTTTTTTCGGGTCTAACTCGGGTTCAGCTTCTTGTTGCGGTTAGGGTTATGTTTAGGGTTGTTAGGAAAGAGTGAAGTTGCAGAGTCCTGTTGAGTGTGGGGTTGCGTAAAGGCTCCCCCAGGGAGTTCAGGTGTACCCAAAGGCTCCCGCTGAGAGCACTTTTTGATGGCAGAAAGTGGCACCATACGTGTTTTTTCGGGTCTAACTCGGGTTGAGCTTCTTGTTGCGGTTAGGGTTATGTTTAGGGTTGTTAGGAAAGAGTGAAGACGCAGAGTCCTGTTGAGTGTGGGGTTGCGTAAAGGCTCCCCCAGGGAGTTCAGGTGTACCCAAAGGCTTCCGCTGAGAGCACTTTTTGATGGCAGAAAGTGGCACCGTCCGTGTTTTTTTGGGTCTAACTCGGGTTCAGCTTCTTGTTGCGGTTAGGGTTATGTTTAGGGTTGTTAGGAAAGAGTGAAGACGCAGAGTCCTGTTGAGTGTGGGGTTGCGTAAAGGCTCCCCCAGGGAGTTCAGGTGTAGCCAAAGGCTTCCGCTGAGAGCACTTTTTGATGGCAGAAAGTGGCACCGTACGTGTTTTTTCGGGTCTAACTCGGGTTCAGCTTCTTGTTGCGGTTAGGGTTATGTTTAGGGTTGTTAGGAAAGAGTGAAGACGCAGAGTCCTGTTGAGTGTGGGGTTGCGTAAAGGCTCCCCCAGGGAGTTCAGGTGTACCCAAAGGCTTCCGCTGAGAGCACTTTTTGATGGCAGAAAGTGGCACCGTACGTGTTTTTTCAGGTCTAACTCGGGTTGAGCTTCTTGTTGCGGTTAGGGTTATGTTTAGGGTTGTTAGGAAAGAGTGAAGACGCAGAGTCCTGTTGAGTGTGGGGTTGCGTAAAGGCTCCCCCAGGGAGTTCAGGTGTACCCAAAGGCTTCCGCTGAGAGCACTTTTTGATGGCAGAAAGTGGCACCGTACGTGTTTTTTCGGGTCTAACTCGGGTTGAGCTTCTTGTTGCGGTTAGGGTTATGTTTAGGGTTGTTAGGAAAGAGTGAAGACGCAGAGTCCTGTTGAGTGTGGGGTTGCGTAAAGGGTCCCCCAGGGAGTTCAGGTGTACCCAAAGGCTTCCGCTGAGAGCACTTTTTGATGGCAGAAAGTGGCACCGTACGTGTTTTTTCGGGTCTAACTCGGGTTCAGCTTCTTGTTGCGGTTAGGGTTATGTTTAGGGTTGTTAGGAAAGAGTGAAGACGCAGAGTCCTGTTGAGTGTGGGGTTGCGTAAAGGCTCCCCCAGGGAGTTCAGGTGTACCCAAAGGCTTCCGCTGAGAGCACTTTTTGATGGCAGAAAGTGGCACCGTCCGTGTTTTTTCGGGTCTAACTCGCGTTCAGCTTCTTGTTGCGGTTAGGGTTATGTTTAGGGTTGTTAGGAAAGAGTGAAGACGCAGAGTCCTGTTGAGTGTGGGGTTGCGTAAAGGCTCCCCCAGGGAGTTCAGGTGTACCCAAAGGCTTCCGCTGAGAGCACTTTTTGATGGCAGAAAGTGGCACCATACGTGTTTTTTCGGGTCTAACTCGGGTTCAGCTTCTTGTTCCGGTTAGGGTTATGTTTAGGGTTGTTAGGAAAGAGTGAAGACGCAGAGTCCTGTTGAGTGTGGGGTTGCGTAAAGGCTCCCCCAGGGAGTTCAGGTGTAGCCAAAGGCTTCCGCTGAGAGCACTTTTTGATGGCAGAAAGTGGCACCGTACGTGTTTTTTCGGGTCTAACTCGGGTTCAGCTTCTTGTTGCGGTTAGGGTTATGTTTAGGGTTGTTAGGAAAGAGTGAAGACGCAGAGTCCTGTTGAGTGTGGGGTTGCGTAAAGGCTCCCCCAGGGAGTTCAGGTGTACCCAAAGGCTTCCGCTGAGAGCACTTTTTGATGGCAGAAAGTGGCACCGTACGTGTTTTTTCGGGTCTAACTCGGGTTCAGCTTCTTGTTCCGGTTAGGGTTATGTTTAGGGTTGTTAGGAAAGAGTGAAGACGCAGAGTCCTGTTGAGTGTGGGGTTGCGTAAAGGCTCCCCCAGGGAGTTCAGGTGTACCCAAAGGCTTCCGCTGAGAGCACTTTTTGATGGCAGAAAGTGGCACCGTCCGTGTTTTTTCGGGTCTAACTCGGGTTCAGCTTCTTGTTGCGGTTAGGGTTATGTTTAGGGTTGTTAGGAAAGATTGAAGACGCAGAGTCCTGTTGAGTGTGGGGTTGCGTAAAGGCTCCCCCAGGGAGTTCAGGTGTAGCCAAAGGCTTCCGCTGAGAGCACTTTTTGATGGCAGAAAGTGGCACCGTACGTGTTTTTTCGGGTCTAACTCGGGTTCAGCTTCTTGTTGCGGTTAGGGTTATGTTTAGGGTTGTTAGGAAAGAGTGAAGACGCAGAGTCCTGTTGAGTGTGGGGTTGCGTAAAGGCTCCCCCAGGGAGTTCAGGTGTACCCAAAGGCTTCCGCTGAGAGCACTTTTTGATGGCAGAAAGTGGCACCGTCCGTGTTTTTTCGGGTCTAACTCGGGTTCAGCTTCTTGTTGCGGTTAGGGTTATGTTTAGGGTTGTTAGGAAAGAGTGAAGACGCAGAGTCCTGTTGAGTGTGGGGTTGCGTAAAGGCTCCCCCAGGGAGTTCAGGTGTACCCAAAGGCTTCCGCTGAGAGCACTTTTTGATGGCAGAAAGTGGCACCGTACGTGTTTTTTCGGGTCTAACTCGGGTTCAGCTTCTTGTTGCGGTTAGGGTTATGTTTAGGGTTGTTAGGAAAGAGTGAAGACGCAGAGTCCTGTTGAGTGTGGGGTTGCGTAAAGGCTCCCCCAGGGAGTTCAGGTGTACCCAAAGGCTTCCGCTGAGAGCACTTTTTGATGGCAGAAAGTGGCACCGTCCGTGTTTTTTCGGGTCTAACTCGCGTTCAGCTTCTTGTTGCGGTTAGGGTTATGTTTAGGGTTGTTAGGAAAGAGTGAAGACGCAGAGTCCTGTTGAGTGTGGGGTTGCGTAAAGGCTCCCCCAGGGAGTTCAGGTGTACCCAAAGGCTTCCGCTGAGAGCACTTTTTGATGGCAGAAAGTGGCACCATACGTGTTTTTTCGGGTCTAACTCGGGTTCAGCTTCTTGTTCCGGTTAGGGTTATGTTTAGGGTTGTTAGGAAAGAGTGAAGACGCAGAGTCCTGTTGAGTGTGGGGTTGCGTAAAGGCTCCCCCAGGGAGTTCAGGTGTAGCCAAAGGCTTCCGCTGAGAGCACTTTTTGATGGCAGAAAGTGGCACCGTACGTGTTTTTTCGGGTCTAACTCGGGTTCAGCTTCTTGTTGCGGTTAGGGTTATGTTTAGGGTTGTTAGGAAAGAGTGAAGACGCAGAGTCCTGTTGAGTGTGGGGTTGCGTAAAGGCTCCCCCAGGGAGTTCAGGTGTACCCAAAGGCTTCCGCTGAGAGCACTTTTTGATGGCAGAAAGTGGCACCGTACGTGTTTTTTCGGGTCTAACTCGGGTTCAGCTTCTTGTTCCGGTTAGGGTTATGTTTAGGGTTGTTAGGAAAGAGTGAAGACGCAGAGTCCTGTTGAGTGTGGGGTTGCGTAAAGGCTCCCCCAGGGAGTTCAGGTGTACCCAAAGGCTTCCGCTGAGAGCACTTTTTGATGGCAGAAAGTGGCACCGTCCGTGTTTTTTCGGGTCTAACTCGGGTTCAGCTTCTTGTTGCGGTTAGGGTTATGTTTAGGGTTGTTAGGAAAGATTGAAGACGCAGAGTCCTGTTGAGTGTGGGGTTGCGTAAAGGCTCCCCCAGGGAGTTCAGGTGTAGCCAAAGGCTTCCGCTGAGAGCACTTTTTGATGGCAGAAAGTGGCACCGTACGTGTTTTTTCGGGTCTAACTCGGGTTCAGCTTCTTGTTGCGGTTAGGGTTATGTTTAGGGTTGTTAGGAAAGAGTGAAGACGCAGAGTCCTGTTGAGTGTGGGGTTGCGTAAAGGCTCCCCCAGGGAGTTCAGGTGTACCCAAAGGCTTCCGCTGAGAGCACTTTTTGATGGCAGAAAGTGGCACCGTCCGTGTTTTTTCGGGTCTAACTCGGGTTCAGCTTCTTGTTGCGGTTAGGGTTATGTTTAGGGTTGTTAGGAAAGAGTGAAGACGCAGAGTCCTGTTGAGTGTGGGGTTGCGTAAAGGCTCCCCCAGGGAGTTCAGGTGTACCCAAAGGCTTCCGCTGAGAGCACTTTTTGATGGCAGAAAGTGGCACCGTACGTGTTTTTTCGGGTCTAACTCGGGTTCAGCTTCTTGTTGCGGTTAGGGTTATGTTTAGGGTTGTTAGGAAAGAGTGAAGACGCAGAGTCCTGTTGAGTGTGGGGTTGCGTAAAGGCTCCCCCAGGGAGTTCAGGTGTACCCAAAGGCTTCCGCTGAGAGCACTTTTTGATGGCAGAAAGTGGCACCGTCCGTGTTTTTTCGGGTCTAACTCGGGTTCAGCTTCTTGTTGCGGTTAGGGTTATGTTTAGGGTTGTTAGGAAAGAGTGAAGACGCAGAGTCCTGTTGAGTGTGGGGTTGCGTAAAGGCTCCCCCAGGGAGTTCAGGTGTACCCAAAGGCTTCCGCTGAGAGCACTTTTTGATGGCAGAAAGTGGCACCGTACGTGTTTTTTCGGGTCTAACTCGGGTTGAGCTTCTTGTTGCGGTTAGGGTTATGTTTAGGGTTGTTAGGAAAGAGTGAAGACGCAGAGTCCTGTTGAGTGTGGAGTTGCGTAAAGGCTCCCCCAGGGAGTTCAGGTGTACCCAAAGGCTTCCGCAGAGAGCACTTTTTGATGGCAGAAAGTGGCACCGTACGTGTTTTTTCGGGTCTAACTCGGGTTGAGCTTCTTGTTGCGGTTAGGGTTATGTTTAGGGTTGTTAGGAAAGAATGAAGACACAGAGTCCTGTTGAGTGTGGGGTTGCGTAAAGGCTCCCCCAGGGAGTTCAGGTGTACCCAAAGGCTTCCGCTGAGAGCACTTTTTGATGGCAGAAAGTGGCACCGTCCGTGTTTTTTCGGGTCTAACTCGGGTTCAGCTTCTTGTTCCGGTTAGGGTTATGTTTAGGGTTGTTTGCGAACAGTGAAGGCTCAGAGTCCTGTTGAGTGTGGGGTTGCGTAAAGGCTCCCCCAGGGAGTTCAGGTGTACCCAAAGGCTTCCGCTGAGAGCACTTTTTGATGGCAGAAAGTGGCACCGTCCGTGTTTTTTCGGGTCTAACTCGGGTTCAGCTTCTTGTTGCGGTTAGGGTTATGTTTAGGGTTGTTAGGAAAGAGTGAAGACGCAGAGTCCTGTTGAGTGTGGGGTTGCGTAAAGGCTCCCCCAGGGAGTTCAGGTGTAGCCAAAGGCTTCCGCTGAGAGCACTTTTTGATGGCAGAAAGTGGCACCGTCCGTGTTTTTTCGGGTCTAACTCGGGTTCAGCTTCTTGTTGCGGTTAGGGTTATGTTTAGGGTTGTTAGGAAAGAGTGAAGACGCAGAGTCCTGTTGAGTGTGGGGTTGCGTAAAGGCTCCCCCAGGGAGTTCAGGTGTAGCCAAAGGCTTCCGCTGAGAGCACTTTTTGATGGCAGAAAGTGGCACCGTACGTGTTTTTTCGGGTCTAACTCGGGTTGAGCTTCTTGTTGCGGTTAGGGTTATGTTTAGGGTTGTTAGGAAAGAGTGAAGACGCAGAGTCCTGTTGAGTGTGGGGTTGCGTAAAGGCTCCCCCAGGGAGTTCAGGTGTACCCAAAGGCTTCCGCTGAGAGCACTGTTTGATGGCAGAAAGTGGCACCGTACGTGTTTTTTCGGGTCTAACTCGGGTTCAGCTTCTTGTTGCGGTTAGGGTTATGTTTAGGGTTGTTAGGAAAGAGTGAAGACGCAGAGTCCTGTTGAGTGTGGGGTTGCGTAAAGGCTCCCCCAGGGAGTTCAGGTGTACCCAAAGGCTTCCGCTGAGAGCACTTTTTGATGGCAGAAAGTGGCACCGTCCGTGTTTTTTCGGGTCTAACTCGGGTTCAGCTTCTTGTTGCGGTTAGGGTTATGTTTAGGGTTGTTAGGAAAGAGTGAAGACGCAGAGTCCTGTTGAGTGTGGGGTTGCGTAAAGGCTCCCCCAGGGAGTTCAGGTGTACCCAAAGGCTTCCGCTGAGAGCACTTTTTGATGGCAGAAAGTGGCACCGTCCGTGTTTTTTCGGGTCTAACTCGGGTTCAGCTTCTTGTTGCGGTTAGGGTTATGTTTAGGGTTGTTAGGAAAGAGTGAAGACGCAGAGTCCTGTTGAGTGTGGGGTTGCGTAAAGGCTCCCCCAGGGAGTTCAGGTGTACCCAAAGGCTTCCGCTGAGAGCACTTTTTGATGACAGAAAGTGGCACCGTAGGTGTTTTTTCGGGTCTAACTCGGGTTCAGCTTCTTGTTCCGGTTAGGGTTATGTTTAGGGTTGTTAGGAAAGAGTGAAGGCGCAGAGTCCTGTTGAGTGTGGGGTTGCGTAAAGGCTCCCCCAGGGAGTTCAGGTGTACCCAAAGGCTTCCGCTGAGAGCACTTTTTGATGGCAGAAAGTGGCACCGTAGGTGTTTTTTCGGGTCTAACTCGGGTTCAGCTTCTTGTTGCGGTTAGGGTTATGTTTAGGGTTGTTAGGAAAGAGTGAAGACGCAGAGTCCTGTTGAGTGTGGGGTTGCGTAAAGGCTCCCCCAGGTAGTTCAGGTGTAGCCAAAGGCTTCCGCTGAGAGCACTTTTTGATGGCAGAAAGTGGCACCGTACGTGTTTTTTCGGGTCTAACTCGGGTTGAGCTTCTTGTTGCGGTTAGGGTTATGTTTAGGGTTGTTAGGAAAGAGTGAAGACGCAGAGTCCTGTTGAGTGTGGGGTTGCGTAAAGGCTCCCCCAGGGAGTTCAGGTGTACCCAAAGGCTTCCGCTGAGAGCACTTTTTGATGGCAGAAAGTGGCACCGTACGTGTTTTTTCGGGTCTAACTCGGGTTCAGCTTCTTGTTGCGGTTAGGGTTATGTTTAGGGTTGTTAGGAAAGAGTGAAGTTGCAGAGTCCTGTTGAGTGTGGGGTTGCGTAAAGGCTCCCCCAGGGAGTTCAGGTGTACCCAAAGGCTCCCGCTGAGAGCACTTTTTGATGGCAGAAAGTGGCACCATACGTGTTTTTTCGGGTCTAACTCGGGTTGAGCTTCTTGTTGCGGTTAGGGTTATGTTTAGGGTTGTTAGGAAAGAGTGAAGACGCAGAGTCCTGTTGAGTGTGGGGTTGCGTAAAGGCTCCCCCAGGGAGTTCAGGTGTACCCAAAGGCTTCCGCTGAGAGCACTTTTTGATGGCAGAAAGTGGCACCGTCCGTGTTTTTTTGGGTCTAACTCGGGTTCAGCTTCTTGTTGCGGTTAGGGTTATGTTTAGGGTTGTTAGGAAAGAGTGAAGACGCAGAGTCCTGTTGAGTGTGGGGTTGCGTAAAGGCTCCCCCAGGGAGTTCAGGTGTAGCCAAAGGCTTCCGCTGAGAGCACTTTTTGATGGCAGAAAGTGGCACCGTCCGTGTTTTTTCGGGTCTAACTCGGGTTCAGCTTCTTGTTGCGGTTAGGGTTATGTTTAGGGTTGTTAGGAAAGAGTGAAGACGCAGAGTCCTGTTGAGTGTGGGGTTGCGTAAAGGCTCCCCCAGGGAGTTCAGGTGTACCCAAAGGCTTCCGCTGAGAGCACTTTTTGATGGCAGAAAGTGGCACCGTACGTGTTTTTTCAGGTCTAACTCGGGTTGAGCTTCTTGTTGCGGTTAGGGTTATGTTTAGGGTTGTTAGGAAAGAGTGAAGACGCAGAGTCCTGTTGAGTGTGGGGTTGCGTAAAGGCTCCCCCAGGGAGTTCAGGTGTACCCAAAGGCTTCCGCTGAGAGCACTTTTTGATGGCAGAAAGTGGCACCGTACGTGTTTTTTCGGGTCTAACTCGGGTTGAGCTTCTTGTTGCGGTTAGGGTTATGTTTAGGGTTGTTAGGAAAGAGTGAAGACGCAGAGTCCTGTTGAGTGTGGGGTTGCGTAAAGGCTCCCCCAGGGAGTTCAGGTGTACCCAAAGGCTTCCGCTGAGAGCACTTTTTGATGGCAGAAAGTGGCACCGTACGTGTTTTTTCAGGTCTAACTCGGGTTGAGCTTCTTGTTGCGGTTAGGGTTATGTTTAGGGTTGTTAGGAAAGAGTGAAGACGCAGAGTCCTGTTGAGTGTGGGGTTGCGTAAAGGCTCCCCCAGGGAGTTCAGGTGTACCCAAAGGCTTCCGCTGAGAGCACTTTTTGATGGCAGAAAGTGGCACCGTACGTGTTTTTTCGGGTCTAACTCGGGTTGAGCTTCTTGTTGCGGTTAGGGTTATGTTTAGGGTTGTTAGGAAAGAGTGAAGACGCAGAGTCCTGTTGAGTGTGGGGTTGCGTAAAGGCTCCCCCAGGGAGTTCAGGTGTACCCAAAGGCTTCCGCTGAGAGCACTTTTTGATGGCAGAAAGTGGCACCGTCCGTGTTTTTTCGGGTCTAACTCGCGTTCAGCTTCTTGTTGCGGTTAGGGTTATGTTTAGGGTTGTTAGGAAAGAGTGAAGACGCAGAGTCCTGTTGAGTGTGGGGTTGCGTAAAGGCTCCCCCAGGGAGTTCAGGTGTACCCAAAGGCTTCCGCTGAGAGCACTTTTTGATGGCAGAAAGTGGCACCATACGTGTTTTTTCGGGTCTAACTCGGGTTCAGCTTCTTGTTCCGGTTAGGGTTATGTTTAGGGTTGTTAGGAAAGAGTGAAGACGCAGAGTCCTGTTGAGTGTGGGGTTGCGTAAAGGCTCCCCCAGGGAGTTCAGGTGTAGCCAAAGGCTTCCGCTGAGAGCACTTTTTGATGGCAGAAAGTGGCACCGTACGTGTTTTTTCGGGTCTAACTCGGGTTCAGCTTCTTGTTGCGGTTAGGGTTATGTTTAGGGTTGTTAGGAAAGAGTGAAGACGCAGAGTCCTGTTGAGTGTGGGGTTGCGTAAAGGCTCCCCCAGGGAGTTCAGGTGTACCCAAAGGCTTCCGCTGAGAGCACTTTTTGATGGCAGAAAGTGGCACCGTACGTGTTTTTTCGGGTCTAACTCGGGTTCAGCTTCTTGTTCCGGTTAGGGTTATGTTTAGGGTTGTTAGGAAAGAGTGAAGACGCAGAGTCCTGTTGAGTGTGGGGTTGCGTAAAGGCTCCCCCAGGGAGTTCAGGTGTACCCAAAGGCTTCCGCTGAGAGCACTTTTTGATGGCAGAAAGTGGCACCGTCCGTGTTTTTTCGGGTCTAACTCGGGTTCAGCTTCTTGTTGCGGTTAGGGTTATGTTTAGGGTTGTTAGGAAAGATTGAAGACGCAGAGTCCTGTTGAGTGTGGGGTTGCGTAAAGGCTCCCCCAGGGAGTTCAGGTGTAGCCAAAGGCTTCCGCTGAGAGCACTTTTTGATGGCAGAAAGTGGCACCGTACGTGTTTTTTCGGGTCTAACTCGGGTTCAGCTTCTTGTTGCGGTTAGGGTTATGTTTAGGGTTGTTAGGAAAGAGTGAAGACGCAGAGTCCTGTTGAGTGTGGGGTTGCGTAAAGGCTCCCCCAGGGAGTTCAGGTGTACCCAAAGGCTTCCGCTGAGAGCACTTTTTGATGGCAGAAAGTGGCACCGTCCGTGTTTTTTCGGGTCTAACTCGGGTTCAGCTTCTTGTTGCGGTTAGGGTTATGTTTAGGGTTGTTAGGAAAGAGTGAAGACGCAGAGTCCTGTTGAGTGTGGGGTTGCGTAAAGGCTCCCCCAGGGAGTTCAGGTGTACCCAAAGGCTTCCGCTGAGAGCACTTTTTGATGGCAGAAAGTGGCACCGTACGTGTTTTTTCGGGTCTAACTCGGGTTCAGCTTCTTGTTGCGGTTAGGGTTATGTTTAGGGTTGTTAGGAAAGAGTGAAGACGCAGAGTCCTGTTGAGTGTGGGGTTGCGTAAAGGCTCCCCCAGGGAGTTCAGGTGTACCCAAAGGCTTCCGCTGAGAGCACTTTTTGATGGCAGAAAGTGGCACCGTCCGTGTTTTTTCGGGTCTAACTCGGGTTCAGCTTCTTGTTGCGGTTAGGGTTATGTTTAGGGTTGTTAGGAAAGAGTGAAGACGCAGAGTCCTGTTGAGTGTGGGGTTGCGTAAAGGCTCCCCCAGGGAGTTCAGGTGTACCCAAAGGCTTCCGCTGAGAGCACTTTTTGATGGCAGAAAGTGGCACCGTACGTGTTTTTTCGGGTCTAACTCGGGTTGAGCTTCTTGTTGCGGTTAGGGTTATGTTTAGGGTTGTTAGGAAAGAGTGAAGACGCAGAGTCCTGTTGAGTGTGGGGTTGCGTAAAGGCTCCCCCAGGGAGTTCAGGTGTACCCAAAGGCTTCCGCAGAGAGCACTTTTTGATGGCAGAAAGTGGCACCGTACGTGTTTTTTCGGGTCTAACTCGGGTTGAGCTTCTTGTTGCGGTTAGGGTTATGTTTAGGGTTGTTAGGAAAGAATGAAGACACAGAGTCCTGTTGAGTGTGGGGTTGCGTAAAGGCTCCCCCAGGGAGTTCAGGTGTACCCAAAGGCTTCCGCTGAGAGCACTTTTTGATGGCAGAAAGTGGCACCGTCCGTGTTTTTTCGGGTCTAACTCGGGTTCAGCTTCTTGTTCCGGTTAGGGTTATGTTTAGGGTTGTTTGCGAACAGTGAAGGCTCAGAGTCCTGTTGAGTGTGGGGTTGCGTAAAGGCTCCCCCAGGGAGTTCAGGTGTACCCAAAGGCTTCCGCTGAGAGCACTTTTTGATGGCAGAAAGTGGCACCGTACGTGTTTTTTCGGGTCTAACTCGGGTTCAGCTTCTTGTTGCGGTTAGGGTTATGTTTAGGGTTGTTAGGAAAGAGTGAAGACGCAGAGTCCTGTTGAGTGTGGGGTTGCGTAAAGGCTCCCCCAGGGAGTTCAGGTGTACCCAAAGGCTTCCGCTGAGAGCACTTTTTGATGGCAGAAAGTGGCACCGTCCGTGTTTTTTCGGGTCTAACTCGGGTTCAGCTTCTTGTTGCGGTTAGGGTTATGTTTAGGGTTGTTAGGAAAGAGTGAAGACGCAGAGTCCTGTTGAGTGTGGGGTTGCGTAAAGGCTCCCCCAGGGAGTTCAGGTGTAGCCAAAGGCTTCCGCTGAGAGCACTTTTTGATGGCAGAAAGTGGCACCGTACGTGTTTTTTCGGGTCTAACTCGGGTTGAGCTTCTTGTTGCGGTTAGGGTTATGTTTAGGGTTGTTAGGAAAGAGTGAAGACGCAGAGTCCTGTTGAGTGTGGGGTTGCGTAAAGGCTCCCCCAGGGAGTTCAGGTGTACCCAAAGGCTTCCGCTGAGAGCACTGTTTGATGGCAGAAAGTGGCACCGTACGTGTTTTTTCGGGTCTAACTCGGGTTCAGCTTCTTGTTGCGGTTAGGGTTATGTTTAGGGTTGTTAGGAAAGAGTGAAGACGCAGAGTCCTGTTGAGTGTGGGGTTGCGTAAAGGCTCCCCCAGGGAGTTCAGGTGTACCCAAAGGCTTCCGCTGAGAGCACTTTTTGATGGCAGAAAGTGGCACCGTCCGTGTTTTTTCGGGTCTAACTCGGGTTCAGCTTCTTGTTGCGGTTAGGGTTATGTTTAGGGTTGTTAGGAAAGAGTGAAGACGCAGAGTCCTGTTGAGTGTGGGGTTGCGTAAAGGCTCCCCCAGGGAGTTCAGGTGTACCCAAAGGCTTCCGCTGAGAGCACTTTTTGATGGCAGAAAGTGGCACCGTCCGTGTTTTTTCGGGTCTAACTCGGGTTCAGCTTCTTGTTGCGGTTAGGGTTATGTTTAGGGTTGTTAGGAAAGAGTGAAGACGCAGAGTCCTGTTGAGTGTGGGGTTGCGTAAAGGCTCCCCCAGGGAGTTCAGGTGTACCCAAAGGCTTCCGCTGAGAGCACTTTTTGATGGCAGAAAGTGGCACCGTACGTGTTTTTTCGGGTCTAACTCGGGTTCAGCTTCTTGTTGCGGTTAGGGTTATGTTTAGGGTTGTTAGGAAAGAGTGAAGACGCAGAGTCCTGTTGAGTGTGGGGTTGCGTAAAGGCTCCCCCAGGGAGTTCAGGTGTACCCAAAGGCTTCCGCTGAGAGCACTTTTTGATGGCAGAAAGTGGCACCGTCCGTGTTTTTTCGGGTCTAACTCGGGTTCAGCTTCTTGTTGCGGTTAGGGTTATGTTTAGGGTTGTTAGGAAAGAGTGAAGACGCAGAGTCCTGTTGAGTGTGGGGTTGCGTAAAGGCTCCCCCAGGGAGTTCAGGTGTACCCAAAGGCTTCCGCTGAGAGCACTTTTTGATGGCAGAAAGTGGCACCGTCCGTGTTTTTTCGGGTCTAACTCGGGTTCAGCTTCTTGTTGCGGTTAGGGTTATGTTTAGGGTTGTTAGGAAAGAGTGAAGACGCAGAGTCCTGTTGAGTGTGGGGTTGCGTAAAGGCTCCCCCAGGGAGTTCAGGTGTACCCAAAGGCTTCCGCTGAGAGCACTTTTTGATGGCAGAAAGTGGCACCGTCCGTGTTTTTTCGGGTCTAACTCGGGTTGAGCTTCTTGTTGCGGTTAGGGTTATGTTTAGGGTTGTTAGGAAAGAGTGAAGACGCAGAGTCCTGTTGAGTGTGGGGTTGCGTAAAGGCTCCCCCAGGGAGTTCAGGTGTAGCCAAAGGCTTCCGCTGAGAGCACTTTTTGATGGCAGAAAGTGGCACCGTCCGTGTTTTTTCGGGTCTAACTCGGGTTCAGCTTCTTGTTGCGGTTAGGGTTATGTTTAGGGTTGTTAGGAAAGAGTGAAGACGCAGAGTCCTGTTGAGTGTGGGGTTGCGTAAAGGCTCCCCCAGGGAGTTCAGGTGTACCCAAAGGCTTCCGCTGAGAGCACTTTTTGATGGCAGAAAGTGGCACCGTACGTGTTTTTTCGGGTCTAACTCGGGTTGAGCTTCTTGTTGCGGTTAGGGTTATGTTTAGGGTTGTTAGGAAAGAGTGAAGACGCAGAGTCCTGTTGAGTGTGGGGTTGCGTAAAGGCTCCCCCAGGGAGTTCAGGTGTACCCAAAGGCTTCCGCTGAGAGCACTTTTTGATGGCAGAAAGTGGCACCGTACGTGTTTTTTCGGGTCTAACTCGGGTTCAGCTTCTTGTTGCGGTTAGGGTTATGTTTAGGGTTGTTAGGAAAGAATGAAGACACAGAGTCCTGTTGAGTGTGGGGTTGCGTAAAGGCTCCCCCAGGGAGTTCAGGTGTACCCAAAGGCTTCCGCTGAGAGCACTTTTTGATGGCAGAAAGTGGCACCGTCCGTGTTTTTTCGGGTCTAACTCGGGTTCAGCTTCTTGTTCCGGTTAGGGTTATGTTTAGGGTTGTTTGCGAACAGTGAAGGCTCAGAGTCCTGTTGAGTGTGGGGTTGCGTAAAGGCTCCCCCAGGGAGTTCAGGTGTACCCAAAGGCTTCCGCTGAGAGCACTTTTTGATGGCAGAAAGTGGCACCGTACGTGTTTTTTCGGGTCTAACTCGGGTTCAGCTTCTTGTTGCGGTTAGGGTTATGTTTAGGGTTGTTAGGAAAGAGTGAAGACGCAGAGTCCTGTTGAGTGTGGGGTTGCGTAAAGGCTCCCCCAGGGAGTTCAGGTGTACCCAAAGGCTTCCGCTGAGAGCACTTTTTGATGGCAGAAAGTGGCACCGTACGTGTTTTTTCGGGTCTAACTCGGGTTCAGCTTCTTGTTGCGGTTAGGGTTATGTTTAGGGTTGTTAGGAAAGAGTGAAGACGCAGAGTCCTGTTGAGTGTGGGGTTGCGTAAAGGCTCCCCCAGGGAGTTCAGGTGTACCCAAAGGCTTCCACTGAGAGCACTTTTTGATGGCAGAAAGTGGCACCGTCCGTGTTTTTTCGGGTCTAACTCGGGTTGAGCTTCTTGTTGCGGTTAGGGTTATGTTTAGGGTTGTTAGGAAAGAGTGAAGACGCAGAGTCCTGTTGAGTGTGGGGTTGCGTAAAGGCTCCCCCAGGGAGTTCAGGTGTACCCAAAGGCTTCCGCTGAGAGCACTTTTTGATGGCAGAAAGTGGCACCGTACGTGTTTTTTCGGGTCTAACTCGGGTTCAGCTTCTTGTTGCGGTTAGGGTTATGTTTAGGGTTGTTAGGAAAGAGTGAAGACGCAGAGTCCTGTTGAGTGTGGGGTTGCGTAAAGGCTCCCCCAGGGAGTTCAGGTGTACCCAAAGGCTTCCGCTGAGAGCACTTTTTGATGGCAGAAAGTGGCACCGTCCGTGTTTTTTCGGGTCTAACTCGGGTTCAGCTTCTTGTTGCGGTTAGGGTTATGTTTAGGGTTGTTAGGAAAGAGTGAAGACGCAGAGTCCTGTTGAGTGTGGGGTTGCGTAAAGGCTCCCCCAGGGAGTTCAGGTGTACCCAAAGGCTTCCGCTGAGAGCACTTTTTGATGGCAGAAAGTGGCACCGTCCGTGTTTTTTCGGGTCTAACTCGGGTTCAGCTTCTTGTTGCGGTTAGGGTTATGTTTAGGGTTGTTAGGAAAGAGTGAAGACGCAGAGTCCTGTTGAGTGTGGGGTTGCGTAAAGGCTCCCCCAGGGAGTTCAGGTGTACCCAAAGGCTTCCGCTGAGAGCACTTTTTGATGGCAGAAAGTGGCACCGTCCGTGTTTTTTCGGGTCTAACTCGGGTTGAGCTTCTTGTTGCGGTTAGGGTTATGTTTAGGGTTGTTAGGAAAGAGTGAAGACGCAGAGTCCTGTTGAGTGTGGGGTTGCGTAAAGGCTCCCCCAGGGAGTTCAGGTGTAGCCAAAGGCTTCCGCTGAGAGCACTTTTTGATGGCAGAAAGTGGCACCGTCCGTGTTTTTTCGGGTCTAACTCGGGTTCAGCTTCTTGTTGCGGTTAGGGTTATGTTTAGGGTTGTTAGGAAAGAGTGAAGACGCAGAGTCCTGTTGAGTGTGGGGTTGCGTAAAGGCTCCCCCAGGGAGTTCAGGTGTACCCAAAGGCTTCCGCTGAGAGCACTTTTTGATGGCAGAAAGTGGCACCGTACGTGTTTTTTCGGGTCTAACTCGGGTTGAGCTTCTTGTTGCGGTTAGGGTTATGTTTAGGGTTGTTAGGAAAGAGTGAAGACGCAGAGTCCTGTTGAGTGTGGGGTTGCGTAAAGGCTCCCCCAGGGAGTTCAGGTGTACCCAAAGGCTTCCGCTGAGAGCACTTTTTGATGGCAGAAAGTGGCACCGTACGTGTTTTTTCGGGTCTAACTCGGGTTCAGCTTCTTGTTGCGGTTAGGGTTATGTTTAGGGTTGTTAGGAAAGAATGAAGACACAGAGTCCTGTTGAGTGTGGGGTTGCGTAAAGGCTCCCCCAGGGAGTTCAGGTGTACCCAAAGGCTTCCGCTGAGAGCACTTTTTGATGGCAGAAAGTGGCACCGTCCGTGTTTTTTCGGGTCTAACTCGGGTTCAGCTTCTTGTTCCGGTTAGGGTTATGTTTAGGGTTGTTTGCGAACAGTGAAGGCTCAGAGTCCTGTTGAGTGTGGGGTTGCGTAAAGGCTCCCCCAGGGAGTTCAGGTGTACCCAAAGGCTTCCGCTGAGAGCACTTTTTGATGGCAGAAAGTGGCACCGTACGTGTTTTTTCGGGTCTAACTCGGGTTCAGCTTCTTGTTGCGGTTAGGGTTATGTTTAGGGTTGTTAGGAAAGAGTGAAGACGCAGAGTCCTGTTGAGTGTGGGGTTGCGTAAAGGCTCCCCCAGGGAGTTCAGGTGTACCCAAAGGCTTCCGCTGAGAGCACTTTTTGATGGCAGAAAGTGGCACCGTACGTGTTTTTTCGGGTCTAACTCGGGTTCAGCTTCTTGTTGCGGTTAGGGTTATGTTTAGGGTTGTTAGGAAAGAGTGAAGACGCAGAGTCCTGTTGAGTGTGGGGTTGCGTAAAGGCTCCCCCAGGGAGTTCAGGTGTACCCAAAGGCTTCCACTGAGAGCACTTTTTGATGGCAGAAAGTGGCACCGTCCGTGTTTTTTCGGGTCTAACTCGGGTTGAGCTTCTTGTTGCGGTTAGGGTTATGTTTAGGGTTGTTAGGAAAGAGTGAAGACGCAGAGTCCTGTTGAGTGTGGGGTTGCGTAAAGGCTCCCCCAGGGAGTTCAGGTGTAGCCAAAGGCTTCCGCTGAGAGCACTTTTTGATGGCAGAAAGTGGCACCGTCCGTGTTTTTTCGGGTCTAACTCGGGTTCAGCTTCTTGTTGCGGTTAGGGTTATGTTTAGGGTTGTTAGGAAAGAGTGAAGACGCAGAGTCCTGTTGAGTGTGGGGTTGCGTAAAGGCTCCCCCAGGGAGTTCAGGTGTAGCCAAAGGCTTCCGCTGAGAGCACTTTTTGATGGCAGAAAGTGGCACCGTCCGTGTTTTTTCGGGTCTAACTCGGGTTCAGCTTCTTGTTGCGGTTAGGGTTATGTTTAGGGTTGTTAGGAAAGAGTGAAGACGCAGAGTCCTGTTGAGTGTGGGGTTGCGTAAAGGCTCCCCCAGGGAGTTCAGGTGTAGCCAAAGGCTTCCGCTGAGAGCACTTTTTGATGGCAGAAAGTGGCACCGTCCGTGTTTTTTCGGGTCTAACTCGGGTTCAGCTTCTTGTTGCGGTTAGGGTTATGTTTAGGGTTGTTAGGAAAGAGTGAAGACGCAGAGTCCTGTTGAGTGTGGGGTTGCGTAAAGGCTCCCCCAGGGAGTTCAGGTGTACCCAAAGGCTTCCGCTGAGAGCACTTTTTGATGGCAGAAAGTGGCACCGTACGTGTTTTTTCGGGTCTAACTCGGGTTGAGCTTCTTGTTGCGGTTAGGGTTATGTTTAGGGTTGTTAGGAAAGAGTGAAGACGCAGAGTCCTGTTGAGTGTGGGGTTGCGTAAAGGCTCCCCCAGGGAGTTCAGGTGTACCCAAAGGCTTCCGCTGAGAGCACTGTTTGATGGCAGAAAGTGGCACCGTACGTGTTTTTTCGGGTCTAACTCGGGTTCAGCTTCTTGTTGCGGTTAGGGTTATGTTTAGGGTTGTTAGGAAAGAGTGAAGACGCAGAGTCCTGTTGAGTGTGGGGTTGCGTAAAGGCTCCCCCAGGGAGTTCAGGTGTACCCAAAGGCTTCCGCTGAGAGCACTTTTTGATGGCATAAAGTGGCACCGTCCGTGTTTTTTCGGGTCTAACTCGGGTTCAGCTTCTTGTTGCGGTTAGGGTTATGTTTAGGGTTGTTAGGAAAGAGTGAAGACGCAGAGTCCTGTTGAGTGTGGGGTTGCGTAAAGGCTCCCCCAGGGAGTTCAGGTGTACCCAAAGGCTTCCGCTGAGAGCACTTTTTGATGGCAGAAAGTGGCACCGTCCGTGTTTTTTCGGGTCTAACTCGGGTTCAGCTTCTTGTTGCGGTTAGGGTTATGTTTAGGGTTGTTAGGAAAGAGTGAAGACGCAGAGTCCTGTTGAGTGTGGGGTTGCGTAAAGGCTCCCCCAGGGAGTTCAGGTGTACCCAAAGGCTTCCGCTGAGAGCACTTTTTGATGGCAGAAAGTGGCACCGTACGTGTTTTTTCGGGTCTAACTCGGGTTCAGCTTCTTGTTGCGGTTAGGGTTATGTTTAGGGTTGTTAGGAAAGAGTGAAGACGCAGAGTCCTGTTGAGTGTGGGGTTGCGTAAAGGCTCCCCCAGGGAGTTCAGGTGTACCCAAAGGCTTCCGCTGAGAGCACTTTTTGATGGCAGAAAGTGGCACCGTCCGTGTTTTTTCGGGTCTAACTCGGGTTCAGCTTCTTGTTGCGGTTAGGGTTATGTTTAGGGTTGTTAGGAAAGAGTGAAGACGCAGAGTCCTGTTGAGTGTGGGGTTGCGTAAAGGCTCCCCCAGGGAGTTCAGGTGTACCCAAAGGCTTCCGCTGAGAGCACTTTTTGATGGCAGAAAGTGGCACCGTACGTGTTTTTTCGGGTCTAACTCGGGTTGAGCTTCTTGTTGCGGTTAGGGTTATGTTTAGGGTTGTTAGGAAAGAGTGAAGACGCAGAGTCCTGTTGAGTGTGGGGTTGCGTAAAGGCTCCCCCAGGGAGTTCAGGTGTACCCAAAGGCTTCCGCTGAGAGCACTTTTTGATGGCAGAAAGTGGCACCGTCCGTGTTTTTTCGGGTCTAACTCGGGTTCAGCTTCTTGTTGCGGTTAGGGTTATGTTTAGGGTTGTTAGGAAAGAGTGAAGACGCAGAGTCCTGTTGAGTGTGGGGTTGCGTAAAGGCTCCCCCAGGGAGTTCAGGTGTACCCAAAGGCTTCCGCTGAGAGCACTTTTTGATGGCAGAAAGTGGCACCGTCCGTGTTTTTTCGGGTCTAACTCGGGTTCAGCTTCTTGTTGCGGTTAGGGTTATGTTTAGGGTTGTTAGGAAAGAGTGAAGACGCAGAGTCCTGTTGAGTGTGGGGTTGCGTAAAGGCTCCCCCAGGGAGTTCAGGTGTACCCAAAGGCTTCCGCTGAGAGCACTTTTTGATGGCAGAAAGTGGCACCGTACGTGTTTTTTCGGGTCTAACTCGGGTTGAGCTTCTTGTTGCGGTTAGGGTTATGTTTAGGGTTGTTAGGAAAGAGTGAAGACGCAGAGTCCTGTTGAGTGTGGGGTTGCGTAAAGGCTCCCCCAGGGAGTTCAGGTGTACCCAAAGGCTTCCGCTGAGAGCACTTTTTGATGGCAGAAAGTGGCACCGTACGTGTTTTTTCGGGTCTAACTCGGGTTCAGCTTCTTGTTGCGGTTAGGGTTATGTTTAGGGTTGTTAGGAAAGAGTGAAGACGCAGAGTCCTGTTGAGTGTGGGGTTGCGTAAAGGCTCCCCCAGGGAGTTCAGGTGTACCCAAAGGCTTCCGCTGAGAGCACTTTTTGATGGCAGAAAGTGGCACCGTCCGTGTTTTTTCGGGTCTAACTCGGGTTCAGCTTCTTGTTGCGGTTAGGGTTATGTTTAGGGTTGTTAGGAAAGAGTGAAGACGCAGAGTCCTGTTGAGTGTGGGGTTGCGTAAAGGCTCCCCCAGGGAGTTCAGGTGTACCCAAAGGCTTCCGCTGAGAGCACTTTTTGATGGCAGAAAGTGGCACCGTCCGTGTTTTTTCGGGTCTAACTCGGGTTCAGCTTCTTGTTGCGGTTAGGGTTATGTTTAGGGTTGTTAGGAAAGAGTGAAGACGCAGAGTCCTGTTGAGTGTGGGGTTGCGTAAAGGCTCCCCCAGGGAGTTCAGGTGTACCCAAAGGCTTCCGCTGAGAGTACTTTTTGATGGCATAAAGTGGCACCGTACGTGTTTTTTCGGGTCTAACTCGGGTTCAGCTTCCTGTTCCGGTTAGGGTTATGTTTAGGGTTGTTAGGAAAGAGTGAAGACGCAGAGTCCTGTTGAGTGTGGGGTTGCGTAAAGGCTCCCCCAGGGAGTTCAGGTGTACCCAAAGGCTTCCGCTGAGAGCACTTTTTGATGGCAGAAAGTGGCACCATACGTGTTTTTTCGGGTCTAACTCGGGTTCAGCTTCTTGTTCCGGTTAGGGTTATGTTTAGGGTTGTTAGGAAAGAGTGAAGACGCAGAGTCCTGTTGAGTGTGGGGTTGCGTAAAGGCTCCCCCAGGGAGTTCAGGTGTACCCAAAGGCTTCCGCTGAGAGCACTTTTTGATGGCAGAAAGTGGCACCGTCCGTGTTTTTTCGGGTCTAACTCGGGTTCAGCTTCTTGTTGCGGTTAGGGTTATGTTTAGGGTTGTTAGGAAAGAGTGAAGACGCAGAGTCCTGTTGAGTGTGGGGTTGCGTAAAGGCTCCCCCAGGGAGTTCAGGTGTAGCCAAAGGCTTCCGCTGAGAGCACTTTTTGATGGCAGAAAGTGGCACCGTACGTGTTTTTTCGGGTCTAACTCGGGTTCAGCTTCTTGTTGCGGTTAGGGTTATGTTTAGGGTTGTTAGGAAAGAGTGAAGACGCAGAGTCCTGTTGAGTGTGGGGTTGCGTAAAGGCTCCCCCAGGGAGTTCAGGTGTACCCAAAGGCTTCCGCTGAGAGCACTTTTTGATGGCAGAAAGTGGCACCGTCCGTGTTTTTTCGGGTCTAACTCGGGTTCAGCTTCTTGTTGCGGTTAGGGTTATGTTTAGGGTTGTTAGGAAAGAGTGAAGACGCAGAGTCCTGTTGAGTGTGGGGTTGCGTAAAGGCTCCCCCAGGGAGTTCAGGTGTACCCAAAGGCTTCCGCTGAGAGCACTTTTTGATGGCAGAAAGTGGCACCGTACGTGTTTTTTCGGGTCTAACTCGGGTTGAGCTTCTTGTTGCGGTTAGGGTTATGTTTAGGGTTGTTAGGAAAGAGTGAAGACGCAGAGTCCTGTTGAGTGTGGGGTTGCGTAAAGGCTCCCCCAGGGAGTTCAGGTGTACCCAAAGGCTTCCGCTGAGAGCACTTTTTGATGGCAGAAAGTGGCACCGTACGTGTTTTTTCGGGTCTAACTCGGGTTCAGCTTCTTGTTGCGGTTAGGGTTATGTTTAGGGTTGTTAGGAAAGAGTGAAGACGCAGAGTCCTGTTGAGTGTGGGGTTGCGTAAAGGCTCCCCCAGGGAGTTCAGGTGTACCCAAAGGCTTCCGCTGAGAGCACTTTTTGATGGCAGAAAGTGGCACCGTACGTGTTTTTTCGGGTCTAACTCGGGTTCAGCTTCTTGTTGCGGTTAGGGTTATGTTTAGGGTTGTTAGGAAAGAGTGAAGACGCAGAGTCCTGTTGAGTGTGGGGTTGCGTAAAGGCTCCCCCAGGGAGTTCAGGTGTAGCCAAAGGCTTCCGCTGAGAGCACTTTTTGATGGCAGAAAGTGGCACCGTACGTGTTTTTTCGGGTCTAACTCGGGTTGAGCTTCTTGTTGCGGTTAGGGTTATGTTTAGGGTTGTTAGGAAAGAGTGAAGACGCAGAGTCCTGTTGAGTGTGGGGTTGCGTAAAGGCTCCCCCAGGGAGTTCAGGTGTACCCAAAGGCTTCCGCTGAGAGCACTTTTTGATGGCAGAAAGTGGCACCGTCCGTGTTTTTTCGGGTCTAACTCGGGTTCAGCTTCTTGTTGCGGTTAGGGTTATGTTTAGGGTTGTTAGGAAAGAGTGAAGACGCAGAGTCCTGTTGAGTGTGGGGTTGCGTAAAGGCTCCCCCAGGGAGTTCAGGTGTACCCAAAGGCTTCCGCTGAGAGCACTTTTTGATGGCAGAAAGTGGCACCGTCCGTGTTTTTTCGGGTCTAACTCAGGTTCAGCTTCTTGTTGCGGTTAGGGTTATGTTTAGGGTTGTTAGGAAAGAGTGAAGACGCAGAGTCCTGTTGAGTGTGGGGTTGCGTAAAGGCTCCCCCAGGGAGTTCAGGTGTACCCAAAGGCTTCCGCTGAGAGCACTTTTTGATGGCAGAAAGTGGCACCGTCCGTGTTTTTTCGGGTCTAACTCGGGTTCAGCTTCTTGTTGCGGTTAGGGTTATGTTTAGGGTTGTTAGGAAAGAGTGAAGACGCAGAGTCCTGTTGAGTGTGGGGTTGCGTAAAGGCTCCCCCAGGGAGTTCAGGTGTACCCAAAGGCTTCCGCTGAGAGTACTTTTTGATGGCATAAAGTGGCACCGTCCGTGTTTTTTCGGGTCTAACTCGGGTTCAGCTTCCTGTTCCGGTTAGGGTTATGTTTAGGGTTGTTAGGAAAGAGTGAAGGCGCAGAGTCCTGTTGAGTGTGGGGTTGCGTAAAGGCTCCCCCAGGGAGTTCAGGAGTACCCAAAGGCTTCCGCTCAGAGCGCTTTTTGATGGCAGAAAGTGGCACCGTACGTGTTTTTTTGGGTCTAACTCGGGTTCAGCTTCTTGTTCTGGTTAGGGTTATGTTTAGGGTTGTTAGGAAAGAGTGAAGGCGCAGAGTCCTGTTGAGTGTGGGGTTCGGTAAAGGCTCCCCCAGGGAGTTCAGGTGTACCCAAAGGCTTCCGCTGAGAGCACTTTTTGATGACAGAAAGTGGCACCGTAGGTGTTTTTTCGGGTCTAACTCGGGTTCAGCTTCTTGTTCCGGTTAGGGTTATGTTTAGGGTTGTTAGGAAAGAGTGAAGGCGCAGAGTCCTGTTGAGTGTGGGGTTGCGTAAAGGCTCCCCCAGGGAGTTCAGGTGTACCCAAAGGCTTCCGCTGAGAGCACCTTTTGATGGCAGAAAGTGGCACCGTACGTGTTTTTTCGGGTCTAACTCGGGTTCAGCTTCTTGTTGCGGTTAGGGTTATGTTTAGGGTTGTTAGGAAAGAGTGAAGACGCAGAGTCCTGTTGAGTGTGGGGTTGCGTAAAGGCTCCCCCAGGGAGTTCAGGTGTAGCCAAAGGCTTCCGCTGAGAGCACTTTTTGATGGCAGAAAGTGGCACCGTCCGTGTTTTTTCGGGCCTAACTCGGGTTCAGCTTCTTGTTGCGGTTAGGGTTATGTTTAGGGTTGTTAGGAAAGAGTGAAGACGCAGAGTCCTGTTGAGTGTGGGGTTGCGTAAAGGCTCCCCCAGGGAGTTCAGGTGTACCCAAAGGCTTCCGCTGAGAGCACTTTTTGATGGCAGAAAGTGGCACCGTACGTGTTTTTTCGGGTCTAACTCGGGTTCAGCTTCTTGTTGCGGTTAGGGTTATGTTTAGGGTTGTTAGGAAAGAGTGAAGACGCAGAGTCCTGTTGAGTGTGGGGTTGCGTAAAGGCTCCCCCAGGGAGTTCAGGTGTACCCAAAGGCTTCCGCTGAGAGCACTTTTTGATGGCAGAAAGTGGCACCGTCCGTGTTTTTTCGGGTCTAACTCGGGTTCAGCTTCTTGTTGCGGTTAGGGTTATGTTTAGGGTTGTTAGGAAAGAGTGAAGACGCAGAGTCCTGTTGAGTGTGGGGTTGCGTAAAGGCTCCCCCAGGGAGTTCAGGTGTACCCAAAGGCTTCCGCTGAGAGCACTTTTTGATGGCAGAAAGTGGCACCGTCCGTGTTTTTTCGGGCCTAACTCGGGTTCAGCTTCTTGTTGCGGTTAGGGTTATGTTTAGGGTTGTTAGGAAAGAGTGAAGTTGCAGAGTCCTGTTGAGTGTGGGGTTGCGTAAAGGCTCCCCCAGGGAGTTCAGGTGTAGCCAAAGGCTTCCGCTGAGAGCACTTTTTGATGGCAGAAAGTGGCACCGTCCGTGTTTTTTCGGGTCTAACTCGGGTTGAGCTTCTTGTTGCGGTTAGGGTTATGTTTAGGGTTGTTAGGAAAGAGTGAAGACGCAGAGTCCTGTTGAGTGTGGGGTTGCGTAAAGGCTCCCCCAGGGAGTTCAGGTGTACCCAAAGGCTTCCGCTGAGAGCACTTTTTGATGGCAGAAAGTGGCACCATACGTGTTTTTTCGGGTCTAACTCGGGTTCAGCTTCTTGTTCCGGTTAGGGTTATGTTTAGGGTTGTTAGGAAAGAGTGAAGACGCAGAGTCCTGTTGAGTGTGGGGTTGCGTAAAGGCTCCCCCAGGGAGTTCAGGTGTACCCAAAGGCTTCCGCTGAGAGCACTTTTTGATGGCATAAAGTGGCACCGTAGGTGTTTTTTCGGGTCTAACTCGGGTTCAGCTTCTTGTTGCGGTTAGGGTTATGTTTAGGGTTGTTAGGAAAGAGTGAAGGCGCAGAGTCCTGTTGAGTGTGGGGTTGCGTAAAGGCTCCCCCAGGGAGTTCAGGTGTACCCAAAGGCTTCCGCTGAGAGCACTTTTTGATGGCAGAAAGTGGCACCGTCCGTGTTTTTTCGGGTCTAACTCGGGTTCAGCTTCTTGTTGCGGTTAGGGTTATGTTTAGGGTTGTTAGGAAAGAGTGAAGACGCAGAGTCCTGTTGAGTGTGGGGTTGCGTAAAGGCTCCCCCAGGGAGTTCAGGTGTACCCAAAGGCTTCCGCTGAGAGCACTTTTTGATGGCAGAAAGTGGCACCGTCCGTGTTTTTTCGGGCCTAACTCGGGTTCAGCTTCTTGTTGCGGTTAGGGTTATGTTTAGGGTTGTTAGGAAAGAGTGAAGTTGCAGAGTCCTGTTGAGTGTGGGGTTGCGTAAAGGCTCCCCCAGGGAGTTCAGGTGTAGCCAAAGGCTTCCGCTGAGAGCACTTTTTGATGGCAGAAAGTGGCACCGTCCGTGTTTTTTCGGGTCTAACTCGGGTTGAGCTTCTTGTTGCGGTTAGGGTTATGTTTAGGGTTGTTAGGAAAGAGTGAAGACGCAGAGTCCTGTTGAGTGTGGGGTTGCGTAAAGGCTCCCCCAGGGAGTTCAGGTGTAGCCAAAGGCTTCCGCTGAGAGCACTTTTTGATGGCAGAAAGTGGCACCGTACGTGTTTTTTCGGGTCTAACTCGGGTTCAGCTTCTTGTTGCGGTTAGGGTTATGTTTAGGGTTGTTAGGAAAGAGTGAAGACGCAGAGTCCTGTTGAGTGTGGGGTTGCGTAAAGGCTCCCCCAGGGAGTTCAGGTGTAGCCAAAGGCTTCCGCTGAGAGCACTTTTTGATGGCAGAAAGTGGCACCGTCCGTGTTTTTTCGGGTCTAACTCGGGTTCAGCTTCTTGTTGCGGTTAGGGTTATGTTTAGGGTTGTTAGGAAAGAGTGAAGACGCAGAGTCCTGTTGAGTGTGGGGTTGCGTAAAGGCTCCCCCAGGGAGTTCAGGTGTACCCAAAGGCTTCCGCTGAGAGCACTTTTTGATGGCAGAAAGTGGCACCGTACGTGTTTTTTCGGGTCTAACTCGGGTTCAGCTTCTTGTTGCGGTTAGGGTTATGTTTAGGGTTGTTAGGAAAGAGTGAAGACGCAGAGTCCTGTTGAGTGTGGGGTTGCGTAAAGGCTCCCCCAGGGAGTTCAGGTGTACCCAAAGGCTTCCGCTGAGAGCACTTTTTGATGGCAGAAAGTGGCACCGTACGTGTTTTTTCGGGTCTAACTCGGGTTCAGCTTCTTGTTGCGGTTAGGGTTATGTTTAGGGTTGTTAGGAAAGAGTGAAGACGCAGAGTCCTGTTGAGTGTGGGGTTGCGTAAAGGCTCCCCCAGGTAGTTCAGGTGTACCCAAAGGCTTCCGCTGAGAGCACTTTTTGATGGCAGAAAGTGGCACCGTACGTGTTTTTTCGGGTCTAACTCGGGTTGAGCTTCTTGTTGCGGTTAGGGTTATGTTTAGGGTTGTTAGGAAAGAGTGAAGACGCAGAGTCCTGTTGAGTGTGGGGTTGCGTAAAGGCTCCCCCAGGGAGTTCAGGTGTACCCAAAGGCTTCCGCTGAGAGCACTTTTTGGTGGCAGAAAGTGGCACCGTCCGTGTTTTTTCGGGTCTAACTCGGGTTCAGCTTCTTGTTGCGGTTAGGGTTATGTTTAGGGTTGTTAGGAAAGAGTGAAGACGCAGAGTCCTGTTGAGTGTGGGGTTGCATAAAGGCTCCCCCAGGGAGTTCAGGTGTACCCAAAGGCTTCCGCTGAGAGCACTTTTTGATGGCAGAAAGTGGCACCGTCCGTGTTTTTTCGGGTCTAACTCGGGTTGAGCTTCTTGTTGCGGTTAGGGTTATGTTTAGGGTTGTTAGGAAAGAGTGAAGACGCAGAGTCCTGTTGAGTGTGGGGTTGCGTAAAGGCTCCCCCAGGGAGTTCAGGTGTACCCAAAGGCTTCCGCTGAGAGCACTTTTTGATGGCAGAAAGTGGCACCGTACGTGTTTTTTCGGGTCTAACTCGGGTTCAGCTTCTTGTTGCGGTTAGGGTTATGTTTAGGGTTGTTAGGAAAGAGTGAAGACGCAGAGTCCTGTTGAGTGTGGGGTTGCGTAAAGGCTCCCCCAGGGAGTTCAGGTGTACCCAAAGGCTTCCGCTGAGAGCACTTTTTGATGGCAGAAAGTGGCACCGTACGTGTTTTTTCGGGTCTAACTCGGGTTCAGCTTCTTGTTCTGGTTAGGGTTATGTTTAGGGTTGTTAGGAAAGAGTGAAGGCGCAGAGTCCTGTTGAGTGTGGGGTTCGGTAAAGGCTCCCCCAGGGAGTTCAGGTGTAGCCAAAGGCTTCCGCTGAGAGCACTTTTTGATGGCAGAAAGTGGCACCGTCCGTGTTTTTTCGGGCCTAACTCGGGTTCAGCTTCTTGTTGCGGTTAGGGTTATGTTTAGGGTTGTTAGGAAAGAGTGAAGACGCAGAGTCCTGTTGAGTGTGGGGTTGCGTAAAGGCTCCCCCAGGGAGTTCAGGTGTAGCCAAAGGCTTCCGCTGAGAGCACTTTTTGATGGCAGAAAGTGGCACCGTCCGTGTTTTTTCGGGTCTAACTCGGGTTCAGCTTCTTGTTGCGGTTAGGGTTATGTTTAGGGTTGTTAGGAAAGAGTGAAGACGCAGAGTCCTGTTGAGTGTGGGGTTGCGTAAAGGCTCCCCCAGGGAGTTCAGGTGTAGCCAAAGGCTTCCGCTGAGAGCACTTTTTGATGGCAGAAAGTGGCACCGTACGTGTTTTTTCGGGTCTAACTCGGGTTCAGCTTCTTGTTGCGGTTAGGGTTATGTTTAGGGTTGTTAGGAAAGAGTGAAGACGCAGAGTCCTGTTGAGTGTGGGGTTGCGTAAAGGCTCCCCCAGGGAGTTCAGGTGTACCCAAAGGCTTCCGCTGAGAGCACTTTTTGATGGCAGAAAGTGGCACCGTCCGTGTTTTTTCGGGTCTAACTCGGGTTCAGCTTCTTGTTGCGGTTAGGGTTATGTTTAGGGTTGTTAGGAAAGAGTGAAGACGCAGAGTCCTGTTGAGTGTGGGGTTGCGTAAAGGCTCCCCCAGGGAGTTCAGGTGTACCCAAAGGCTTCCGCTGAGAGCACTTTTTGGTGGCAGAAAGTGGCATCGTCCGTGTTTTTTCGGGTCTAACTCGGGTTCAGCTTCTTGTTGCGGTTAGGGTTATGTTTAGGGTTGTTAGGAAAGAGTGAAGACGCAGAGTCCTGTTGAGTGTGGGGTTGCGTAAAGGCTCCCCCAGGGAGTTCAGGTGTACCCAAAGGCTTCCGCTGAGAGCACTTTTTGATGGCAGAAAGTGGCACCGTACGTGTTTTTTCGGGTCTAACTCGGGTTCAGCTTCTTGTTGCGGTTAGGGTTATGTTTAGGGTTGTTAGGAAAGAGTGAAGACGCAGAGTCCTGTTGAGCGTGGGGTTGCGTAAAGGCTCCCCCAGGGAGTTCAGGTGTACCCAAAGGCTTCCGCTGAGAGCACTTTTTGATGGCAGAAAGTGGCACCGTACGTGTTTTTTCGGGTCTAACTCGGGTTCAGCTTCTTGTTCCGGTTAGGGTTATGTTTAGGGTTGTTAGGAAAGAGTGAAGACGCAGAGTCCTGTTGAGTGTGGGGTTGCGTAAAGGCTCCCCCAGGGAGTTCAGGTGTACCCAAAGGCTTCCGCTGAGAGCACTTTTTGATGGCAGAAAGTGGCACCGTCCGTGTTTTTTCGGGTCTAACTCGGGTTCAGCTTCTTGTTGCGGTTAGGGTTATGTTTAGGGTTGTTAGGAAAGAGTGAAGGCGCAGAGTCCTGTTGAGTGTGGGGTTGCGTAAAGGCTCCCCCAGGGAGTTCAGGTGTACCCAAAGGCTTCCGCTGAGAGCACTTTTTGATGGCAGAAAGTGGCACCGTAGGTGTTTTTTCGGGTCTAACTCGGGTTGAGCTTCTTGTTGCGGTTAGGGTTATGTTTAGGGTTGTTAGGAAAGAGTGAAGACGCAGAGTCCTGTTGAGTGTGGGGTTGCGTAAAGGCTCCCCCAGGGAGTTCAGGTGTACCCAAAGGCTTCCGCTGAGAGCACTTTTTGATGGCAGAAAGTGGCACCGTCCGTGTTTTTTCGGGCCTAACTCGGGTTCAGCTTCTTGTTGCGGTTAGGGTTATGTTTAGGGTTGTTAGGAAAGAGTGAAGACGCAGAGTCCTGTTGAGTGTGGGGTTGCGTAAAGGCTCCCCCAGGGAGTTCAGGTGTAGCCAAAGGCTTCCGCTGAGAGCACTTTTTGATGGCAGAAAGTGGCACCGTACGTGTTTTTTCGGGTCTAACTCGGGTTCAGCTTCTTGTTGCGGTTAGGGTTATGTTTAGGGTTGTTAGGAAAGAGTGAAGACGCAGAGTCCTGTTGAGTGTGGGGTTGCGTAAAGGCTCCCCCAGGGAGTTCAGGTGTACCCAAAGGCTTCCGCTGAGAGCACTTTTTGATGGCAGAAAGTGGCACCATACGTGTTTTTTCGGGTCTAACTCGGGTTCAGCTTCTTGTTGCGGTTAGGGTTATGTTTAGGGTTGTTAGGAAAGAGTGAAGACGCAGAGTCCTGTTGAGTGTGGGGTTGCGTAAAGGCTCCCCCAGGGAGTTCAGGTGTACCCAAAGGCTTCCGCTGAGAGCACTTTTTGATGGCAGAAAGTGGCACCATACGTGTTTTTTCGGGTCTAACTCGGGTTCAGCTTCTTGTTGCGGTTAGGGTTATGTTTAGGGTTGTTAGGAAAGAGTGAAGACGCAGAGTCCTGTTGAGTGTGGGGTTGCGTAAAGGCTCCCCCAGGGAGTTCAGGTGTACCCAAAGGCTTCCGCTGAGAGCACTTTTTGATGGCAGAAAGTGGCACCGTACGTGTTTTTTCGGGTCTAACTCGGGTTCAGCTTCTTGTTGCGGTTAGGGTTATGTTTAGGGTTGTTAGGAAAGAGTGAAGACGCAGAGTCCTGTTGAGTGTGGGGTTGCGTAAAGGCTCCCCCAGGGAGTTCAGGTGTACCCAAAGGCTTCCGCTGAGAGCACTTTTTGATGGCAGAAAGTGGCACCATACGTGTTTTTTCGGGTCTAACTCGGGTTCAGCTTCTTGTTCCGGTTAGGGTTATGTTTAGGGTTGTTAGGAAAGAGTGAAGACGCAGAGTCCTGTTGAGTGTGGGGTTGCGTAAAGGCTCCCCCAGGGAGTTCAGGTGTAGCCAAAGGCTTCCGCTGAGAGCACTTTTTGATGGCAGAAAGTGGCACCGTCCGTGTTTTTTCGGGTCTAACTCGGGTTCATCTTCTTGTTCCGGTTAGGGTTATGTTTAGGGTTGTTAGGAAAGAGTGAAGGCGCAGAGTCCTGTTGAGTGTGGGGTTGCGTAAAGGCTCCCCCAGGGAGTTCAGGTGTAGCCAAAGGCTTCCGCTGAGAGCACTTTTTGATGGCAGAAAGTGGCACCGTCCGTGTTTTTTCGGGTCTAACTCGGGTTGAGCTTCTTGTTGCGGTTAGGGTTATGTTTAGGGTTGTTAGGAAAGAGTGAAGACGCAGAGTCCTGTTGAGTGTGGGGTTGCGTAAAGGCTCCCCCAGGGAGTTCAGGTGTACCCAAAGGCTTCCGCTGAGAGCACTTTTTGATGGCAGAAAGTGGCACCGTACGTGTTTTTTCGGGTCTAACTCGGGTTGAGCTTCTTGTTGCGGTTAGGGTTATGTTTAGGGTTGTTAGGAAAGAGTGAAGACGCAGAGTCCTGTTGAGTGTGGGGTTGCGTAAAGGCTCCCCCAGGGAGTTCAGGTGTAGCCAAAGGCTTCCGCTGAGAGCACTTTTTGATGGCAGAAAGTGGCACCGTCCGTGTTTTTTCGGGTCTAACTCGGGTTCAGCTTCTTGTTGCGGTTAGGGTTATGTTTAGGGTTGTTAGGAAAGAGTGAAGACGCAGAGTCCTGTTGAGTGTGGGGTTGCGTAAAGGCTCCCCCAGGGAGTTCAGGTGTACCCAAAGGCTTCCGCTGAGAGCACTTTTTGATGGCAGAAAGTGGCACCGTCCGTGTTTTTTCGGGTCTAACTCGGGTTCAGCTTCTTGTTGCGGTTAGGGTTATGTTTAGGGTTGTTAGGAAAGAGTGAAGACGCAGAGTCCTGTTGAGTGTGGGGTTGCGTAAAGGCTCCCCCAGGGAGTTCAGGTGTACCCAAAGGCTTCCGCTGAGAGCACTTTTTGATGGCAGAAAGTGGCACCGTCCGTGTTTTTTCGGGTCTAACTCGGGTTGAGCTTCTTGTTGCGGTTAGGGTTATGTTTAGGGTTGTTAGGAAAGAGTGAAGACGCAGAGTCCTGTTGAGTGTGGGGTTGCGTAAAGGCTCCCCCAGGGAGTTCAGGTGTACCCAAAGGCTTCCGCTGAGAGCACTTTTTGATGGCAGAAAGTGGCACCGTCCGTGTTTTTTCGGGTCTAACTCGGGTTCAGCTTCTTGTTGCGGTTAGGGTTATGTTTAGGGTTGTTAGGAAAGAGTGAAGACGCAGAGTCCTGTTGAGTGTGGGGTTGCGTAAAGGCTCCCCCAGGGAGTTCAGGTGTACCCAAAGGCTTCCGCTGAGAGCACTTTTTGATGGCAGAAAGTGGCACCGTCCGTGTTTTTTCGGGTCTAACTCGGGTTCAGCTTCTTGTTGCGGTTAGGGTTATGTTTAGGGTTGTTAGGAAAGAGTGAAGGCGCAGAGTCCTGTTGAGTGTGGGGTTGCGTAAAGGCTCCCCCAGGGAGTTCAGGAGTACCCAAAGGCTTCCGCTGAGAGCGCTTTTTGATGGCAGAAAGTGGCACCGTACGTGTTTTTTCGGGTCTAACTCGGGTTCAGCTTCTTGTTCTGGTTAGGGTTATGTTTAGGGTTGTTAGGAAAGAGTGAAGGCGCAGAGTCCTGTTGAGTGTGGGGTTCGGTAAAGGCTCCCCCAGGGAGTTCAGGTGTACCCAAAGGCTTCCGCTGAGAGCACTTTTTGATGACAGAAAGTGGCACCGTAGGTGTTTTTTCGGGTCTAACTCGGGTTCAGCTTCTTGTTCCGGTTAGGGTTATGTTTAGGGTTGTTAGGAAAGAGTGAAGGCGCAGAGTCCTGTTGAGTGTGGGGTTGCGTAAAGGCTCCCCCAGGGAGTTCAGGTGTACCCAAAGGCTTCCGCTGAGAGCACTTTTTGATGGCAGAAAGTGGCACCGTCCGTGTTTTTTCGGGTCTAACTCGGGTTGAGCTTCTTGTTGCGGTTAGGGTTATGTTTAGGGTTGTTAGGAAAGAGTGAAGACGCAGAGTCCTGTTGAGTGTGGGGTTGCGTAAAGGCTCCCCCAGGGAGTTCAGGTGTACCCAAAGGCTTCCGCTGAGAGCACTTTTTGATGGCAGAAAGTGGCACCGTCCGTGTTTTTTCGGGCCTAACTCGGGTTCAGCTTCTTGTTGCGGTTAGGGTTATGTTTAGGGTTGTTAGGAAAGAGTGAAGACGCAGAGTCCTGTTGAGTGTGGGGTTGCGTAAAGGCTCCCCCAGGGAGTTCAGGTGTAGCCAAAGGCTTCCGCTGAGAGCACTTTTTGATGGCAGAAAGTGGCACCGTACGTGTTTTTTCGGGTCTAACTCGGGTTCAGCTTCTTGTTGCAGTTAGGGTTATGTTTAGGGTTGTTAGGAAAGAGTGAAGTTGCAGAGTCCTGTTGAGTGTGGGGTTGCGTAAAGGCTCCCCCAGGGAGTTCAGGTGTACCCAAAGGCTTCCGCTGAGAGCACTTTTTGATGGCAGAAAGTGGCACCATACGTGTTTTTTCGGGTCTAACTCGGGTTCAGCTTCTTGTTCCGGTTAGGGTTATGTTTAGGGTTGTTAGGAAAGAGTGAAGACGCAGAGTCCTGTTGAGTGTGGGGTTCGGTAAAGGCTCCCCCAGGGAGTTCAGGTGTACCCAAAGGCTTCCGCTGAGAGCACTTTTTGATGACAGAAAGTGGCACCGTAGGTGTTTTTTCGGGTCTAACTCGGGTTCAGCTTCTTGTTCCGGTTAGGGTTATGTTTAGGGTTGTTAGGAAAGAGTGAAGGCGCAGAGTCCTGTTGAGTGTGGGGTTGCGTAAAGGCTCCCCCAGGGAGTTCAGGTGTACCCAAAGGCTTCCGCTGAGAGCACTTTTTGATGGCAGAAAGTGGCACCGTACGTGTTTTTTCGGGTCTAACTCGGGTTGAGCTTCTTGTTGCGGTTAGGGTTATGTTTAGGGTTGTTAGGAAAGAGTGAAGACGCAGAGTCCTGTTGAGTGTGGGGTTGCGTAAAGGCTCCCCCAGGGAGTTCAGGTGTACCCAAAGGCTTCCGCTGAGAGCACTTTTTGATGGCAGAAAGTGGCACCGTCCGTGTTTTTTCGGGCCTAACTCGGGTTCAGCTTCTTGTTGCGGTTAGGGTTATGTTTAGGGTTGTTAGGAAAGAGTGAAGACGCAGAGTCCTGTTGAGTGTGGGGTTGCGTAAAGGCTCCCCCAGGGAGTTCAGGTGTAGCCAAAGGCTTCCGCTGAGAGCACTTTTTGATGGCAGAAAGTGGCACCGTACGTGTTTTTTCGGGTCTAACTCGGGTTCAGCTTCTTGTTCCGGTTAGGGTTATGTTTAGGGTTGTTAGGAAAGAGTGAAGTTGCAGAGTCCTGTTGAGTGTGGGGTTGCGTAAAGGCTCCCCCAGGGAGTTCAGGTGTACCCAAAGGCTTCCGCTGAGAGCACTTTTTGATGGCAGAAAGTGGCACCATACGTGTTTTTTCGGGTCTAACTCGGGTTCAGCTTCTTGTTCCGGTTAGGGTTATGTTTAGGGTTGTTAGGAAAGAGTGAAGACGCAGAGTCCTGTTGAGTGTGGGGTTGCGTAAAGGCTCCCCCAGGGAGTTCAGGTGTACCCAAAGGCTTCCGCTGAGAGCACTTTTTGATGGCAGAAAGTGGCACCGTACGTGTTTTTTCGGGTCTAACTCGGGTTCAGCTTCTTGTTGCGGTTAGGGTTATGTTTAGGGTTGTTAGGAAAGAGTGAAGACGCAGAGTCCTGTTGAGTGTGGGGTTGCGTAAAGGCTCCCCCAGGGAGTTCAGGTGTACCCAAAGGCTTCCGCTGAGAGCACTTTTTGATGGCAGAAAGTGGCACCGTCCGTGTTTTTTCGGGTCTAACTCGGGTTCAGCTTCTTGTTGCGGTTAGGGTTATGTTTAGGGTTGTTAGGAAAGAGTGAAGGCGCAGAGTCCTGTTGAGTGTGGGGTTGCGTAAAGGCTCCCCCAGGGAGTTCAGGAGTACCCAAAGGCTTCCGCTGAGAGCGCTTTTTGATGGCAGAAAGTGGCACCGTACGTGTTTTTTCGGGTCTAACTCGGGTTCAGCTTCTTGTTCTGGTTAGGGTTATGTTTAGGGTTGTTAGGAAAGAGTGAAGGCGCAGAGTCCTGTTGAGTGTGGGGTTCGGTAAAGGCTCCCCCAGGGAGTTCAGGTGTACCCAAAGGCTTCCGCTGAGAGCACTTTTTGATGACAGAAAGTGGCACCGTAGGTGTTTTTTCGGGTCTAACTCGGGTTCAGCTTCTTGTTCCGGTTAGGGTTATGTTTAGGGTTGTTAGGAAAGAGTGAAGGCGCAGAGTCCTGTTGAGTGTGGGGTTGCGTAAAGGCTCCCCCAGGGAGTTCAGGTGTACCCAAAGGCTTCCGCTGAGAGCACTTTTTGATGGCAGAAAGTGGCACCGTCCGTGTTTTTTCGGGTCTAACTCGGGTTGAGCTTCTTGTTGCGGTTAGGGTTATGTTTAGGGTTGTTAGGAAAGAGTGAAGACGCAGAGTCCTGTTGAGTGTGGGGTTGCGTAAAGGCTCCCCCAGGGAGTTCAGGTGTACCCAAAGGCTTCCGCTGAGAGCACTTTTTGATGGCAGAAAGTGGCACCGTCCGTGTTTTTTCGGGCCTAACTCGGGTTCAGCTTCTTGTTGCGGTTAGGGTTATGTTTAGGGTTGTTAGGAAAGAGTGAAGACGCAGAGTCCTGTTGAGTGTGGGGTTGCGTAAAGGCTCCCCCAGGGAGTTCAGGTGTAGCCAAAGGCTTCCGCTGAGAGCACTTTTTGATGGCAGAAAGTGGCACCGTACGTGTTTTTTCGGGTCTAACTCGGGTTCAGCTTCTTGTTGCGGTTAGGGTTATGTTTAGGGTTGTTAGGAAAGAGTGAAGTTGCAGAGTCCTGTTGAGTGTGGGGTTGCGTAAAGGCTCCCCCAGGGAGTTCAGGTGTACCCAAAGGCTTCCGCTGAGAGCACTTTTTGATGGCAGAAAGTGGCACCATACGTGTTTTTTCGGGTCTAACTCGGGTTCAGCTTCTTGTTCCGGTTAGGGTTATGTTTAGGGTTGTTAGGAAAGAGTGAAGACGCAGAGTCCTGTTGAGTGTGGGGTTCGGTAAAGGCTCCCCCAGGGAGTTCAGGTGTACCCAAAGGCTTCCGCTGAGAGCACTTTTTGATGACAGAAAGTGGCACCGTAGGTGTTTTTTCGGGTCTAACTCGGGTTCAGCTTCTTGTTCCGGTTAGGGTTATGTTTAGGGTTGTTAGGAAAGAGTGAAGGCGCAGAGTCCTGTTGAGTGTGGGGTTGCGTAAAGGCTCCCCCAGGGAGTTCAGGTGTAGCCAAAGGCTTCCGCTGAGAGCACTTTTTGATGGCAGAAAGTGGCACCGTACGTGTTTTTTCGGGTCTAACTCGGGTTCAGCTTCTTGTTGCGGTTAGGGTTATGTTTAGGGTTGTTAGGAAAGAGTGAAGACGCAGAGTCCTGTTGAGTGTGGGGTTGCGTAAAGGCTCCCCCAGGGAGTTCAGGTGTACCCAAAGGCTTCCGCTGAGAGCACTTTTTGATGGCAGAAAGTGGCACCGTCCGTGTTTTTTCGGGCCTAACTCGGGTTCAGCTTCTTGTTGCGGTTAGGGTTATGTTTAGGGTTGTTAGGAAAGAGTGAAGACGCAGAGTCCTGTTGAGTGTGGGGTTGCGTAAAGGCTCCCCCAGGGAGTTCAGGTGTAGCCAAAGGCTTCCGCTGAGAGCACTTTTTGATGGCAGAAAGTGGCACCGTACGTGTTTTTTCGGGTCTAACTCGGGTTCAGCTTCTTGTTCCGGTTAGGGTTATGTTTAGGGTTGTTAGGAAAGAGTGAAGTTGCAGAGTCCTGTTGAGTGTGGGGTTGCGTAAAGGCTCCCCCAGGGAGTTCAGGTGTACCCAAAGGCTTCCGCTGAGAGCACTTTTTGATGGCAGAAAGTGGCACCATACGTGTTTTTTCGGGTCTAACTCGGGTTCAGCTTCTTGTTCCGGTTAGGGTTATGTTTAGGGTTGTTAGGAAAGAGTGAAGACGCAGAGTCCTGTTGAGTGTGGGGTTGCGTAAAGGCTCCCCCAGGGAGTTCAGGTGTACCCAAAGGCTTCCGCTGAGAGCACTTTTTGATGGCAGAAAGTGGCACCGTCCGTGTTTTTTCGGGCCTAACTCGGGTTCAGCTTCTTGTTGCGGTTAGGGTTATGTTTAGGGTTGTTAGGAAAGAGTGAAGGCGCAGAGTCCTGTTGAGTGTGGGGTTGCGTAAAGGCTCCCCCAGGGAGTTCAGGTGTACCCAAAGGCTTCCGCTGAGAGCACTTTTTGATGGCAGAAAGTGGCACCATACGTGTTTTTTCGGGTCTAACTCGGGTTCAGCTTCTTGTTCTGGTTAGGGTTATGTTTAGGGTTGTTAGGAAAGAGTGAAGACGCAGAGTCCTGTTGAGTGTGGGGTTGCGTAAAGGCTCCCCCAGGGAGTTCAGGTGTACCCAAAGGCTTCCGCTGAGAGCACTTTTTGATGGCAGAAAGTGGCACCGTACGTGTTTTTTCGGGTCTAACTCGGGTTGAGCTTCTTGTTGCGGTTAGGGTTATGTTTAGGGTTGTTAGGAAAGAGTGAAGACGCAGAGTCCTGTTGAGTGTGGGGTTGCGTAAAGGCTCCCCCAGGGAGTTCAGGTGTAGCCAAAGGCTTCCGCTGAGAGCACTTTTTGATGGCAGAAAGTGGCACCGTCCGTGTTTTTTCGGGTCTAACTCGGGTTGAGCTTCTTGTTGCGGTTAGGGTTATGTTTAGGGTTGTTAGGAAAGAGTGAAGACGCAGAGTCCTGTTGAGTGTGGGGTTGCGTAAAGGCTCCCCCAGGGAGTTCAGGTGTACCCAAAGGCTTCCGCTGAGAGCACTTTTTGATGGCAGAAAGTGGCACCGTCCGTGTTTTTTCGGGTCTAACTCGGGTTCAGCTTCTTGTTCCGGTTAGGGTTATGTTTAGGGTTGTTAGGAAAGAGTGAAGACGCAGAGTCCTGTTGAGTGTGGGGTTGCGTAAAGGCTCCCCCAGGGAGTTCAGGTGTAGCCAAAGGCTTCCGCTGAGAGCACTTTTTGATGGCAGAAAGTGGCACCGTACGTGTTTTTTCGGGTCTAACTCGGGTTCAGCTTCTTGTTGCGGTTAGGGTTATGTTTAGGGTTGTTAGGAAAGAGTGAAGACGCAGAGTCCTGTTGAGTGTGGGGTTGCGTAAAGGCTCCCCCAGGGAGTTCAGGTGTACCCAAAGGCTTCCGCTGAGAGCACGTTTTGATGGCAGAAAGTGGCACCGTCCGTGTTTTTTCGGGTCTAACTCGGGTTCAGCTTCTTGTTGCGGTTAGGGTTATGTTTAGGGTTGTTAGGAAAGAGTGAAGACGCAGAGTCCTGTTGAGTGTGGGGTTGCGTAAAGGCTCCCCCAGGGAGTTCAGGTGTACCCAAAGGCTTCCGCTGAGAGCACTTTTTGATGGCAGAAAGTGGCACCGTACGTGTTTTTTCGGGTCTAACTCGGGTTCAGCTTCTTGTTGCGGTTAGGGTTATGTTTAGGGTTGTTAGGAAAGAGTGAAGACGCAGAGTCCTGTTGAGTGTGGGGTTGCGTAAAGGCTCCCCCAGGTAGTTCAGGTGTACCCAAAGGCTTCCGCTGAGAGCACTTTTTGATGGCAGAAAGTGGCACCGTACGTGTTTTTTCGGGTCTAACTCGGGTTGAGCTTCTTGTTGCGGTTAGGGTTATGTTTAGGGTTGTTAGGAAAGAGTGAAGACGCAGAGTCCTGTTGAGTGTGGGGTTGCGTAAAGGCTCCCCCAGGGAGTTCAGGTGTACCCAAAGGCTTCCGCTGAGAGCACTTTTTGATGGCAGAAAGTGGCACCGTCCGTGTTTTTTCGGGTCTAACTCGGGTTCAGCTTCTTGTTGCGGTTAGGGTTATGTTTAGGGTTGTTAGGAAAGAGTGAAGACGCAGAGTCCTGTTGAGTGTGGGGTTGCGTAAAGGCTCCCCCAGGGAGTTCAGGTGTACCCAAAGGCTTCCGCTGAGAGCACTTTTTGATGGCAGAAAGTGGCACCGTCCGTGTTTTTTCGGGTCTAACTCGGGTTCAGCTTCTTGTTGCGGTTAGGGTTATGTTTAGGGTTGTTAGGAAAGAGTGAAGACGCAGAGTCCTGTTGAGTGTGGGGTTGCGTAAAGGCTCCCCCAGGGAGTTCAGGTGTACCCAAAGGCTTCCGCTGAGAGCACTTTTTGATGGCAGAAAGTGGCACCGTACGTGCTTTTCGGGTCTAACTCGGGTTCAGCTTCTTGTTTTGGTTAGGGTTATGTTTAGGGTTGTTAGGAAAGAGTGAAGGCGCAGAGTCCTGTTGAGTGTGGGGTTGCGTAAAGGCTCCCCCAGGGAGTTCAGGTGTACCCAAAGGCTTCCGCTGAGAGCACTTTTTGATGGCAGAAAGTGGCACCATACGTGTTTTTTCGGGTCTAACTCGGGTTGAGCTTCTTGTTCTGGTTAGGGTTATGTTTAGGGTTGTTAGGAAAGAGTGAAGGTGCAGAGTCCTGTTGAGTGTGGGGTTCGGTAAAGGCTCCCCCAGGGAGTTCAGGTGTACCCAAAGGCTTCCGCTGAGAGCACTTTTTGATGGCAGAAAGTGTCACCGTACGTGTTTTTTCGGGTCTAACTCGGGTTCAGCTTCTTGTTGCGGTTAGGGTTATGTTTAGGGTTGTTAGGAAAGAGTGAAGGCGCAGAGTCCTGTTGAGTGTGGGGTTGCGTAAAGGCTCCCCCAGGGAGTTCAGGTGTACCCAAAGGCTTCCGCTGAGAGCACTTTTTGATGGCAGAAAGTGGCACCGTACGTGTTTTTTCGGGTCTAACTCGGGTTCAGCTTCTTGTTGCGGTTAGGGTTATGTTTAGGGTTGTTAGGAAAGAGTGAAGACGCAGAGTCCTGTTGAGTGTGGGGTTGCGTAAAGGCTCCCCCAGGGAGTTCAGGTGTACCCAAAGGCTTCCGCTGAGAGCACTTTTTGATGGCAGAAAGTGGCACCGTCCGTGTTTTTTCGGGCCTAACTCGGGTTCAGCTTCTTGTTGCGGTTAGGGTTATGTTTAGGGTTGTTAGGAAAGAGTGAAGACGCAGAGTCCTGTTGAGTGTGGGGTTGCGTAAAGGCTCCCCCAGGGAGTTCAGGTGTACCCAAAGGCTTCCGCTGAGAGCACGTTTTGATGGCAGAAAGTGGCACCGTCCGTGTTTTTTCGGGTCTAACTCGGGTTCAGCTTCTTGTTGCGGTTAGGGTTATGTTTAGGGTTGTTAGGAAAGAGTGAAGACGCAGAGTCCTGTTGAGTGTGGGGTTGCGTAAAGGCTCCCCCAGGGAGTTCAGGTGTACCCAAAGGCTTCCGCTGAGAGCACTTTTTGATGGCAGAAAGTGGCACCGTACGTGTTTTTTCGGGTCTAACTCGGGTTCAGCTTCTTGTTGCGGTTAGGGTTATGTTTAGGGTTGTTAGGAAAGAGTGAAGACGCAGAGTCCTGTTGAGTGTGGGGTTGCGTAAAGGCTCCCCCAGGTAGTTCAGGTGTACCCAAAGGCTTCCGCTGAGAGCACTTTTTGATGGCAGAAAGTGGCACCGTACGTGTTTTTTCGGGTCTAACTCGGGTTGAGCTTCTTGTTGCGGTTAGGGTTATGTTTAGGGTTGTTAGGAAAGAGTGAAGACGCAGAGTCCTGTTGAGTGTGGGGTTGCGTAAAGGCTCCCCCAGGGAGTTCAGGTGTACCCAAAGGCTTCCGCTGAGAGCACTTTTTGATGGCAGAAAGTGGCACCGTCCGTGTTTTTTCGGGTCTAACTCGGGTTCAGCTTCTTGTTGCGGTTAGGGTTATGTTTAGGGTTGTTAGGAAAGAGTGAAGACGCAGAGTCCTGTTGAGTGTGGGGTTGCGTAAAGGCTCCCCCAGGGAGTTCAGGTGTACCCAAAGGCTTCCGCTGAGAGCACTTTTTGATGGCAGAAAGTGGCACCGTCCGTGTTTTTTCGGGTCTAACTCGGGTTCAGCTTCTTGTTGCGGTTAGGGTTATGTTTAGGGTTGTTAGGAAAGAGTGAAGACACAGAGTCCTGTTGAGTGTGGGGTTGCGTAAAGGCTCCCCCAGGGAGTTCAGGTGTACCCAAAGGCTTCCGCTGAGAGCACTTTTTGATGGCAGAAAGTGGCACCGTACGTGTTTTTTCGGGTCTAACTCGGGTTCAGCTTCTTGTTTTGGTTAGGGTTATGTTTAGGGTTGTTAGGAAAGAGTGAAGGCGCAGAGTCCTGTTGAGTGTGGGGTTGCGTAAAGGCTCCCCCAGGGAGTTCAGGTGTACCCAAAGGCTTCCGCTGAGAGCACTTTTTGATGGCAGAAAGTGGCACCGTCCGTGTTTTTTCGGGTCTATCTCGGGTTCAGCTTCTTGTTGCGGTTAGGGTTATGTTTAGGGTTGTTAGGAAAGAGTGAAGACGCAGAGTCCTGTTGAGTGTGGGGTTGCGTAAAGGCTCCCCCAGGGAGTTCAGGTGTAGCCAAAGGCTTCCGCTGAGAGCACTTTTTGATGGCAGAAAGTGTCACCGTACGTGTTTTTTCGGGTCTAACTCGGGTTCAGCTTCTTGTTGCGGTTAGGGTTATGTTTAGGGTTGTTAGGAAAGAGTGAAGGCGCAGAGTCCTGTTGAGTGTGGGGTTGCGTAAAGGCTCCCCCAGGGAGTTCAGGTGTACCCAAAGGCTTCCGCTGAGAGCACTTTTTGATGGCAGAAAGTGGCACCGTACGTGTTTTTTCGGGTCTAACTCGGGTTCAGCTTCTTGTTGCGGTTAGGGTTATGTTTAGGGTTGTTAGGAAAGAGTGAAGACGCAGAGTCCTGTTGAGTGTGGGGTTGCGTAAAGGCTCCCCCAGGGAGTTCAGGTGTACCCAAAGGCTTCCGCTGAGAGCACTTTTTGATGGCAGAAAGTGGCACCGTCCGTGTTTTTTCGGGCCTAACTCGGGTTCAGCTTCTTGTTGCGGTTAGGGTTATGTTTAGGGTTGTTAGGAAAGAGTGAAGACGCAGAGTCCTGTTGAGTGTGGGGTTGCGTAAAGGCTCCCCCAGGGAGTTCAGGTGTAGCCAAAGGCTTCCGCTGAGAGCACTTTTTGATGGCAGAAAGTGGCACCGTCCGTGTTTTTTCGGGTCTAACTCGGGTTCAGCTTCTTGTTGCGGTTAGGGTTATGTTTAGGGTTGTTAGGAAAGAGTGAAGACGCAGAGTCCTGTTGAGTGTGGGGTTGCGTAAAGGCTCCCCCAGGGAGTTCAGGTGTACCCAAAGGCTTCCGCTGAGAGCACTTTTTGATGGCAGAAAGTGGCACCGTACGTGTTTTTTCGGGTCTAACTCGGGTTCAGCTTCTTGTTGCGGTTAGGGTTATGTTTAGGGTTGTTAGGAAAGAGTGAAGACGCAGAGTCCTGTTGAGTGTGGGGTTGCGTAAAGGCTCCCCCAGGGAGTTCAGGTGTACCCAAAGGCTTCCGCTGAGAGCACTTTTTGATGGCAGAAAGTGGCACCGTACGTGTTTTTTCGGGTCTAACTCGGGTTCAGCTTCTTGTTGCGGTTAGGGTTATGTTTAGGGTTGTTAGGAAAGAGTGAAGACGCAGAGTCCTGTTGAGTGTGGGGTTGCGTAAAGGCTCCCCCAGGGAGTTCAGGTGTACCCAAAGGCTTCCGCTGAGAGCACTTTTTGATGGCAGAAAGTGGCACCGTACGTGTTTTTTCGGGTCTAACTCGGGTTGAGCTTCTTGTTGCGGTTAGGGTTATGTTTAGGGTTGTTAGGAAAGAGTGAAGACGCAGAGTCCTGTTGAGTGTGGGGTTGCGTAAAGGCTCCCCCAGGGAGTTCAGGTGTACCCAAAGGCTTCCGCTGAGAGCACTTTTTGATGGCAGAAAGTGGCACCATACGTGTTTTTTCGGGTCTAACTCGGGTTCAACTTCTTGTTCCGGTTAGGGTTATGTTTAGGGTTGTTTGCGAACAGTGAAGGCTCAGAGTCCTGTTGAGTGTGGGGTTGCGTAAAGGCTCCCCCAGGGAGTTCAGGTGTACCCAAAGGCTTCCGCTGAGAGCACTTTTTGATGGCAGAAAGTGGCACCGTACGTGTTTTTTCGGGTCTAACTCGGGTTCAGCTTCTTGTTGCGGTTAGGGTTATGTTTAGGGTTGTTAGGAAAGAGTGAAGACGCAGAGTCCTGTTGAGTGTGGGGTTGCGTAAAGGCTCCCCCAGGGAGTTCAGGTGTACCCAAAGGCTTCCGCTGAGAGCACTTTTTGATGGCAGAAAGTGGCACCGTACGTGTTTTTTCGGGTCTAACTCGGGTTCAGCTTCTTGTTGCGGTTAGGGTTATGTTTAGGGTTGTTAGGAAAGAGTGAAGATGCAGAGTCCTGTTGAGTGTGGGGTTGCGTAAAGGCTCCCCCAGGGAGTTCAGGTGTACCCAAAGGCTTCCGCTGAGAGCACTTTTTGATGGCAGAAAGTGGCACCATCCGTGTTTTTTCGGGTCTAACTCGGGTTGAGCTTCTTGTTGCGGTTAGGGTTATGTTTAGGGTTGTTAGGAAAGAGTGAAGACGCAGAGTCCTGTTGAGTGTGGGGTTGCGTAAAGGCTCCCCCAGGGAGTTCAGGTGTACCCAAAGGCTTCCGCTGAGAGCACTTTTTGATGGCAGAAAGTGGCACCGTCCGTGTTTCTTCGGGTCTAACTCGGGTTCAGCTTCTTGTTGCGGTTAGGGTTATGTTTAGGGTTGTTAGGAAAGAGTGAAGACGCAGAGTCCTGTTGAGTGTGGGGTTGCGTAAAGGCTCCCCCAGGGAGTTCAGGTGTACCCAAAGGCTTCCGCTGAGAGCACTTTTTGATGGCAGAAAGTGGCACCGTCCGTGTTTTTTCGGGTCTAACTCGGGTTCAGCTTCTTGTTGCGGTTAGGGTTATGTTTAGGGTTGTTAGGAAAGAGTGAAGGCGCAGAGTCCTGTTGAGTGTGGGGTTGCGTAAAGGCTCCCCCAGGGAGTTCAGGTGTACCCAAAGGCTTCCGCTGAGAGCACTTTTTGATGGCAGAAAGTGGCACCGTCCGTGTTCTTTCGGGTCTAACTCGGGTTCAGCTTCTTGTTGCGGTTAGGGTTATGTTTAGGGTTGTTAGGAAAGAGTGAAGGCGCAGAGTCCTGTTGAGTGTGGGGTTGCGTAAAGGCTCCCCCAGGGAGTTCAGGAGTACCCAAAGGCTTCCGCTCAGAGCGCTTTTTGATGGCAGAAAGTGGCACCGTACGTGTTTTTTTGGGTCTAACTCGGGTTCAGCTTCTTGTTCTGGTTAGGGTTATGTTTAGGGTTGTTAGGAAAGAGTGAAGGCGCAGAGTCCTGTTGAGTGTGGGGTTCGGTAAAGGCTCCCCCAGGGAGTTCAGGTGTACCCAAAGGCTTCCGCTGAGAGCACTTTTTGATGACAGAAAGTGGCACCGTAGGTGTTTTTTCGGGTCTAACTCGGGTTCAGCTTCTTGTTGCGGTTAGGGTTATGTTTAGGGTTGTTAGGAAAGAGTGAAGGCGCAGAGTCCTGTTGAGTGTGGGGTTGCGTAAAGGCTCCCCCAGGGAGTTCAGGTGTACCCAAAGGCTTCCGCTGAGAGCACTTTTTGATGGCAGAAAGTGGCACCGTACGTGTTTTTTCGGGTCTAACTCGGGTTCAGCTTCTTGTTGCGGTTAGGGTTATGTTTAGGGTTGTTAGGAAAGAGTGAAGACGCAGAGTCCTGTTGAGTGTGGGGTTGCGTAAAGGCTCCCCCAGGGAGTTCAGGTGTACCCAAAGGCTTCCGCTGAGAGCACTTTTTGATGGCAGAAAGTGGCACCGTCCGTGTTTTTTCGGGTCTAACTCGGGTTCAGCTTCTTGTTGCGGTTAGGGTTATGTTTAGGGTTGTTAGGAAAGAGTGAAGACGCAGAGTCCTGTTGAGTGTGGGGTTGCGTAAAGACTCCCCCAGGGAGTTCAGGTGTACCCAAAGGCTTCCGCTGAGAGCACTTTTTGATGGCAGAAAGTGGCACCGTACGTGTTTTTTCGGGTCTAACTCGGGTTCAGCTTCTTGTTCCGGTTAGGGTTATGTTTAGGGTTGTTAGGAAAGAGTGAAGTTGCAGAGTCCTGTTGAGTGTGGGGTTGCGTAAAGGCTCCCCCAGGGAGTTCAGGTGTACCCAAAGGCTTCCGCTGAGAGCACTTTTTGATGGCAGAAAGTGGCACCATACGTGTTTTTTCGGGTCTAACTCGGGTTCAGCTTCTTGTTCCGGTTAGGGTTATGTTTAGGGTTGTTAGGAAAGAGTGAAGACGCAGAGTCCTGTTGAGTGTGGGGTTCGGTAAAGGCTCCCCCAGGGAGTTCAGGTGTACCCAAAGGCTTCCGCTGAGAGCACTTTTTGATGGCAGAAAGTGGCACCGTACGTGTTTTTTCGGGTCTAACTCGGGTTCAGCTTCTTGTTCCAGTTAGGGTTATGTTTAGGGTTGTTAGGAAAGAGTGAAGACGCAGAGTCCTGTTGAGTGTGGGGTTGCGTAAAGGCTCCCCCAGGGAGTTCAGGTGTACCCAAAGGCTTCCGCTGAGAGCACTTTTTGATGGCAGAAAGTGGCACCGTCCGTGTTTTTTCGGGTCTAACTCGGGTTCAGCTTCTTGTTGCGGTTAGGGTTATGTTTAGGGTTGTTAGGAAAGAGTGAAGACGCAGAGTCCTGTTGAGTGTGGGGTTGCGTAAAGGCTCCCCCAGGGAGTTCAGGTGTACCCAAAGGCTTCCGCTGAGAGCACTTTTTGATGGCAGAAAGTGGCACCGTACGTGTTTTTTCGGGTCTAACTCGGGTTCATCTTCTTTTTGCGGTTAGGGTTATGTTTAGGGTTGTTAGGAAAGAGTGAAGACGCAGAGTCCTGTTGAGTGTGGGGTTGCGTAAAGGCTCCCCCAGGGAGTTCAGGTGTACCCAAAGGCTTCCGCTGAGAGCACTTTTTGATGGCAGAAAGTGGCACCGTACGTGTTTTTTCGGGTCTAACTCGGGTTCAGCTTCTTGTTGCGGTTAGGGTTATGTTTAGGGTTGTTAGGAAAGAGTGAAGACGCAGAGTCCTGTTGAGTGTGGGGTTGCGTAAAGGCTCCCCCAGGGAGTTCAGGTGTACCCAAAGGCTTCCGCTGAGAGCACTTTTTGATGGCAGAAAGTGGCACCGTAGGTGTTTTTTCGGGTCTAACTCGGGTTCAGCTTCTTGTTGCGGTTAGGGTTATGTTTAGGGTTGTTAGGAAAGAGTGAAGACGCAGAGTCCTGTTGAGTGTGGGGTTGCGTAAAGGCTCCCCCAGGGAGTTCAGGTGTACCCAAAGGCTTCCGCTGAGAGCACTTTTTGATGGCAGAAAGTGGCACCGTCCGTGTTTTTTCGGGTCTAACTCAGGTTCAGCTTCTTGTTCCGGTTAGGGTTATGTTTAGGGTTGTTAGGAAAGAGTGAAGTTGCAGAGTCCTGTTGAGTGTGGGGTTGCGTAAAGGCTCCCCCAGGGAGTTCAGGTGTACCCAAAGGCTTCCGCTGAGAGCACTTTTTGATGGCAGAAAGTGGCACCGTACGTGTTTTTTCGGGTCTAACTCGGGTTCAACTTCTTGTTCCGGTTAGGGTTATGTTTAGGGTTGTTTGGAAAGAGTGAAGACGCAGAGTCCTGTTGAGTGTGGGGTTGCGTAAAGGCTCCCCCAGGGAGTTCAGGTGTACCCAAAGGCTTCCGCTGAGAGCACTTTTTGATGGCAGAAAGTGGCACCATACGTGTTTTTTCGGGTCTAACTCGGGTTCAGCTTCTTGTTGCGGTTAGGGTTATGTTTAGGGTTGTTAGGAAAGAGTGAAGGCGCAGAGTCCTGTTGAGTGTGGGGTTGCGTAAAGGCTCCCCCAGGGAGTTCAGGTGTACCCAAAGGCTTCCGCTGAGAGCACTTTTTGATGGCAGAAAGTGGCACCGTCCGTGTTTTTTCGGGTCTAACTCGGGTTCAGCTTCTTGTTGCGGTTAGGGTTATGTTTAGGGTTGTTAGGAAAGAGTGAAGACGCAGAGTCCTGTTGAGTGTGGGGTTGCGTAAAGGCTCCCCCAGGGAGTTCAGGTGTAGCCAAAGGCTTCCGCTGAGAGCACTTTTTGATGGCAGAAAGTGGCACCGTCCGTGTTTTTTCGGGTCTAACTCGGGTTGAGCTTCTTGTTGCGGTTAGGGTTATGTTTAGGGTTGTTAGGAAAGAGTGAAGACGCAGAGTCCTGTTGAGTGTGGGGTTGCGTAAAGGCTCCCCCAGGGAGTTCAGGTGTACCCAAAGGCTTCCGCTGAGAGCACTTTTTGATGGCAGAAAGTGGCACCGTCCGTGTTTTTTCGGGTCTAACTCGGGTTGAGCTTCTTGTTGTGGTTAGGGTTATGTTTAGGGTTGTTAGGAAAGAGTGAAGACGCAGAGTCCTGTTGAGTGTGGGGTTGCGTAAAGGCTCCCCCAGGGAGTTCAGGTGTACCCAAAGGCTTCCGCTGAGAGCATTTTTTGATGGCAGAAAGTGGCACCGTACGTGTTTTTTCGGGTCTAACTCGGGTTCAGCTTCTTGTTGCGGTTAGGGTTATGTTTAGGGTTGTTAGGAAAGAGTGAAGATGCAGAGTCCTGTTGAGTGTGGGGTTGCGTAAAGGCTCCCCCAGGGAGTTCAGGTGTACCCAAAGGCTTCCGCTGAGAGCACTTTTTGATGGCATAAAGTGGCACCGTACGTGTTTTTTCGGGTCTAACTCGGGTTCAGCTTCTTGTTGCGGTTAGGGTTATGTTTAGGGTTGTTAGGAAAGAGTGAAGACGCAGAGTCCTGTTGAGTGTGGGGTTGCGTAAAGGCTCCCCCAGGGAGTTCAGGTGTAGCCAAAGGCTTCCGCTGAGAGCACTTTTTGATGGCAGAAAGTGGCACCGTACGTGTTTTTTTGGGTCTAACTCGGGTTGAGCTTCTTGTTGCGGTTAGGGTTATGTTTAGGGTTGTTAGGAAAGAGTGAAGACGCAGAGTCCTGTTGAGTGTGGGGTTGCGTAAAGGCTCCCCCAGGGAGTTCAGGTGTAGCCAAAGGCTTCCGCTGAGAGCACTTTTTGATGGCATAAAGTGGCACCGTCCGTGTTTTTTCGGGTCTAACTCGGGTTCAGCTTCTTGTTGCGGTTAGGGTTATGTTTAGGGTTGTTAGGAAAGAGTGAAGACGCAGAGTCCTGTTGAGTGTGGGGTTGCGTAAAGGCTCCCCCAGGGAGTTCAGGTGTACCCAAAGGCTTCCGCTGAGAGCACTTTTTGATGGCAGAAAGTGGCACCGTCCGTGTTTTTTCGGGTCTAACTCGGGTTCAGCTTCTTGTTGCGGTTAGGGTTATGTTTAGGGTTGTTAGGAAAGAGTGAAGACGCAGAGTCCTGTTGAGTGTGGGGTTGCGTAAAGGCTCCCCCAGGGAGTTCAGGTGTACCCAAAGGCTTCCGCTGAGAGCACTTTTTGATGGCAGAAAGTGGCACCGTCCGTGTTTTTTCAGGTCTAACTCGGGTTCAGCTTCTTGTTGCGGTTAGGGTTATGTTTAGGGTTGTTAGGAAAGAGTGAAGACGCAGAGTCCTGTTGAGTGTGGGGTTGCGTAAAGGCTCCCCCAGGGAGTTCAGGTGTACCCAAAGGCTTCCGCTGAGAGCACTTTTTGATGGCATAAAGTGGCACCGTACGTGTTTTTTCGGGTCTAACTCGGGTTCAGCTTCTTGTTGCGGTTAGGGTTATGTTTAGGGTTGTTAGGAAAGAGTGAAGACGCAGAGTCCTGTTGAGTGTGGGGTTGCGTAAAGGCTCCCCCAGGGAGTTCAGGTGTACGCAAAGGCTTCCGCTGAGAGCACTTTTTGATGGCAGAAAGTGGCACCGTACGTGTTTTTTCGGGTCTAACTCGGGTTGAGCTTCTTGTTGCGGTTAGGGTTATGTTTAGGGTTGTTAGGAAAGAGTGAAGACGCAGAGTCCTGTTGAGTGTGGGGTTGCGTAAAGGCTCCCCCAGGGAGTTCAGGTGTACCCAAAGGCTTCCGCTGAGGGCACTTTTTGATGGCAGAAAGTGGCACCGTACGTGTTTTTTCGGGTCTAACTCGGGTTCAGCTTCTTGTTGCGGTTAGGGTTATGTTTAGGGTTGTTAGGAAAGAGTGAAGACGCAGAGTCCTGTTGAGTGTGGGGTTGCGTAAAGGCTCCCCCAGGGAGTTCAGGTGTACCCAAAGGCTTCCGCTGAGAGCACTTTTTGATGGCAGAAAGTGGCACCGTCCGTGTTTTTTCGGGTCTAACTCGGGTTCAGCTTCTTGTTGCGGTTAGGGTTATGTTTAGGGTTGTTAGGAAAGAGTGAAGACGCAGAGTCCTGTTGAGTGTGGGGTTGCGTAAAGGCTCCCCCAGGGAGTTCAGGTGTACCCAAAGGCTTCCGCTGAGAGCACTTTTTGATGGCAGAAAGTGGCACCGTCCGTGTTTTTTCGGGTCTAACTCGGGTTCAGCTTCTTGTTGCGGTTAGGGTTATGTTTAGGGTTGTTAGGAAAGAGTGAAGACGCAGAGTCCTGTTGAGTGTGGGGTTGCGTAAAGGCTCCCCCAGGGAGTTCAGGTGTACCCAAAGGCTTCCGCTGAGAGCACTTTTTGATGGCAGAAAGTGGCACCGTCCGTGTTTTTTCGGGTCTAACTCGGGTTCAGCTTCTTGTTGCGGTTAGGGTTATGTTTAGGGTTGTTAGGAAAGAGTGAAGACGCAGAGTCCTGTTGAGTGTGGGGTTGCGTAAAGGCTCCCCCAGGGAGTTCAGGTGTACCCAAAGGCTTCCGCTGAGAGCACTTTTTGATGGCAGAAAGTGGCACCGTCCGTGTTTTTTCGGGTCTAACTCGGGTTCAGCTTCTTGTTGCGGTTAGGGTTATGTTTAGGGTTGTTAGGAAAGAGTGAAGACGCAGAGTCCTGTTGAGTGTGGGGTTGCGTAAAGGCTCCCCCAGGGAGTTCAGGTGTACCCAAAGGCTTCCGCTGAGAGCACTTTTTGATGGCAGAAAGTGGCACCGTACGTGTTTTTTCGGGTCTAACTCGGGTTCAGCTTCTTGTTGCGGTTAGGGTTATGTTTAGGGTTGTTAGGAAAGAGTGAAGACGCAGAGTCCTGTTGAGTGTGGGGTTGCGTAAAGGCTCCCCCAGGGAGTTCAGGTGTAGCCAAAGGCTTCCGCTGAGAGCACTTTTTGATGGCAGAAAGTGGCACCGTACGTGTTTTTTCGGGTCTAACTCGGGTTCAGCTTCTTGTTGCGGTTAGGGTTATGTTTAGGGTTGTTAGGAAAGAGTGAAGACGCAGAGTCCTGTTGAGTGTGGGGTTGCGTAAAGGCTCCCCCAGGGAGTTCAGGTGTACCCAAAGGCTTCCGCTGAGAGCACTTTTTGATGGCAGAAAGTGGCACCGTCCGTGTTTTTTCGGGTCTAACTCGGGTTCAGCTTCTTGTTGCGGTTAGGGTTATGTTTAGGGTTGTTAGGAAAGAGTGAAGACGCAGAGTCCTGTTGAGTGTGGGGTTGCGTAAAGGCTCCCCCAGGGAGTTCAGGTGTACCCAAAGGCTTCCGCTGAGAGCACTTTTTGATGGCAGAAAGTGGCACCGTACGTGTTTTTTCGGGTCTAACTCGGGTTGAGCTTCTTGTTGCGGTTAGGGTTATGTTTAGGGTTGTTAGGAAAGAGTGAAGACGCAGAGTCCTGTTGAGTGTGGGGTTGCGTAAAGGCTCCCCCAGGGAGTTCAGGTGTACCCAAAGGCTTCCGCTGAGAGCACTTTTTGATGGCAGAAAGTGGCACCGTACGTGTTTTTTCGGGTCTAACTCGGGTTCAGCTTCTTGTTGCGGTTAGGGTTATGTTTAGGGTTGTTAGGAAAGAGTGAAGACGCAGAGTCCTGTTGAGTGTGGGGTTGCGTAAAGGCTCCCCCAGGGAGTTCAGGTGTACCCAAAGGCTTCCGCTGAGAGCACTTTTTGATGGCAGAAAGTGGCACCGTACGTGTTTTTTCGGGTCTAACTCGGGTTCAGCTTCTTGTTGCGGTTAGGGTTATGTTTAGGGTTGTTAGGAAAGAGTGAAGACGCAGAGTCCTGTTGAGTGTGGGGTTGCGTAAAGGCTCCCCCAGGGAGTTCAGGTGTACCCAAAGGCTTCCGCTGAGAGCACTTTTTGATGGCAGAAAGTGGCACCGTCCGTGTTTTTTCGGGTCTAACTCGGGTTGAGCTTCTTGTTGCGGTTAGGGTTATGTTTAGGGTTGTTAGGAAAGAGTGAAGACGCAGAGTCCTGTTGAGTGTGGGGTTGCGTAAAGGCTCCCCCAGGGAGTTCAGGTGTACCCAAAGGCTTCCGCTGAGAGCACTTTTTGATGGCAGAAAGTGGCACCGTACGTGTTTTTTCGGGTCTAACTCGGGTTCAGCTTCTTGTTGCGGTTAGGGTTATGTTTAGGGTTGTTAGGAAAGAGTGAAGACGCAGAGTCCTGTTGAGTGTGGGGTTGCGTAAAGGCTCCCCCAGGGAGTTCAGGTGTACCCAAAGGCTTCCGCTGAGAGCACTTTTTGATGGCAGAAAGTGGCACCGTCCGTGTTTTTTCGGGTCTAACTCGGGTTCAGCTTCTTGTTGCGGTTAGGGTTATGTTTAGGGTTGTTAGGAAAGAGTGAAGACGCAGAGTCCTGTTGAGTGTGGGGTTGCGTAAAGGCTCCCCCAGGGAGTTCAGGTGTAGCCAAAGGCTTCCGCTGAGAGCACTTTTTGATGGCAGAAAGTGGCACCGTACGTGTTTTTTCGGGTCTAACTCGGGTTCAGCTTCTTGTTGCGGTTAGGGTTATGTTTAGGGTTGTTAGGAAAGAGTGAAGACGCAGAGTCCTGTTGAGTGTGGGGTTGCGTAAAGGCTCCCCCAGGGAGTTCAGGTGTACCCAAAGGCTTCCGCTGAGAGCACTTTTTGATGGCAGAAAGTGGCACCGTCCGTGTTTTTTCGGGTCTAACTCGGGTTCAGCTTCTTGTTGCGGTTAGGGTTATGTTTAGGGTTGTTAGGAAAGAGTGAAGACGCAGAGTCCTGTTGAGTGTGGGGTTGCGTAAAGGCTCCCCCAGGGAGTTCAGGTGTACCCAAAGGCTTCCGCTGAGAGCACTTTTGGATGGCAGAAAGTGGCACCGTCCGTGTTTTTTCGGGTCTAACTCGGGTTCAGCTTCTTGTTGCGGTTAGGGTTATGTTTAGGGTTGTTAGGAAAGAGTGAAGACGCAGAGTCCTGTTGAGTGTGGGGTTGCGTAAAGGCTCCCCCAGGGAGTTCAGGTGTACCCAAAGGCTTCCGCTGAGAGCACTTTTTGATGGCAGAAAGTGGCACCGTCCGTGTTTTTTCGGGTCTAACTCGGGTTGAGCTTCTTGTTGCGGTTAGGGTTATGTTTAGGGTTGTTAGGAAAGAGTGAAGACGCAGAGTCCTGTTGAGTGTGGGGTTGCGTAAAGGCTCCCCCAGGGAGTTCAGGTGTACCCAAAGGCTTCCGCTGAGAGCACTTTTTGATGGCAGAAAGTGGCACCGTACGTGTTTTTTCGGGTCTAACTCGGGTTCAGCTTCTTGTTGCGGTTAGGGTTATGTTTAGGGTTGTTAGGAAAGAGTGAAGACGCAGAGTCCTGTTGAGTGTGGGGTTGCGTAAAGGCTCCCCCAGGGAGTTCAGGTGTACCCAAAGGCTTCCGCTGAGAGCACTTTTTGATGGCAGAAAGTGGCACCGTACGTGTTTTTTCGGGTCTAACTCGGGTTGAGCTTCTTGTTGCGGTTAGGGTTATGTTTAGGGTTGTTAGGAAAGAGTGAAGACGCAGAGTCCTGTTGAGTGTGGGGTTGCGTAAAGGCTCCCCCAGGGAGTTCAGGTGTACCCAAAGGCTTCCGCTGAGAGCACTTTTTGATGGCAGAAAGTGGCACCGTACGTGTTTTTTCGGGTCTAACTCGGGTTCAGCTTCTTGTTGCGGTTAGGGTTATGTTTAGGGTTGTTAGGAAAGAGTGAAGACGCAGAGTCCTGTTGAGTGTGGGGTTGCGTAAAGGCTCCCCCAGGGAGTTCAGGTGTACCCAAAGGCTTCCGCTGAGAGCACTTTTTGATGGCAGAAAGTGGCACCGTACGTGTTTTTTCGGGTCTAACTCGGGTTCAGCTTCTTGTTGCGGTTAGGGTTATGTTTAGGGTTGTTAGGAAAGAGTGAAGACGCAGAGTCCTGTTGAGTGTGGGGTTGCGTAAAGGCTCCCCCAGGGAGTTCAGGTGTACCCAAAGGCTTCCGCTGAGAGCACTTTTTGATGGCAGAAAGTGGCACCGTCCGTGTTTTTTCGGGTCTAACTCGGGTTGAGCTTCTTGTTGCGGTTAGGGTTATGTTTAGGGTTGTTAGGAAAGAGTGAAGACGCAGAGTCCTGTTGAGTGTGGGGTTGCGTAAAGGCTCCCCCAGGGAGTTCAGGTGTACCCAAAGGCTTCCGCTGAGAGCACTTTTTGATGGCAGAAAGTGGCACCGTACGTGTTTTTTCGGGTCTAACTCGGGTTCAGCTTCTTGTTGCGGTTAGGGTTATGTTTAGGGTTGTTAGGAAAGAGTGAAGACGCAGAGTCCTGTTGAGTGTGGGGTTGCGTAAAGGCTCCCCCAGGGAGTTCAGGTGTACCCAAAGGCTTCCGCTGAGAGCACTTTTTGATGGCAGAAAGTGGCACCGTCCGTGTTTTTTCGGGTCTAACTCGGGTTCAGCTTCTTGTTGCGGTTAGGGTTATGTTTAGGGTTGTTAGGAAAGAGTGAAGACGCAGAGTCCTGTTGAGTGTGGGGTTGCGTAAAGGCTCCCCCAGGGAGTTCAGGTGTAGCCAAAGGCTTCCGCTGAGAGCACTTTTTGATGGCAGAAAGTGGCACCGTACGTGTTTTTTCGGGTCTAACTCGGGTTCAGCTTCTTGTTGCGGTTAGGGTTATGTTTAGGGTTGTTAGGAAAGAGTGAAGACGCAGAGTCCTGTTGAGTGTGGGGTTGCGTAAAGGCTCCCCCAGGGAGTTCAGGTGTACCCAAAGGCTTCCGCTGAGAGCACTTTTTGATGGCAGAAAGTGGCACCGTACGTGTTTTTTCGGGTCTAACTCGGGTTCAGCTTCTTGTTGCGGTTAGGGTTCTGTTTAGGGTTGTTAGGAAAGAGTGAAGACGCAGAGTCCTGTTGAGTGTGGGGTTGCGTAAAGGCTCCCCCAGGGAGTTCAGGTGTACCCAAAGGCTTCCGCTGAGAGCACTTTTTGATGGCAGAAAGTGGCACCGTACGTGTTTTTTCGGGTCTAACTCGGGTTCAGCTTCTTGTTGCGGTTAGGGTTATGTTTAGGGTTGTTAGGAAAGAGTGAAGACGCAGAGTCCTGTTGAGTGTGGGGTTGCGTAAAGGCTCCCCCAGGGAGTTCAGGTGTACCCAAAGGCTTCCGCTGAGAGCACTTTTTGATGGCAGAAAGTGGCACCGTCCGTGTTTTTTCGGGTCTAACTCGGGTTCAGCTTCTTGTTGCGGTTAGGGTTATGTTTAGGGTTGTTAGGAAAGAGTGAAGACGCAGAGTCCTGTTGAGTGTGGGGTTGCGTAAAGGCTCCCCCAGGGAGTTCAGGTGTAGCCAAAGGCTTCCGCTGAGAGCACTTTTTGATGGCAGAAAGTGGCACCGTACGTGTTTTTTCAGGTCTAACTCGGGTTCAGCTTCTTGTTGCGGTTAGGGTTATGTTTAGGGTTGTTAGGAAAGAGTGAAGACGCAGAGTCCTGTTGAGTGTGGGGTTGCGTAAAGGCTCCCCCAGGGAGTTCAGGTGTACCCAAAGGCTTCCGCTGAGAGCACTTTTTGATGGCAGAAAGTGGCACCGTACGTGTTTTTTCGGGTCTAACTCGGGTTCAGCTTCTTGTTGCGGTTAGGGTTATGTTTAGGGTTGTTAGGAAAGAGTGAAGACGCAGAGTCCTGTTGAGTGTGGGGTTGCGTAAAGGCTCCCCCAGGGAGTTCAGGTGTACGCAAAGGCTTCCGCTGAGAGCACTTTTTGATGGCAGAAAGTGGCACCGTCCGTGTTTTTTCGGGTCTAACTCGGGTTCAGCTTCTTGTTGCGGTTAGGGTTATGTTTAGGATTGTTAGGAAAGAGTGAAGACGCAGAGTCCTGTTGAGTGTGGGGTTGCGTAAAGGCTCCCCCAGGGAGTTCAGGTGTACCCAAAGGCTTCCGCTGAGGGCACTTTTTGATGGCAGAAAGTGGCACCGTACGTGTTTTTTCGGGTCTAACTCGGGTTCAGCTTCTTGTTGCGGTTAGGGTTATGTTTAGGGTTGTTAGGAAAGAGTGAAGACGCAGAGTCCTGTTGAGTGTGGGGTTGCGTAAAGGCTCCCCCAGGGAGTTCAGGTGTACCCAAAGGCTTCCGCTGAGAGCACTTTTTGATGGCAGAAAGTGGCACCGTCCGTGTTTTTTCGGGTCTAACTCGGGTTGAGCTTCTTGTTGCGGTTAGGGTTATGTTTAGGGTTGTTAGGAAAGAGTGAAGACGCAGAGTCCTGTTGAGTGTGGGGTTGCGTAAAGGCTCCCCCAGGGAGTTCAGGTGTACCCAAAGGCTTCCGCTGAGAGCACTTTTTGATGGCAGAAAGTGGCACCGTCCGTGTTTATTCGGGTCTAACTCGGGTTCAGCTTCTTGTTGCGGTTAGGGTTATGTTTAGGGTTGTTAGGAAAGAGTGAAGACGCAGAGTCCTGTTGAGTGTGGGGTTGCGTAAAGGCTCCCCCAGGGAGTTCAGGTGTAGCCAAAGGCTTCCGCTGAGAGCACTTTTTGATGGCAGAAAGTGGCACCGTACGTGTTTTTTCGGGTCTAACTCGGGTTCAGCTTCTTGTTGCGGTTAGGGTTATGTTTAGGGTTGTTAGGAAAGAGTGAAGACGCAGAGTCCTGTTGAGTGTGGGGTTGCGTAAAGGCTCCCCCAGGGAGTTCAGGTGTACCCAAAGGCTTCCGCTGAGAGCACTTTTTGATGGCAGAAAGTGGCACCGTACGTGTTTTTTCGGGTCTAACTCGGGTTCAGCTTCTTGTTGCGGTTAGGGTTATGTTTAGGGTTGTTAGGAAAGAGTGAAGACGCAGAGTCCTGTTGAGTGTGGGGTTGCGTAAAGGCTCCCCCAGGGAGTTCAGGTGTACCCAAAGGCTTCCGCTGAGAGCACTTTTTGATGGCAGAAAGTGGCACCGTCCGTGTTTTTTCGGGTCTAACTCGGGTTGAGCTTCTTGTTGCGGTTAGGGTTATGTTTAGGGTTGTTAGGAAAGAGTGAAGACGCAGAGTCTTGTTGAGTGTGGGTTTGCGTAAAGGCTCCCCCAGGGAGTTCAGGTGTACCCAAAGGCTTCCGCTGAGAGCACTTTTTGATGGCAGAAAGTGGCACCGTACGTGTTTTTTCGGGTCTAACTCGGGTTCAGCTTCTTGTTGCGGTTAGGGTTATGTTTAGGGTTGTTAGGAAAGAGTGAAGACGCAGAGTCCTGTTGAGTGTGGGGTTGCGTAAAGGCTCCCCCAGGGAGTTCAGGTGTACCCAAAGGCTTCCGCTGAGAGCACTTTTTGATGGCAGAAAGTGGCACCGTCCGTGTTTTTTCGGGTCTAACTCGGGTTCAGCTTCTTGTTGCGGTTAGGGTTATGTTTAGGGTTGTTAGGAAAGAGTGAAGACGCAGAGTCCTGTTGAGTGTGGGGTTGCGTAAAGGCTCCCCCAGGGAGTTCAGGTGTACCCAAAGGCTTCCGCTGAGAGCACTTTTTGATGGCAGAAAGTGGCACCGTCCGTGTTTTTTCGGGTCTAACTCGGGTTCAGCTTCTTGTTGCGGTTAGGGTTATGTTTAGGGTTGTTAGGAAAGAGTGAAGACGCAGAGTCCTGTTGAGTGTGGGGTTGCGTAAAGGCTCCCCCAGGGAGTTCAGGTGTACCCAAAGGCTTCCGCTGAGAGCACTTTTTGATGGCAGAAAGTGGCACCGTACGTGTTTTTTCGGGTCTAACTCGGGTTGAGCTTCTTGTTGCGGTTAGGGTTATGTTTAGGGTTGTTAGGAAAGAGTGAAGACGCAGAGTCCTGTTGAGTGTGGGGTTGCGTAAAGGCTCCCCCAGGGAGTTCAGGTGTACCCAAAGGCTTCCGCTGAGAGCACTTTTTGATGGCAGAAAGTGGCACCGTACGTGTTTTTTCGGGTCTAACTCGGGTTCAGCTTCTTGTTGCGGTTAGGGTTATGTTTAGGGTTGTTAGGAAAGAGTGAAGACGCAGAGTCCTGTTGAGTGTGGGGTTGCGTAAAGGCTCCCCCAGGGAGTTCAGGTGTACCCAAAGGCTTCCGCTGAGAGCACTTTTTGATGGCAGAAAGTGGCACCGTCCGTGTTTTTTCGGGTCTAACTCGGGTTCAGCTTCTTGTTGCGGTTAGGGTTATGTTTAGGGTTGTTAGGAAAGAGTGAAGACGCAGAGTCCTGTTGAGTGTGGGGTTGCGTAAAGGCTCCCCCAGGGAGTTCAGGTGTACCCAAAGGCTTCCGCTGAGAGCACTTTTTGATGGCAGAAAGTGGCACCGTCCGTGTTTTTTCGGGTCTAACTCGGGTTCAGCTTCTTGTTGCGGTTAGGGTTATGTTTAGGGTTGTTAGGAAAGAGTGAAGACGCAGAGTCCTGTTGAGTGTGGGGTTGCGTAAAGGCTCCCCCAGGGAGTTCAGGTGTACCCAAAGGCTTCCGCTGAGAGCACTTTTTGATGGCAGAAAGTGGCACCGTACGTGTTTTTTCGGGTCTAACTCGGGTTCAGCTTCTTGTTGCGGTTAGGGTTATGTTTAGGGTTGTTAGGAAAGAGTGAAGACGCAGAGTCCTGTTGAGTGTGGGGTTGCGTAAAGGCTCCCCCAGGGAGTTCAGGTGTAGCCAAAGGCTTCCGCTGAGAGCACTTTTTGATGGCAGAAAGTGGCACCGTACGTGTTTTTTCGGGTCTAACTCGGGTTCAGCTTCTTGTTGCGGTTAGGGTTATGTTTAGGGTTGTTAGGAAAGAGTGAAGACGCAGAGTCCTGTTGAGTGTGGGGTTGCGTAAAGGCTCCCCCAGGGAGTTCAGGTGTACCCAAAGGCTTCCGCTGAGAGCACTTTTTGATGGCAGAAAGTGGCACCGTCCGTGTTTTTTCGGGTCTAACTCGGGTTGAGCTTCTTGTTGCGGTTAGGGTTATGTTTAGGGTTGTTAGGAAAGAGTGAAGACGCAGAGTCCTGTTGAGTGTGGGGTTGCGTAAAGGCTCCCCCAGGGAGTTCAGGTGTACCCAAAGGCTTCCGCTGAGAGCACTTTTTGATGGCAGAAAGTGGCACCGTCCGTGTTTATTCGGGTCTAACTCGGGTTCAGCTTCTTGTTGCGGTTAGGGTTATGTTTAGGGTTGTTAGGAAAGAGTGAAGACGCAGAGTCCTGTTGAGTGTGGGGTTGCGTAAAGGCTCCCCCAGGGAGTTCAGGTGTACCCAAAGGCTTCCGCTGAGAGCACTTTTTGATGGCAGAAAGTGGCACCGTCCGTGTTTTTTCGGGTCTAACTCGGGTTCAGCTTCTTGTTGCGGTTAGGGTTATGTTTAGGGTTGTTAGGAAAGAGTGAAGACGCAGAGTCCTGTTGAGTGTGGGGTTGCGTAAAGGCTCCCCCAGGGAGTTCAGGTGTACCCAAAGGCTTCCGCTGAGAGCACTTTTTGATGGCAGAAAGTGGCACCGTCCGTGTTTTTTCGGGTCTAACTCGGGTTCAGCTTCTTGTTGCGGTTAGGGTTATGTTTAGGGTTGTTAGGAAAGAGTGAAGACGCAGAGTCCTGTTGAGTGTGGGGTTGCGTAAAGGCTCCCCCAGGGAGTTCAGGTGTACCCAAAGGCTTCCGCTGAGAGCACTTTTTGATGGCAGAAAGTGGCACCGTCCGTGTTTTTTCGGGTCTAACTCGGGTTGAGCTTCTTGTTGCGGTTAGGGTTATGTTTAGGGTTGTTAGGAAAGAGTGAAGACGCAGAGTCTTGTTGAGTGTGGGTTTGCGTAAAGGCTCCCCCAGGGAGTTCAGGTGTACCCAAAGGCTTCCGCTGAGAGCACTTTTTGATGGCAGAAAGTGGCACCGTACGTGTTTTTTCGGGTCTAACTCGGGTTCAGCTTCTTGTTGCGGTTAGGGTTATGTTTAGGGTTGTTAGGAAAGAGTGAAGACGCAGAGTCCTGTTGAGTGTGGGGTTGCGTAAAGGCTCCCCCAGGGAGTTCAGGTGTACCCAAAGGCTTCCGCTGAGAGCACTTTTTGATGGCAGAAAGTGGCACCGTCCGTGTTTTTTCGGGTCTAACTCGGGTTCAGCTTCTTGTTGCGGTTAGGGTTATGTTTAGGGTTGTTAGGAAAGAGTGAAGACGCAGAGTCCTGTTGAGTGTGGGGTTGCGTAAAGGCTCCCCCAGGGAGTTCAGGTGTACCCAAAGGCTTCCGCTGAGAGCACTTTTTGATGGCAGAAAGTGGCACCGTCCGTGTTTTTTCGGGTCTAACTCGGGTTCAGCTTCTTGTTGCGGTTAGGGTTATGTTTAGGGTTGTTAGGAAAGAGTGAAGACGCAGAGTCCTGTTGAGTGTGGGGTTGCGTAAAGGCTCCCCCAGGGAGTTCAGGTGTACCCAAAGGCTTCCGCTGAGAGCACTTTTTGATGGCAGAAAGTGGCACCGTCCGTGTTTTTTCGGGTCTAACTCGGGTTGAGCTTCTTGTTGCGGTTAGGGTTATGTTTAGGGTTGTTAGGAAAGAGTGAAGACGCAGAGTCCTGTTGAGTGTGGGGTTGCGTAAAGGCTCCCCCAGGGAGTTCAGGTGTACCCAAAGGCTTCCGCTGAGAGCACTTTTTGATGGCAGAAAGTGGCACCGTACGTGTTTTTTCGGGTCTAACTCGGGTTCAGCTTCTTGTTGCGGTTAGGGTTATGTTTAGGGTTGTTAGGAAAGAGTGAAGACGCAGAGTCCTGTTGAGTGTGGGGTTGCGTAAAGGCTCCCCCAGGGAGTTCAGGTGTACCCAAAGGCTTCCGCTGAGAGCACTTTTTGATGGCAGAAAGTGGCACCGTCCGTGTTTTTTCGGGTCTAACTCGGGTTCAGCTTCTTGTTGCGGTTAGGGTTATGTTTAGGGTTGTTAGGAAAGAGTGAAGACGCAGAGTCCTGTTGAGTGTGGGGTTGCGTAAAGGCTCCCCCAGGGAGTTCAGGTGTACCCAAAGGCTTCCGCTGAGAGCACTTTTTGATGGCAGAAAGTGGCACCGTCCGTGTTTTTTCGGGTCTAACTCGGGTTCAGCTTCTTGTTGCGGTTAGGGTTATGTTTAGGGTTGTTAGGAAAGAGTGAAGACGCAGAGTCCTGTTGAGTGTGGGGTTGCGTAAAGGCTCCCCCAGGGAGTTCAGGTGTACCCAAAGGCTTCCGCTGAGAGCACTTTTTGATGGCAGAAAGTGGCACCGTCCGTGTTTTTTCGGGTCTAACTCGGGTTCAGCTTCTTGTTGCGGTTAGGGTTATGTTTAGGGTTGTTAGGAAAGAGTGAAGACGCAGAGTCCTGTTGAGTGTGGGGTTGCGTAAAGGCTCCCCCAGGGAGTTCAGGTGTAGCCAAAGGCTTCCGCTGAGAGCACTTTTTGATGGCAGAAAGTGGCACCGTACGTGTTTTTTCGGGTCTAACTCGGGTTCAGCTTCTTGTTGCGGTTAGGGTTATGTTTAGGGTTGTTAGGAAAGAGTGAAGACGCAGAGTCCTGTTGAGTGTGGGGTTGCGTAAAGGCTCCCCCAGGGAGTTCAGGTGTACCCAAAGGCTTCCGCTGAGAGCACTTTTTGATGGCAGAAAGTGGCACCGTACGTGTTTTTTCAGGTCTAACTCGGGTTCAGCTTCTTGTTGCGGTTAGGGTTATGTTTAGGGTTGTTAGGAAAGAGTGAAGACGCAGAGTCCTGTTGAGTGTGGGGTTGCGTAAAGGCTCCCCCAGGGAGTTCAGGTGTACCCAAAGGCTTCCGCTGAGAGCACTTTTTGATGGCAGAAAGTGGCACCGTCCGTGTTTTTTCGGGTCTAACTCGGGTTCAGCTTCTTGTTGCGGTTAGGGTTATGTTTAGGGTTGTTAGGAAAGAGTGAAGACGCAGAGTCCTGTTGAGTGTGGGGTTGCGTAAAGGCTCCCCCAGGGAGTTCAGGTGTAGCCAAAGGCTTCCGCTGAGAGCACTTTTTGATGGCAGAAAGTGGCACCGTCCGTGTTTTTTCGGGTCTAACTCGGGTTGAGCTTCTTGTTGCGGTTAGGGTTATGTTTAGGGTTGTTAGGAAAGAGTGAAGACGCAGAGTCCTGTTGAGTGTGGGGTTGCGTAAAGGCTCCCCCAGGGAGTTCAGGTGTACCCAAAGGCTTCCGCTGAGAGCACTTTTTGATGGCAGAAAGTGGCACCGTCCGTGTTTTTTCGGGTCTAACTCGGGTTGAGCTTCTTGTTGCGGTTAGGGTTATGTTTAGGGTTGTTAGGAAAGAGTGAAGACGCAGAGTCCTGTTGAGTGTGGGGTTGCGTAAAGGCTCCCCCAGGGAGTTCAGGTGTAGCCAACGGCTTCCGCTGAGAGCACTTTTTGATGGCAGAAAGTGGCACCGTCCGTGTTTTTTCGGGTCTAACTCGGGTTCAGCTTCTTGTTGCGGTTAGGGTTATGTTTAGGGTTGTTAGGAAAGAGTGAAGACGCAGAGTCCTGTTGAGTGTGGGGTTGCGTAAAGGCTCCCCCAGGGAGTTCAGGTGTAGCCAAAGGCTTCCGCTGAGAGCACTTTTTGATGGCAGAAAGTGGCACCGTCCGTGTTTTTTCGGGTCTAACTCGGGTTGAGCTTCTTGTTGCGGTTAGGGTTATGTTTAGGGTTGTTAGGAAAGAGTGAAGACGCAGAGTCCTGTTGAGTGTGGGGTTGCGTAAAGGCTCCCGCAGGGAGTTCAGGTGTACCCAAAGGCTTCCGCTGAGAGCACTTTTTGATGGCAGAAAGTGGCACCGTCCGTGTTTTTTCGGGTCTAACTCGGGTTCAGCTTCTTGTTGCGGTTAGGGTTATGTTTAGGGTTGTTAGGAAAGAGTGAAGACGCAGAGTCCTGTTGAGTGTGGGGTTGCGTAAAGGCTCCCCAGGGAGTTCAGGTGTACCCAAAGGCTTCCGCTGAGAGCACTTTTGATGGCAGAAAGTGGCACCGTACGTGTTTTTTCGGGTCTAACTCGGGTTCAGCTTCTTGTTGCGGTTAGGGTTATGTTTAGGGTTGTTAGGAAAGAGTGAAGACGCAGAGTCCTGTTGAGTGTGGGGTTGCGTAAAGGCTCCCCAGGGAGTTCAGGTGTACCCAAAGGCTTCCGCTGAGAGCACTTTTTGATGGCAGAAAGTGGCACCGTACGTGTTTTTTCGGGTCTAACTCGGGTTCAGCTTCTTGTTGCGGTTAGGGTTATGTTTAGGGTTGTTAGGAAAGAGTGAAGACGCAGAGTCCTGTTGAGTGTGGGGTTGCGTAAAGGCTCCCCCAGGGAGTTCAGGTGTAGCCAAAGGCTTCCGCTGAGAGCACTTTTTGATGGCAGAAAGTGGCACCGTACGTGTTTTTTCGGGTCTAACTCGGGTTCAGCTTCTTGTTGCGGTTAGGGTTATGTTTAGGGTTGTTAGGAAAGAGTGAAGACGCAGAGTCCTGTTGAGTGTGGGGTTGCGTAAAGGCTCCCCCAGGGAGTTCAGGTGTACCCAAAGGCTTCCGCTGAGAGCACTTTTTGATGGCAGAAAGTGGCACCGTACGTGTTTTTTCGGGTCTAACTCGGGTTCAGCTTCTTGTTGCGGTTAGGGTTATGTTTAGGGTTGTTAGGAAAGAGTGAAGACGCAGAGTCCTGTTGAGTGTGGGGTTGCGTAAAGGCTCCCCCAGGGAGTTCAGGTGTACCCAAAGGCTTCCGCTGAGAGCACTTTTTGATGGCAGAAAGTGGCACCGTCCGTGTTTTTTCGGGTCTAACTCGGGTTCAGCTTCTTGTTGTGGTTAGGGTTATGTTTAGGGTTGTTAGGAAAGAGTGAAGACGCAGAGTCCTGTTGAGTGTGGGGGTTGCGTAAAGGCTCCCCCAGGGAGTTCCGGTGTACCAAAGGCTTCCGCTGAGAGCACTTTTTGATGGCAGAAAGTGGCACCGTACGTGTTTTTTCGGGTCTAACTCGGGTTCAGCTTCTTGTTGCGGTTAGGGTTATGTTTAGGGTTGTTAGGAAAGAGTGAAGACGCAGAGTCCTGTTGAGTGTGGGGTTGCGTAAAGGCTCCCCAGGGAGTTCAGGTGTAGCCAAAGGCTTCCGCTGAGAGCACTTTTTGATGGCAGAAAGTGGCACCGTCCGTGTTTTTTCGGGTCTAACTCGGGTTGAGCTTCTTGTTGCGGTTAGGGTTATGTTTAGGGTTGTTAGGAAAGAGTGAAGACGCAGAGTCCTGTTGAGTGTGGGGTTGCGTAAAGGCTCCCCCAGGGAGTTCAGGTGTAGCCAAAGGCTTCCGCTGAGAGCACTTTTTGATGGCAGAAAGTGGCACCGTCCGTGTTTTTTCGGGTCTAACTCGGGTTCAGCTTCTTGTTGCGGTTAGGGTTATGTTTAGGGTTGTTAGGAAAGAGTGAAGACGCAGAGTCCTGTTGAGTGTGGGGTTGCGTAAAGGCTCCCCCAGGGAGTTCAGGTGTACCCAAAGGCTTCCGCTGAGAGCACTTTTTGATGGCAGAAAGTGGCACCGTCCGTGTTTTTTCGGGTCTAACTCGGGTTCAGCTTCTTGTTGCGGTTAGGGTTATGTTTAGGGTTGTTAGGAAAGAGTGAAGACGCAGAGTCCTGTTGAGTGTGGGGTTGCGTAAAGGCTCCCCCAGGGAGTTCAGGTGTACCCAAAGGCTTCCGCTGAGAGCACTTTTTGATGGCAGAAAGTGGCACCGTAGGTGTTTTTTCGGGTCTAACTCGGGTTCAGCTTCTTGTTGCGGTTAGGGTTATGTTTAGGGTTGTTAGGAAAGAGTGAAGACGCAGAGTCCTGTTGAGTGTGGGGTTGCGTAAAGGCTCCCCCAGGGAGTTCAGGTGTAGCCAAAGGCTTCCGCTGAGAGCACTTTTTGATGGCAGAAAGTGGCACCGTACGTGTTTTTTCGGGTCTAACTCGGGTTGAGCTTCTTGTTGCGGTTAGGGTTATGTTTAGGGTTGTTAGGAAAGAGTGAAGACGCAGAGTCCTGTTGAGTGTGGGGTTGCGTAAAGGCTCCCCCAGGGAGTTCAGGTGTACCCAAAGGCTTCCGCTGAGAGCACTTTTTGATGGCAGAAAGTGGCACCGTCCGTGTTTTTTCGGGTCTAACTCGGGTTCAGCTTCTTGTTGCGGTTAGGGTTATGTTTAGGGTTGTTAGGAAAGAGTGAAGACGCAGAGTCCTGTTGAGTGTGGGGTTGCGTAAAGGCTCCCCCAGGGAGTTCAGGTGTACCCAAAGGCTTCCGCTGAGAGCACTTTTTGATGGCAGAAAGTGGCACCGTCCGTGTTTTTTCGGGTCTAACTCGGGTTCAGCTTCTTGTTGCGGTTAGGGTTATGTTTAGGGTTGTTAGGAAAGAGTGAAGACGCAGAGTCCTGTTGAGTGTGGGGTTGCGTAAAGGCTCCCCCAGGGAGCTCAGGTGTAGCCAAAGGCTTCCGCTGAGAGCACTTTTTGATGGCATAAAGTGGCACCGTACGTGTTTTTTCGGGTCTAACTCGGGTTGAGCTTCTTGTTGCGGTTAGGGTTATGTTTAGGGTTGTTAGGAAAGAGTGAAGACGCAGCGTCCTGTTGAGTGTGGGGTTGCGTAAAGGCTCCCCCAGGGAGTTCAGGTGTACCCAAAGGCTTCCGCTGAGAGCACTTTTTGATGGCAGAAAGTGGCACCGTCCGTGTTTTTTCGGGTCTAACTCGGGTTGAGCTTCTTGTTGCGGTTAGGGTTATGTTTAGGGTTGTTAGGAAAGAGTGAAGACGCAGCGTCCTGTTGAGTGTGGGGTTGCGTAAAGGCTCCCCCAGGGAGTTCAGGTGTACCCAAAGGCTTCCGCTGAGAGCACTTTTTGATGGCAGAAAGTGGCACCGTACGTGCTTTTCGGGTCTAACTCGGGTTCAGCTTCTTGTTGCGGTTAGGGTTATGTTTAGGGTTGTTAGGAAAGAGTGAAGACGCAGAGTCCTGTTGAGTGTGGGGTTGCGTAAAGGCTCCCCCAGGGAGTTCAGGTGTACCCAAAGGCTTCCGCTGAGAGCACTTTTTGATGGCAGAAAGTGGCACCGTACGTGTTTTTTCGGGTCTAACTCGGGTTCAGCTTCTTGTTGCGGTTAGGGTTATGTTTAGGGTTGTTAGGAAAGAGTGAAGACGCAGAGTCCTGTTGAGTGTGGGGTTGCGTAAAGGCTCCCCCAGGGAGTTCAGGTGTACCCAAAGGCTTCCGCTGAGAGCACTTTTTGATGGCAGAAAGTGGCACCGTCCGTGTTTTTTCGGGTCTAACTCGGGTTCAGCTTCTTGTTGCGGTTAGGGTTATGTTTAGGGTTGTTAGGAAAGAGTGAAGACGCAGAGTCCTGTTGAGTGTGGGGTTGCGTAAAGGCTCCCCCAGGGAGTTCAGGTGTACCCAAAGGCTTCCGCTGAGAGCACTTTTTGATGGCAGAAAGTGGCACCGTACGTGTTTTTTCGGGTCTAACTCGGGTTCAGCTTCTTGTTGCGGTTAGGGTTATGTTTAGGGTTGTTAGGAAAGAGTGAAGACGCAGAGTCCTGTTGAGTGTGGGGTTGCGTAAAGGCTCCCCCAGGGAGTTCAGGTGTACCCAAAGGCTTCCGCTGAGAGCACTTTTTGATGGCAGAAAGTGGCACCGTAGGTGTTTTTTCGGGTCTAACTCGGGTTCAGCTTCTTGTTGCGGTTAGGGTTATGTTTAGGGTTGTTAGGAAAGAGTGAAGACGCAGAGTCCTGTTGAGTGTGGGGTTGCGTAAAGGCTCCCCCAGGGAGTTCAGGTGTACCCAAAGGCTTCCGCTGAGAGCACTTTTTGATGGCAGAAAGTGGCACCGTCCGTGTTTTTTCGGGTCTAACTCGGGTTCAGCTTCTTGTTGCGGTTAGGGTTATGTTTAGGGTTGTTAGGAAAGAGTGAAGACGCAGAGTCCTGTTGAGTGTGGGGTTGCGTAAAGGCTCCCCCAGGGAGCTCAGGTGTAGCCAAAGGCTTCCGCTGAGAGCACTTTTTGATGGCAGAAAGTGGCACCGTACGTGTTTTTTCGGGTCTAACTCGGGTTGAGCTTCTTGTTGCGGTTAGGGTTATGTTTAGGGTTGTTAGGAAAGAGTGAAGACGCAGCGTCCTGTTGAGTGTGGGGTTGCGTAAAGGCTCCCCCAGGGAGTTCAGGTGTACCCAAAGGCTTCCGCTGAGAGCACTTTTTGATGGCAGAAAGTGGCACCGTCCGTGTTTTTTCGGGTCTAACTCGGGTTGAGCTTCTTGTTGCGGTTAGGGTTATGTTTAGGGTTGTTAGGAAAGAGTGAAGACGCAGCGTCCTGTTGAGTGTGGGGTTGCGTAAAGGCTCCCCCAGGGAGTTCAGGTGTACCCAAAGGCTTCCGCTGAGAGCACTTTTTGATGGCAGAAAGTGGCACCGTACGTGCTTTTCGGGTCTAACTCGGGTTGAGCTTCTTGTTGCGGTTAGGGTTATGTTTAGGGTTGTTAGGAAAGAGTGAAGACGCAGAGTCCTGTTGAGTGTGGGGTTGCGTAAAGGCTCCCCCAGGGAGTTCAGGTGTACCCAAAGGCTTCCGCTGAGAGCACTTTTTGATGGCAGAAAGTGGCACCGTACGTGTTTTTTCGGGTCTAACTCGGGTTCAGCTTCTTGTTGCGGTTAGGGTTATGTTTAGGGTTGTTAGGAAAGAGTGAAGACGCAGAGTCCTGTTGAGTGTGGGGTTGCGTAAAGGCTCCCCCAGGGAGTTCAGGTGTACCCAAAGGCTTCCGCTGAGAGCACTTTTTGATGGCAGAAAGTGGCACCGTCCGTGTTTTTTCGGGTCTAACTCGGGTTCAGCTTCTTGTTGCGGTTAGGGTTATGTTTAGGGTTGTTAGGAAAGAGTGAAGACGCAGAGTCCTGTTGAGTGTGGGGTTCGCGTAAAGGCTCCCCCAGGGAGTTCAGGTGTACCCAAAGGCTTCCGCTGAGAGCACTTTTTGATGGCAGAAAGTGGCACCGTCCGTGTTTTTTCGGGTCTAACTCGGGTTCAGCTTCTTGTTGCGGTTAGGGTTATGTTTAGGGTTGTTAGGAAAGAGTGAAGACGCAGAGTCCTGTTGAGTGTGGGGT